>NC_143056.1:66563409-66866439 GCF_052426305.1 Pelodiscus sinensis | reverse complement strand
GGTGGAGGATTCTACAATTTCACATATTTGTTTCATACTTTTGAAGAGCTCCTGTAGCAACATTTTAATAGTATCACCATTCAATGGGTATTGAAAGACACTGCCTATTTAAGACTATTTTTACATTTCTCCAGTTAATAGTACCAGAATTACCACCACCATCTGCTGGAAGGTACTGAAACACTTCGTTTTGTTTTCCTCCTATGTCCCTCAGAGCCTCTCCTCCTCCCCAGGCCAAATAAATTTACCCAGTGCACTTCTGCCCTAGCCTACAAATTTACTACTCTTAATTGTGAGCACCAAGTCCTACAGCTATTTAAGGCCAGAAGTGATCATCATGATCACCTAGTCTGGCATCCAACAATACACAGTCCCTCATATTCTCAGTTAGATTAGGGGTTGGGTGCCAGCTGCCCACATCATTGGGGAGCTAGCACAGGCATTCCCCCCCACAGGGCTGGAGCGCCAGCTCCCCGCTGAAAGAGGGTGGGAGTCCCAAGCCTTGCAGGCTGGAGTCAGACAAGCCAAGGACAGATCCAAGCCACAGGCTCTGCCTGGTGGGGGGAGAAAGTGGCTCCACGTATGTCACGCCTCCTCTCCCTCCCCCAGATGGGGCAACGGTATCACAGCAAAGCGCTGCCTGGAGGCTCCCCCACACCTCTGACTGTCCATAATCAAAGCCAATGGGAGCAGTAGGGAACAGTGGGGGGACATGTGCATTCTCAGGTAGCTGTTCTACGTAAGCATTCCCTGTTGCCCAGACCCTGTAACCCATGGAAAGACGTTCCCAAGTAAATCTTCCTAGATTAAAAAAGAAAGGGGTTTTGCACTTGTGTGGTGACAGCATACCACTCAAGGTCAGGGAATCTATGACCTGGGGGTGGGGGGAGGTGGTTTAAAACAGAAGCCTCTAGAGGAAAGGTACTTTTAAGGTTTTGCGGGCCTCTACCTTCTGCATTCAAAGTGCCAGAGCAGGGAACAGCCTTGACGGGGGGGATAAAAAAAAATAAAAGCCTCAGAGGGGGATTCAGCTCAAAGTCAAAAAACAACTCACAGTCCACGCAGCAGGATAGCTCAAGGTTGCAAGGAGAGGGGTAGCTGGGGATATGTGCTAGGAAAACTCTCCATGTTGGTGGCTCCTTGAGGGCTCTGCTGGCCCTGGAGCCAGGCCCAGACTGCCTGGGCAGTTCTTACCGGCTTTGTGAGCAGTCAAAAGGGGGGGGGGGGGGTCACAGGAGCAATCCCAGTTACCAGCAGCAGATTGGGGAATGCATTGGCACCACCAGCCAGAGGAACAGTTGGCGCACTGTGGGGCTCTGGTTTTCCTATCTACAACCTAGTCAGTGAGCTCACCTGAGGGGAGCTAGGGTAGAAGAGGAGGTGGGGGGGCAGAGCTATCACCAGAATATTTCTCTCTCTGGGTAAGGCACTGCAGCTTGGGAAGGGTAACACCTTTTGCTCTCTCAGTTTGACCCATGAGCTCAGTGTTCCTGTCCAAAGAAAGTGCCAGGGCTTCAGGCCCTCACTGCTCCTGTCTTGAGAAATGGGGGGAGAAAGAGGGACACAGCTGGTGCTCCTGGCTTCAGGTGAGGGGGGAGGGGGGACTCTTGAGGGTAGTGGGTTTCAGTTGAGGGGCATTGTAGACCCTCCTGGAAGGACTCTCAAATGCCCAGTGAAGAACTGCTAAGTTAAGGCATAACTGCAGCAGAGTATTGCCTGTGCCAACATACCTTAACCAGATGATACAATATTTCAGGAATTTTACATGGTTAATCATGCACACTTGAAATTTATTGGCTTAAAAAAGCTTCAGCTAACATTACTTGAGAAAATTACAAGAGTAAATTTGCATGCAAGCTTCAAAATTAGTCATGACTCAATTTTCCCATTTGTGATCCAAAAAACAGATCTTAAAAGCATCATGGTAGATCTCATAACTTCTGTATCCATTAATAGTGATCTGAAAAGCTTTACTGAAATGAGCGCGCCCTTATGTTAATATTTGTTTAAGACACCCAAATAACCTGTAAATTTCTTTTAATTCCTTGACGTTAGCATTTTGTACACCTCTTTTTACGCTCACAAAATAAAAGTGTCAAAGACCCTATAAATACATTATTACAGAACAGTAATCAGCATTCCTAGAAGTCTGAGTTTTTTCTTCCTCCCACCCATGGGGAAGGTCCTCATTTCAGAAGACTTGACACAGAGGTCTGAGCACTCAGATTAGACTAGCTCAGATCTGAGCAGCTATACTGAAATTTTGCATCCTCAGTGACCATGCACACATGTGTAGACAGGACTTTTAGGCTCTTATCCCATGGTTCTTTGATCACAGTAGCCTTAGAAACTGATTCTTTCACAGCGACTTATGGGAGAACGTGTCTATAGAGCTTTGCAAATCCACAGATATCAGTGGCTCATTTTTGCATATGCAGAGACAAATTTTGCATCTAGAATCTTGCAAATTTGCAGATATCTTTTAATTCCTATGGGATGTGGAAGCATATATCCACAGTTCATTTTTGTAGATGTGGATACCAATTTTGTATCTGTGCCCGGCTCTACTTGTCTGTCCTGGGCACAGGGTAATTGTGAAAAGGCATGGAAGGACTATCAGCAATCAAGTAATTTAACCTATATCAGCAAAATAAAATGGTTACTTACCTGTAACTTTTGTTCTTCGAGAGGTGTTGCTCATGTCCAATCAAATTAGATGTGTGCACGCACCGCGTACGCAGATTCCGGAGCCTTTTTTCCCCCCCCCAGAGGAATCCACTGGGCCAGCAGGGAGTTCCCTAGAGTGGCACCGACATAATGGTGAATAAGTATCCCTGCTGGCCGGCCCCTCCCTCAATTCCTTCTTCTCCAACCAAGAGAGGGTTGGGGTGGGGGGGGTTGAATGGTCATGAGCAATACATCTCAAAGAACAACAGATACAGGTAAGTAACCGTTTTTTCTTTGAGTGCTTGCTCACATGCATTCGAATTAGGTGACTCCCTACCCAAAACCAACAGAGGCGGGGTCAGAGAACACCACAGGTTAAAACAGGGCTGACTGCAATACCACTGCTCCCAGGGCCGCATCCTCTTTAGCTTGCTGGCATAATGCGCTGCAAATGTGTGCACTGATGACCATGTGGCTGCCCTACAGATATCTATTATGGGAACCTGTGCTAGAAAAGCTGTCAAGGAGATGTGCACCTGAGTGGAATGAGCTATGATGTGTGGTGGTACCTTGCCTGCCAAATCATAACATTCCTTTATACAGGATGTGATCCAAGATGACAAGCATTGTGCTGAGAGTGGCATACCTTTCATTCTCTCCGCTACTGAAATAAAAAGTTGAGGTGATCTACAAAAACTCTTGTTCTGTGTATGTAAAAAGCTAGTGTCCACTTTGCGTCTAACGAATGTAAGGCCCTCTTCCTAGCAGTAGCGTGGGACTTCGGGAAAAACACCAGAAGGTAAAAATCCTGCAACAAATGGAATGCCAAGACTACCTTAGGGAGGAAGGCCAGCTAGAGGCATAGATGTACCCTGTCTGCTGAAAAGAACATATATGGAGGGTCAACTGTAAGTGCCCTTAGTTCAGACAACTGATGTGATAGCCACTATAAAATCGAATATGAGCAATAGGTGTGTGAGAGCACACATGGCCAACAGCTCAAAGGGAGGGCACATGAGCTTGGTGAGCACAAGGCTGAGGTCACACTGCGGTACTGGGTGCCTGATGAGAGGGAATAGTCTGTCCATCCCTTTAAGGAATCTCTTGAGCATAGGGTTAACGAACACTAATCTACCTCCTTCCCCCAACTGGAAGGCCACGATAGCTGCCAGGTGTACCCTAAGGGAAGACGGAGATAGGCCCAACAGACGTAGATGCAAGAGGTAGTCCAAAAATCAATGGACACTGACAGGGGATGCACTCCCTTTCCTGTTGTCCCTACTGAAAAACATTTCCAGTTAGCTGAATAAGCAGTCTCAGTGGAGAGTTTCCTGTTTCCCAGCAAGATCCTCCTAACCCCTTCCAAGCACACCTGCTCTGCATCTGTCAGCCATGGATATACCACTCAGTCAGGTGGAGGGATGATAAGTTTGGGTGGCACAGCTGCCCCTCTTAAATCCTGGGTGAGTAGGTCTGGGATGATGGGTAAGGTTATGGGATCCCTCCTCGTCACATCTAGGAGGATTGGGAACTAATATTGCCTCGGCCATTCTGGTGCTATTAGTATAACCTTGGCCTTGAGCCTCTTCATCCTGATGAGGACTTTGTATGAGGGGGGAAAGAGGGAAATGCAAAGAGGAGGACCAGTCCATCACTAAAGCATCTCCCATGTATCATTGGCCCTGCCTCAGGTACAAGCAGTAGACCAGACATTTTCTGTTCTTGTGGGATGAGAAGAGATCTATCTGGGGATAGCCCCACCTCCAGAATTTGTCCTCCAACACCTCACTCCTGAGTGACTACTTGTAGGTGATGAAAATGAGGCTGAGATTGTTCACTAAGACATTCCTGATCCCCGGCAGGTATGCCGCTTCCACCTGAATGTTGTAGGCTATGCAGAATTCCCAGAGGAGTAGGGCTTCTTGGCACAAGGGATAGGAGAGAGCTCTACACTGTCTGTTGATATAAAACATCTGTTAATACTGAGACTGCCTTGTGGCTCAGGTCGGACAAGAATACTCAGCAGGCCAGCCTGATCACCCCGAGTTCTCTGACATTTATGTGGCACTCCTGCTCCGAGGGTGACCAAATACTGTGAGTCCACTACTCACCCAGGCACACTCCCCATCCTGTGTCCGATGCATCGGTGACAAGCTGCACTGTCGGGCCCTGGCTCACAAAGGGCACTCACACATACTGCATACTCTTGCATCCACCACTTGAGGGACTAGATGACGTCTTGAGGGACTGTGAGGATCACATCCCATGATACCCGTGCCTGACTGAACACTCGGGCAAGCCACAACTGTAGTGGCCTAAGCCTCAGCCTGGCATGCCGAACCACATAGGTACAGGCTGCCATGTGTCTTAGTAGCTTCACACAATTTCTTGCCATTATGACTGGAGAATCCATCAGGTCCCGTATAATGGTGCATATGGACATAAACCTGGCTCTGGGGAGAGGCCATGCCTGTCGTTGAGTCTAGTCGGGCCCCCATGATACTGTATAGGTATCAGGGCGGATTTCTCCTCATTTATCAGGTGACCCTGGGTGCAAAACAGAGTGCTGATAAAGTTTGTGTTCTAGCACCCATTCCTTTGAAAGTCCCCATATGAGCCAATTGTACAGATATGGGAATACCTGGACTCTGCGCCTCTTGAGGAAGGCGGCCACGCACTTTGTGAATACCCTTGATGCCATCGACAGACAAAGGGGAGGATAGCAAACGAAGTGTTCCTGCCCCACCATAAATCTGAGGAACCTCCTGTGGGTGACACTTATTGAAATATGAAAATACGTGTCCTTTAGGTCGAGGGTAGCGTGCCAGACCTCCAGTTCCAGGGAGGGAATAATAGATGCCACAGTGACCATCTTGAACTTTGCCTTCATAATAAAGATGTTGAGATCTCTCGAGTCCAAAATAGGTCTGAAGCCTCCCTTTGCCTTGGGGATAAGGAAATACCGGGACTAAAAACCCTTTCCCTTGAAGTCTAGAGCAGTGGTCTCAAACCTTTTTACACCGAAGATCACTTTTTAAATCTCAGAACAAGCGAAGATCTACTGCCCCGCTCCTTCCTTGAAGCCCCACCCTCTCTATTCTCCTCCTGTCCTGCACTTGCTATCCCCAGCCCTTACTTACACACTCTGATAAACAGTTTATTTTTAAATTATGCGATATATAAAATTAAAATCATGTGTTGATATAGTTATGAAATAAATGGTCTTTTTTATTTATGCTATTTAAATCTAAAATGAAGCATTTATAATTATACATTTTGTGGGGACAGAGTTCTGCGGGTGGGGACAGGGTGCTGTGGGGGACAGGGGAGGGGGGCAGGACTCTGTAGCGGGGGGCAGGGGTGCCAGTGGCCCCTGCATCTGCCTCCTCCCAGGATTCTCACCCCCACCCCAGAGGGAAGCCAGCACATGCCTCCTCTGGGCCTGACTCCCCCCCTGGCCCATGGCGCAGGGGGACTCCCCCCCCCACGGGAGCCTGCAGCGGGGAGCAACCCCCCACGGGAGCCTGCAGCGGGGAGCAACCCCTCCGCCCCCCCTGCAGCCCAGCCCAGCCCACCCCCCTCTCCTCCCACAGCATGGCCAACCCCCGCAGGCACCTGCCCCAGGGCCAAACCCCCTCTCCCGTGGCGCAGCACGGCCAACCCCCTCCTACAGCATGGCCAAGCCCCACAGACACCTGCCCCGGGGTCAAATGCCCGTCCCATGGCATGGCACGGCCCAGCCAACCCTCCCACTCCACTCCCGCAGCGTGGCCAACCCTGCGGGAGCCTGCCCCCCTCCCACGGCACGGCACGGCCCAGCCAACCACCTCCCCAGTGGCAATGCCAGTCTTGGTGGTGCATTGGTGGACAAAATGTCAACCATGGGGTCCAAGTCCTCATTTACCACCTCTGCCTGTACCCCCAGATTTGCTGCCAGGTGTCAGAGTTTAGTGGGCACTAGCGTCCATGGATGGAGCTGGGTCAGCGAGGGCTTTGTCAGGAGACAAGGAGGATTCCCTCAATGGTGGCTGGCCCTGAGGTGGCTCACCCTGAGGTGGCTCTGCCACCTGGAAAGTTGGCTGTGCCTGCGGAGGACCATGGGCCTCCAATCCCTCACCCTATGTGATAGGATATGGCAAGTCCCTCTGTGGGCTGCCTCTATATTCCAAGGCAGGGGTGCTAGACATGGGGGGCACTGACGGAGTACCCCAGTTCAAAACACTCTGTATCCCTGGGAGGATAGCAATGGGCCCTGCATTTGGTGATAGGACCCGGGGGTCCAGAAGGGCCACTGCGGTTGCATCTGCAGAGACCATGTCTGATGGAGCTGGTACCCCCAGTGCCGGGAGTGGTGCCTCCAATGGGAGCAGTACCGAGAAGATCTGTGTGAAGAAGCCCGACCACACCGATTCTGCATCGTATTCTGACAAGTAGCCAGACAAACCAAGGAGTGGCTGTCAAGGGAGCCTGAGATAGGTGCTGGGTTCAGTCCCTGGCCATGGACTCTGGCTTTCCATGGTGCACTGGAGGAGGAGGCGAAGGCGGAAATGCTTTTAACAGAAAAGTTTTTCCGTTAAAAGCATTTGCGGAAAAGAGCATCTAGATGGGCACGGACGCTTTTCTGCAAAAGCACTTTTTGCGGAAAAGCGTCCGTGCCAATCTAGATGCGGTTTTGCACAAGAAAGCCCTGATCGCCATCGAGGCTTTTTTGCACAAAACAGTTTTTAGCCGTCTACACTGGCCCTCTTGCGCAAATACATTTCCGGAAAAGGGTTTTTGCCCGAACAGGAACATCAAAGCATTTGCGCAAGCAGCACTGATTTCGGACAGTAGAACGTCAGTGCTTTTGCGCAAAATCAAGCGGCCAGTGTAGACAGCTGGCAAGTTTTTGCACAAAAGCAGCCACTTTTGCGGAAAAACTTGCCAGTCTAGACGTAGCCAATGGGTTTGCTAAAGTCAGAAGACAAGATGCTCCAGCTACTGTCAGGGGCGGTGGTAAGAAGGAACTGGAGGGGAGAGGCAGCAGGGGTACTTATTCACTATTATGTTGGCACCACTCTAGGGGGCTCCCTGCCAGCCCAATGGATATTGCTGGAGAAAAAAGGCTCCAGAATTCGTGCACATGGCATGCACACATCTAATTCAAATGCACATGAGTAAGCACTCGAAGAAGGTGGTCAAGTTACCAGCCCAAGTGAAAGAAACTCACAAGCTCAAACCGATGTCTTACAATAGGTCAGGTAGGTCTGACTGAAAACACTACAAAACTCAGGTGTGAATTTTGTGCATGGACAGGAGGTGGGATGGGGCAACACTCAGATAAAACCCTGAGTTAATTCTGTAGACAAAGATTTAAGTATGCTACCTCTAGCACTGTTTTAAGTAAGCAGTGACAGGTCTCTCGGATTTTGCTAGAGAAAACTAAATTCCCCGTTTAGGTGAGAAGAACCTACATTTTTTTATTTTAATATAAGTAGTCCTGTAGTACCTGTTACGTGCAAAGAAAAAAACCAAGAACTTTGAGCTATTAAGTCTTCATACTAACACTTCTGTAAGAGTTCTGACAATTGCTAATACAAAGTCAGTTTCACTCAGGCCAATTATCGGTGGGAGCACAAGAGCTGAAAGATACTCTGTTAGGGTACGTCTAGACTACATGCTTCTTTCAAAAAAGAGCATCCAGACTACAAAAAGCGGATCAAAAAGCGCACCCAGAACCACTTCTGGCAGGACATGGGGCAGCATTTACTTCCGGGTGCTGCTGGACGAGGCTTCCAAAGATGCATTCTTAAAGGGAGCCCCCCAGACAGTCATTACTCTGCTTCTGGCTTGCCTACCTCTCAGAGGGACAGAAAAGCTCTTGCAGTACATGCTCTGGTTGCCCAGCTTTCTTGGACACCACAGCAGTTTGGTTGTGTGTTGGTTTTTATTCTTTTTTTTTTTTTGCCATGGCACCAGAGCTGCCCCTGGGCAATAGCCCCACACTGCCATGCTACAAATTCTGCTGCACCTCCGTGACTGTCAATGCTCCTGCCCCATTTGGACTCAGAACCCAGCCTTGAGACCCTCACCCTGGGTGCAAGACCAATGGCCTTGCCAGTGAACATCCTCATGGAGAGGCGATTTTGGAGGCTGGACATCAGTTCCGACTGATAGGACCAGTTCGTCATGGAGTGGTGGGATGACCAGCATTGGCTCCGAAACTTCCGTATGCGGAAGGCTACATTCTAGGAGCTCTGTGCCTGGCTTGCCTCTACCCTACAATGACAGGACACCCACTTGCAGCCCGCCATCCCCCAGAGAAGCGGGTTGCTATTGCCCTGTAGAAGCTGGCCACCCCTGACAACTACCACTCGGTGGGACACCAGTGTGGCATGGGGGAGGTCTACTGTCAGGGCTGTCTTGATGAAGGTAAGTCACTCTTGGGGAACAGTCCCTGAGCAGTGGAGGGGCCAGAAAAGGGGGCCTGTCAGGAAAGGGCACAGTGAGTGGGGTGGGCCCCTCCCTGCCCTGTTGCTGGGGGAGGCAGCCAGGGGGCTGCTGGGCAGGAGGGATGGTGGCACCTCCCAAGGACTCAGGCACCGCCTCTAATTTTCTGCTATGTGTTTTTATTTGTCTCTTTCTGCAGCTGGTGAGGGCCATCAACTCAGAGCTGCTGCACAGGATTGTCCACCTTGAAGATCTGGACACCATCGTGGCCAGCTTTGCTGGGCTAGGATTCCTGAACTGTGGAGAAGCGCTCGATGGGACTCACATCCTGATCTGTGCACTGCCCCATTGAGCAGCCCAGTTCATGAACAGGAAGGGCTACTTCTCAATGGTGCTGCAGGCTCTGGTCAACCACCAGGGACAGATTATGGACATTTGAGTTGGGGCAGTCACAATGCCCACCTCTTCAGGAACTCCTACCTGGAACATTCTTCCTGCAGCGGTCAGGGATATGCAGATGCCATGGCTCATAAAGCCCTACACTGGCCATGAGCTGGGAACAATTTAATGCACACCTGAACTGGGCTTGCCTACAGGTTGAATGCACCTTCAGGCATCTAAAGGGGAGGTTCAGATGCCTGCTCACTCACCTCAACATGGGGGAAAAAGCAACAACCCCGAGGTGGAGACCATGTGTTGCATGCTCCACAACCTGGTGGAGAGGAAAGGGAGGCCTTCCTCCCAGGATGGGTGACAGGGGCTGGTGGCGAGGGGAGGCAGTTTGAGCAGCCCTGGACAGCTGCCATCTGTCAGGCCCACCAGGTCAGAATGAGTATCTGGGAGGCCCTGGAGGGAGAGTGTGACAGGGTGCGGTCACAGACGACTCCTCAGGGGTGCCTCCCGGGGTGCTGACAGCCACTGCCACTTGCCTTTCTGCTCTCTGGGGCTCCTCACCACCAGGTCCTGCTAGGCCAGCTCCGCTAGTCCCCCCCAGCCAAGGCCCTGAGCTGAGGTCCCTGCCCCCACTGAGAAGCAGTACAGACACTGAACCACTTCAGGTCCAAGGAGAGTGCAGTTTAGGGCCCAGCCTCCTGAGAGAGCACTCCCCAGATGGGATCAAACCATAAAGAATTAGGTAAGCCCCCTTTAGCAATGAAAAGGGGAATGTGTACGCTGGTTGCCCTCCCCAGGTAACAATCGCTCACACTGGGTTTGATGATAAAACCATTTTTATTTTCTAAGTTGAAGCAGTAGGATTTAAGTAGTAATAAGTGAAAGTAGGCAGAGCAAAGTAGGTTACAAATCAAAACTGCTTGACTAGTTCTACATTGAAACCTCAGTACAAACTTAATCAAACTCACCCTAAAACCTCTTTTCCAGCTGCCACTCTAAACCAGGGCCCTATTCCCAACGCTGGGGTCTCAATGCTCCTTCCTTCAGGTGCAGCCCAGCCAAAAGGCCCAGGCCTTTCCTTTCCTATTCCTTTTGTTAAGGAGTTGAAGCCACTCCCTACCAGCCACTGTTCAGACTTAAGGACAAGAGATTGTTTAAGGGTGGCTCATCTAGAAGCTGCAGGTAACACCCTCCATGTCTCCCATTCACACATTTGAAACTCACCAAGTATTCCCCACTCCATGTGTCTAGTTTTCTACACACAAATGATACATACAACAGAGTAAGATAAACAGAACCAGCAGATCATATGAAGACCAATGGGTTAGATGAAATAATTCACTCAAACCACCCTTTGAGTTATGTATATTCATGACCATGGGTCCACTTCATAAAGGTTTAGGGGAAGGGGTCCATCAGAGATTCTCAGAAGGAGCCCAATGACTCCCCGATGGCCTCCCCAATGGGAGCTTGGGCCTGCCCCACCCCAATACCTTCCCCCCACAACCCATCCCTGCCCCACTTTCCGGTCATTAAAGACAGACACCAGGTTTTGTTTGAAAAAAAACTTTAAAAAGCAACGTAAACAAAAACAGTGTGTTGGTTTCAAAAATAAACTTTATTTTCAATTAAAAACATTTCTGTAACTGGGGTGGAGGGGGGGCTCTAAAACTGGAGGGAAGAGGGGAGCTCAGGGTGTCACCTGGACTGCAAGCTCCTGCTGCCTCAGGTCCGGGGACCTTGACAGACTTGGGGTTGGGTGGGACCTGGGACAGTAGGGGGCTGGGCAGGAGGGGGGAGGCGCTGCAACTGGGTCTGGGATAGTAGGGGATGAGGGGGGGAATGGGGTGATAGGGTAAATGGGGTGCAGGAGCAGGTTGAGGAGGAGGAGTGGCAATAGAGCCAGGACCTGGGAAGGCCTTGACCGCCTGCATTGCTTGCTGGATGAGCAATGTGTGCTACAATCATGCCACACAGCCTCTGCCCACGTCCTCTTGGCTATGGTCTCCTGCAGTTTTTGGAGGACCCCCAATGTGCTGGCGCATGAGGTCTTGATACAAGCGCCAATGCCTGCGGCTTCCATGGACCCATCTGGGTGGTGGGACAGGTGTCGCTTGACCATCAGGGATGGATGGTCTGGCTGTGGAGGACAAGAGGTCAGTCATGCGTGCACACACTGTCCCAAGAACAGGGGGACGCTGATGCTCTGACAATAAGCCCACATGTGGCCTGGCCAGGAGCCCCAGCCTCACAGGGGCCCCCAAGGCACCATCCTGTCCTCTCTGTCTCTCTGCTCCTCCCCTCCCCCCAATGGCCAAGCAGCCCAGGGCAGTGTCTGGCCACAGTGGGTTCCTAGGTGTTGGAGAGGGGCCTGGGGCAGCCTGGCCCCTCCCAGGCCCCCGCCACCCCATACACATGTACATGGCAGCACTGTTTGTGGGAGCGGTTGTTGCTTTGCACGTGCATACATGACCAAGTGCTATGTGTGACACTCATCGGTCTGTGTGGGGTTGTGCGTGTGCCCTTGTTCCTAGCCTGCTTCCTGCAGTGCCTCGTGGTGGTGGTGGTGGTGGGGGGGGGGGGGGAATGGCCCTTCCTGGAGTCTGATATGTGACACCCTCCCCAGGCTGTGAGGAGCAGTCCATGTGCACCCTGGGACTGCATGTGCTTGCACATGCATACAGCTGGACACTGTCCAGTCCAAGCATGATGCATGAAGATCACACCCCATCCCCTGTACTCCCACCTCCCCTGCCCTGTGTGTTTGGCAATCTCACAGCACTCACCTGATGTTCCTTTCATAGGATCTGAAGATGCCTGGGAGGCCGGCTCCAGGGTGTCCTCTTCGTCCTGGAGCTGCTGGTCATATGTGTTGTCCTCTTGTAGCTCTGGCCGCTGTTGGATGGGTGTCTCCATCCTGGACTCCATGAGTACCCATGGAGATGGGTTCCCCACCCCGCAGGATTCTGTCCAGCTCCTCCCTCATAAGCAGCGCAATAGTGAGGTTCTTCCCCAGAGCGGGAGCTGTGCTCACGGGCCCTTGCCTACCCCTGCCTCGGTTCTTTCACCTTCGCACTTGGTCCAGGGGTGATGGCCTCTTAGCCAGCCTGTCAGTCACGCAGCCATAAATGTCTGCATTCCTGCAGTGTGACTGCAGAGCCTGCAGGGACTCCTCCTGTGACCAAAGTTCTAAAAGAATCAGGATCTCAGCCTGACCAGGCTGGAGACCAGTGCTTTGTGCCCTGGGATGGCTCCCTGGAAGGGTCATAGGGGTCTTGTGCCATGGCTCCTTGTGTGGCAGGGAGAGCCATGCAGTCAGGGTCCCGCTCTGGCTGGCTTCCTGCCACAATGGCTGCCCCGGGTGCCTGTACGTTTAAGCCATGGCTACAGACAGGAACAATAGAGCTGTTCTTAGCGTAGATGGAGTGTCCACCAGGGCTTTTTCCTGGAGATTTTTTTTTTTTTTTTAAACTGCCTCCCCTGCATCCACACATGCCTTTTTTCGAAAGAGCTCTTTCAAAAAGGTGTTCTTCCTCGTAAAATGAAGTTTACCACCGTCCAAAAAAATCATATTCTTTCGATTTAATTTTGAAAGAATGCAATGGCAGTCTAGACACAGGTGAAGTTTATTTAAAAAGACTCTGTAGTCTAGACATAGCCATAGCCTTTTAGACAGTCAGCAGTGTTAGATAATGATTAGAATGCCAGAAGCTGCCTAGTGCCTGTCTACTAGCAGTGCTTCTACCATCACTAACACAGGCAGAGCAGAACTTGGGATAGCTGTGGGAAATGGGAAGTTTTGGTTTGATTAGGGTGACATTTTGCCAAAGTCTGCCTCCTCATTAGGAATATGAATACAAACCCTTTTCTAGATCAGCTGCATTCATAGAGGCATGGGGGGGGGGGGGATTTTAAAAGGTACATGTTTTAAATTTTGCTTTGTACAACTCTGACTTACCCAACATGCAGTCAGAGGTCATGAATTCTAATTGCTCTTTAGAAAAAAAATCAACTATGAACTAGGTTAGAAGATACCATGCAAAAATATGAAGGATAAATAACTAAAATATGGCTGATTGGATACACTTAACACAACCATCCTGAAGTTAAAAAAAATTCTACCTGATGTTTGCTTCATACAGAGTAGAAATTTGTCAGAGCACAAATTGAAATTAAACACTTCCTCTGCAGCTCACACTTGATGCACACTCTGTAGAGAGTGCAGTTATGATGCATCTTCTTCAGCTTCAAGTGTTAAAACTGATTAGCACCTCCAGAAAGACATAGCCAACTGCCCCACTAATAGAGATGTTAGCTTTGAAACATCAATACTTAATTAAAACCAAGCAAGTTCATTTTTGCTTTATATCTCTATGACAGAGCTGTTGAAAACTAACAATTGCTATGCATTTCAGCAACTCTGTTCTCTGACCGGTCTTATTTGGCAAGATACAACCATGATATTGATCCACGCTGCATTTGATATTAAGGTAAGAGTTGTTTGGCAACATGATGCTCAGGCACTACCAAAAAAAAAAAAAAAAAAAAAAAAAGACTATTTCATTGAGGTGCTAAAGGCTAAGAGAAGACAATTCTGGAGATTCTTACAAGATGTACTGCATTCATGTGTTATGCTTACAGTTTTTCCATCTTTTGCCTAATTAGAGATCTTGGAGTTTAGCGTTAGTTTGACTAGCTGTGGCATTTCAAACAATTGCTTCAAGACAAACAGGAATGGAGGAAGACTCAAACAGCTGACCCCACATAGATGGGACTAAGACTAGGAGAAGAAGTAGTGTTTATTTCCAACAGTCAAAAGGAACCATTTTTTAAACTGACTGGAACATGACAAAGTGTGTTGAATCCATATCCTTGGGCATGTTTGAGTTTAAATTGCTGGCAGCTTACCTTCTCTAAGTGGAGCTCTGATTCAGCTGCTGTTTCCATAAAGATTGATTTCAAGTCAGAGGAAGATTTTATGCTCGTTATCAGTAATAATAATAGCAGCACCTTGAGGCTCCAGTTGAGATCAGTGCCCACTCTGCTAACTACTGTACAAATATATAATCAGACAGTCCCTGATATTAAAAAAAAAAAACTTACTTCTCTTGCATTCTGTCTTATGTTTGCATAAATAATTATCCCATTTTGAAGATTGCAGTGATGTCCCTTCGAGGGCTTGTCTACACTTGAAATGCTATTGTAGTGCAGCTGCACCACTGTAGATATCACCTACACCAACAGGCTGATTTCCTATCCTGATGGAAGAAGTCTACCTCAAAAGGCAGTAAGCAGATTAACAAAAGAATTCTTTGATGGTATCTAGTTTTGATGCACTCCAAACAACTATAAATATCAAACCTCAAAAACATGACAATTCAGTAATCATGCCTGGCAGGTTGAAAGGCTTATCAAATCATTCCTGTTATGGCCAATCTCATATGAAAACCGATGGCCCGCCACTCTTCATTATGGCTTGTGTCTCAAATCCAGCAACAGTTTACATGGCAAAATGTTATTAATGAAATGTTAGTTGTCAGTGCAAATTTAAGGGAGTGAGAAAAAGCCATTAACGTCTGACCAGCCAACTTTCTGAATCACTAGAAAGAAGCACTACATCAAGAGTTTGAGAATGTTTTAGACTGGGGTATGTGTAAACCGTGATTACAGATTGTTTCATCCCCAATATTAACGTAACTTGTAACAGCCAGGTGGAGTTTAAACTGAGTACAATGTCAGTGAACCATATCGAATACAGGCCAAGAGATGGGATATTAAATTCATCCTGTACTTGCTTTCAGCTATATGATTCATCTAAAAAAAATAGAAAAAAAATCTTTGACATATACCATCATTAAAAGAGAATTCTGAATCGTTGGCCTTCTACCTTGAGAATCAAAGGTTTTTAAAGGTTACCTGGCAAAAGAATGAACCAGGGTTGTGAGGCTTTTCTTCTGCAGTAATAAAAAGGTTGTTCCTCCCACCCCCTTTGGAAAAAAAAAAAGTTAACCGTGATCAGAATTTTCCTCTTGTTTGAGAACTTACTGAATGACTCAAATTAGCAATAAAAAATGCTGTTAACTGAAGAGGTAAGACTGTTAAATCCTTAATGTTTATCACCTCCTTAATTTTAAGTCTTGAACAGTCCAAAGCAAAATAAAATTCCTTTCTGAACAGATCTGATTTTACTTCTCTGGGCAGCTGAGTTGTCAACTTTTTTTTTTTTTGGGCAAGAATTTTGTAGGATCAGTAAGATCTGAATTTCTAATATGAGAAAAAGCAGAAAGTTTCAACATGGAAAAAAATGTTCTAGACCTTTTTGTACAATAAATAAAAAAGGCAAAAACCCCATTCTGTTTATTTCTTTGCAGTGTGTGGAGGTGGGAGAAGGTAAACAATGTCTGCTGTAAGTGGGTGGGTTGGTGGAAAAACTTACAGCAAAAGCTCAAGTGCACCCTTCTTCACCAAAACTTCCTGACTTCTATGGTGGCTGTGCCAATGTCTCAGGGTTTGAAAAATCCATGTCCCTATGGCAACCTATCCCTCAGTATAGGCAGTGCTCAGCCAAAGAAAGAATTCTTCCAACCACCTGCAGGAACTTTTGGGTCCCAAGATTATACCCTGCCTATGCTGACTAGAGGGATACACTCAAATGATTACAGCTGTGCCACTGTCGCAATTTACATGTAGACGTATCCTGAGACTCAACTGTAGCCAAGAAGGACTCATAAGAAAGGATGAGAAACTGAGTTAAGGAAAAAAAAGCTTCAAGAATTCAGAAGAGAGATTACATTTTCTGTGAATAGCAGAAGCTTTAAGAGGCTAGCACAGGTGATGAAACAATGTGGTATCTGAAACTTCAGATGCAACATTAAGCAAGATTCTATTTTGAAAGTCCTCGGCAAATGTGTCACAGGAAGTCAACTACCAACAAAATTAACATTTTGTTCTACCAAAAGGCATGAGACAAAGTTGCTCTTAAGTGCATTTTCCTATATTACACCTTCTCGCAGGGGTAGGCAATAAATGGTGTTGATTTGCCACAGAGTTAGCCCCTGGAGGCATGAGCGATTGCAGCTCCCATTTTTTTTTTTTAAATATGCACACCCCCTAAACCCCCACCCCAGTGGTCCCATAGCCAAACATTCTGGGATGCAT
The DNA here is from genome assembly GCF_052426305.1 of Pelodiscus sinensis. Taxonomy (NCBI): domain Eukaryota; kingdom Metazoa; phylum Chordata; order Testudines; family Trionychidae; genus Pelodiscus; species Pelodiscus sinensis. The sequence goes on along the minus strand of NC_143056.1, from coordinate 66,849,792 downwards.
TAACAGGAGTATTGCAAGCAAGACATGAGAATTCATTCTTCCACTTTACTCCGTGCTGACTAGGCTCAAATAGAGTATTCTCTCCTGTTCTGGGCACCACATTTCAGGAAAGATGGAGAAGTTGTGGGAGGTCCAGAAAAGAGCAACAAAAATGATTAAAGGTCTAAAAAACCATGACCCATGAGGAAAGATTGAAAGAACTGGTTTTATTTAGTCTGGAAAACACAAGACGGAGGGGACATGGTACCTAAAAGGGAGTTAGAAGGAGGAGGGACAAAAGTTGTCTTATCACCAGAGGTTAAGGAGAACAAGCAGCAATGTGCTTAAATTGCAATATAGGAGTTTTAGGTTAAACATTAGGAAAAACTTCCTAACTGTCAACATGGTTAAGCACTCAAATAAATTGCCTAGGGAGGCTGTGGAATTTCCATCATTAGCGATTTTTAAGAGAAGGTTAGACAAGCCTGTCAGTCAGGGATGATCTAGATCAGGGCTACTCAACTTCGGAAGCCCCAGGGGTCACAATGATACTCACAGCACATGCTTAGGGCTGCAACTTAAGTGTGAATGTATTTGCATATATATATGCAACCAAATAGCTTCTTTCCCACTGAGGCATGAATACAAAGATTAAGGCACGACTACACAACATGCAGGCCCCATTTAAGTCAGTTCTACTGGTATTAGTACAATGTGATATTTACCTGATTTCCACCCATATGACAGCATTTTTTATGAGCAGTGACAACCCAGGAATTTAACTACTAAAAACGCATATCAAAAGACAACCATTATATTGACTACTACTTTATTTTGGCTCCCACCCACAGGTCGGGTGTCAAGCTCCACGTAAACCTGAACCACACTGCATGCCGCAAACAAACAGGCTGCATGAGGCCTACAGGCCGCATGTTGAGTAGCCCTGATCTAGATGGTGCTTGATCCTGCCATGATATGTGGATTGGACTTGATGACCTGTTCTGGTATTCTTTGAAAAAGAGGCATACTACTCAAAAACTTAGTCTGATGTTACAGTATGACTGACATGTTTTCATTCTTGCATAATTGTGCATATGCAGTGTGAGGAACCTCAGATTGCCTTGCAAGACCGATTAGCTTTCTTTGACTCTAAGTGTAAGCAATTGGTTTGCAGTCAAAAGGAAGACTAAGGGAGAAAAAGTTTCTCACTGAAGCTATTTTCTTCAAGATCCTCAGAGCTAAAATAACCTTTTGCTGCAGTATCATTCTGACAGCTGAAAAACTGACCAAACTCTCAAAAAGCCTGAAAAGTCCTTTTCCTCTCACAGGTGCTGAATAATATCAGCAATTGTCATTTCAAATGTATTAATTACTTCAATACTCTCAAATATTGTTTGATGCTTCTGAAGCTCCAGATTCAAGGAAGCAGGTTTTGGTAAAAACTCCTTGAAAAGCCACACACAACCAAGTACTTTTGGATCTTGTAGTTTTGGGGGCAGTTCCAGTGAAACTATATTCAAAACCTCAATGTACCTCAGCGTCTCTGTACAACAGCATTAAAACTAAGCCATTAGACTGGGTTATAATTCAGCACCACCTTATAAGTGTCGCAGCCCATTCTGCACAGAGTTGCAAATCTCCCTTTATTGACAATGCTTGCTTTGACAGCATTAATGCACTTTCCACTGCAGATGCCACCTCATTCATAATTGTCACTGAAGCTTTGATGACAAGTACTTTTTAGTGTGCAAAACAGTAAAATAAAAAAAGTTTTAGCATTCTTGGAAGCAGTTCAGCACCCCTACTCATGCACCGTGCAAAACCATTGCCCCATCACCTGTCAAGCTGCACAGATTGTCAGAATTCCAGCACTTTCACCCTCACCTAAATACACTGAAAAATGAGTTTGCCAGTCAGCTGAATCTCAGTTATAGGGTGACAAAACACCTTCACCATTGTTTTTGTGAAGCATGAGGTAGCAGGGAGCTCCCCAGGAGTGGGGCTAAGAGCACACTGGTTGCTGGCCCTGACCCAGGGGACTATTGAATACTCATGTAACCACTAAAATTTGATGCAGTTACGCAATTATTCAATTACAGTGAATTACAATTATTCAATTACAATTATTCAACTAACATTCCTCCTAGTGACATCAAGGCTCTCATTAAAAGTACACAATCTGACTTCTTCAGCTATTTCATTTTGTAGAGAATTCCCTAGATCTTTTGTGCTCCCTCTAATGTGTTACTCATCTCTCTACAAGCATATTTTTTGGCTGTATGACCAGAACAATTTTATTCACCAGTTCTTCACCAGCATGGTTTCCTTGCTTTCCCCCAAAGTAGTACAACTTTAAAAGTAACCACCTGTATCTGATCTGCTTTATTCAAAACAGCCATCATAGTCTTTTGAATTCTGATTCTGCACCATTTAACAGCCCGTGCAACTCACACTTGCAATTCTATTTAGCGTCCCCTACATGAACACTAGGATGTTGCATTGCATAAATTTTAATTTGATTAATTTCTCTTGCAAAGAGTGAGCACTACAAATTGTGATTCTAAAGCCATCCCGTTCAGTTTCTGAACAAGAACCTGATTTCCCCCTGGTCCTGAAATGTTTGTTTTGATTGTTTCCATGTTCTGCTTTTCTTAGCAGCTGGTGACTCCTCCAGAACAGTCTCTGTATCCCATTCAGGGTCATTGTCTGACACTGATTTTTTGCAAACACTTTGATACACATTAATATTATCTCAGCCTACCCAAACATCATGCAGTGATCTTGCCAAAGATGATTCTGGCCAGCAGCTGCCTATGGAGCTAAAGTAGCATGAGAAGTAAACATTGATTAGGTGATGAATATGCTTGTGACTTGAAAGAAAGCCATGCCTATGTAGTCCAGCTCTGCCTGCATCCTACTGTAATATACAGTAAGGAACAAGCAAACATTATGATTTATGGCTTTTTTTAGGGAACTTTAATACTTAACATGATTGATTTTTGGAGCACTTTGGTGGCACTGGTGGCCACTCAAAAAAAATCTACTGGCATCCACATTTGACAAAATGTGGCTAGTGGTCTAATGGGTAGACCATATAAGAGGTTTGCCAGTCTTTTACCACCTTTGTACTAATAAGCCTGGTCCTTTCACTTCAAGCAAAAGATAATACAGGCATTTGTTACACCTGCATGGTGATTAGCCTTCATGACAATTTTCTGACTGAAAAAGGAAATTGATCTTGCTCTTTACAATAGGCTGGGTAGCCCACTTAACTTCCCTGTCTAAACAAAAGCATTGTCTACTCTACCAAAGTCCAAAAGCTAAGCATTCCAGTAGTGAGTCAGCGTGGCCTATTGCTGACTCAGAGAAGGAAACTCCCACAGAAACCCCTTGGTGGGAAGTGCCAAAAAAATCACTCAACTCCGCCCACAGGAAGTGAGAGCTAGGTGGTATAAGAAGGGAAGGTCCCAGCTCAGTCAGAGCCCAGCTGCCAAGCAGGGAAGAGGCTCTTCCCAGTGCTCCGCTGTGCTGCATTCTGGTGAATGACTGGGTCGGGCTGCCACCAGGCCGAGCCCAGGCCTAGCCTGCCCCGGCCGCTGCTGGACCTAGATCCCAGAACACTGGTGGAGGCTGCCACCTGGGCCCACCGATCTGCCAGGACCCTGCCAAATGGGCCGGACCGCCTGAACCCCTGCCTACTCTGGATCCCGAGCTGATGGACACCTTGCTGACACCCCCATTTCTAGCTGACGAGGAGAGGCAGTCAATCGAGACAGGCCCACAGGGTGAGCAGCCCAGGGACAGCTGATCCTGGGATGGTGTGGCCAGACAGCCTGCCTCCATATTATCCATCTTATTTGCCTCTCTGAAGCACAGGGCAGAGAAGGAGCAATAATATCAGCATAGTCTATGCTGGCTCATCTGATCCTGAGAAGCTGAAACACAGATATGTGGATAGAGAGTAGCTAAGTCAATAAGCTGGCCTCGAGGCTGCGGCTGGCATCTATGTTGATTCGAACACACACAGTCCCAGGAAGAGGAATTTCCCACTGAGAAAACAATGTCCAGTACTTCAAAATTTAATCATCTCAAATCTCTCTTACAAGTGTAAATTAAGTTCACAACTCCCTTGTAAGAACTGGTCTCACAGCAGACAGACCAGCATCAATTGGCATTAAGATAAGAAAGAGAAATACGTGACCCCATGATTATAAAGGATGGGCCCAGCACACACTCACTTTGAGTATCATTCTACCCTCTACCTGCTGGTCGGGTTAGGTGTTTGACCTCCCGAGGTTCTATGGGGACGCCCACCTCGTATTTTCGTCTTTCCTAGGAATTGAGGGACCGGCCCTGGCCTGACATGCTGGAGTCGAGAGGCACAGAAGGGGGTAAAAATGGTACCTGGATGTGGTCCTCTGTCTTAAGTGTACACATAGAAAGAGTAAGCTGTTACTTGGTACCATTATTTCTATTTTTCTATCTTTATCTTCTTTGTAACCATTTTAAGACCTATATTTTGCTAATAGTTAAGAAATAGAACAATAGCCATTGCAACCATATGATTTATAAGCTTCTTTAATAAACCTGTAACTGTTTAAGCTTTAACCTGACTCCTTCAGTTGCTGTAACAGAACCAAGCACAGTTTAAAAGAACTTCAGCCGGTCTAAAGGGACAGTTATAGGAAGAGCTTGGGCGTTTGGATCTGTGTCACTCCCAGGTGACAGGACCCACTGGGGCATCTTTCAGTCTTTCCTCAAGGCTGCCCGCTGCGAAGGAATTATGAAATTCTAGCAGCTGAAATCTAAGATGTAATAAGCTCTTCCTATATAACGGGGCGTCTGTTGGCCTGCTGGCCACCCTCTGCGATGGGACCCCGGTCCTAGCAGTAAAGGCACGGACGTTAAACCTTTTCTCGGAAACATACACACACACACTGCCCTGACCGTCGGCTGACAGATGGCTGAAGAAATGGAGATCGGGTGGGCAGCACACTGCAGCTCAGACCCCACTGACCCACCAACCCAGATGGCACATTAGGGCCTGGAGCCCCGCTGGTCCAGTGGCTGCCACATTGCTACTGTCAGGGCCCTGGGCTGGGACGCAGTGGAGTAGGGAGGGCTCGCGTCCCCCCAGCATCCCTTCCCCTAGGTAGCAGATTTCCCTGTGGGGCAAAACCATTGCGCTTGTCAGCTCTCCACCAGCAAGGATTACTGACCCTTGGCTTGGCCTGTGAACAGGCCTGCGCCGAGGAACCACCCTTACTGTTTCCCTGTGTGGTTGCTCCCTTGCCCTGACTCTGGACCTGGGCTCATGAACTGTGGGGTAGTCTGCCAAACCATGGTTTAGTTGTTGATTTACTGCCTGGTCCCAAACCAGTGGGCCATTAGAACTGCTAATTAGCAGCCACACAGCCACTGAGGCTCTGGACTCAGGGCTTGCTGTAAGTCAGCATGGCCTCTCACGGCCTCAAATGGTTACAATTCCCCTCATCCCCAAAGTCTGATTCTATAAGAAAAATTATTTAAAGAAAAGCATGTACATAAATTAGACAACTTGAGCCTGTCCTCACAAAATACTGGCATCTGTATTCACTAAATACAAGTCATGTTCCAAAGATCCCTTTTATAGGTGATTCCATCAGCTGCCATTAGAGAAGAAAAGATGCTTCAGGTGTATATTCTCCAGAAGTGAAAGAGATAAGTCCACAGTTTTCTGTTAAAAAGTTACAGGAATGGCCTTTACATAGGTTACTGAAAGACCTCTAAGCAAATGACCATTTGTATGGTGCTGTTTTTCTGGGAGAAGTCCTAAAAAAAAAAAAAAAATTCAGATCTGTGTCATTCTCCTAAAGCAAAGTCTGCCATTGATCATTTTGACTCAGACCTATGATTACATGTGCTAACCAGGATTCTATATTCCATTTCACAGAGCTAAAGCAAAGATAACAATCAGGTCAAATGGGGTAGCTCTAGAACCCATGAAATAGCCAACACATTTAATAAGGCTAAGCAAAGATGGAAGAAAAGCTACATTTAATATGTTATAGACCAAAGATTTCCTACCTCTTCTGTGGACTTGAATAGCTTGGAGAGGTTTGTCAGCACAGGTACAAGTTTCTCAGTCTCACCTGGTGGTTCAAATTCCTGTGGACAGGAGACAAACAGACCCAAATAGCTCTCTGCAACCTAGAAACCACCACCCTCTTCCCCACCCCTTGGATGTTCTTCCTTCCATCACAAGTAAAATAACATTCTCCTCTCTTTCAGAAGGAGAGAAATTATGTTTTCGTATGTCCATAGCAAGACCAACCAAGAGACAAAAAAATGGCCTTATGGCTAAGGCAAACACTCAAGAGCTCCAGCTTTAATGCCTGGTTCTCTTACAGACAGTGTAACCTTGGCCAAGTCTCTTACTCTCTGCACACAGCTTAACCACCTGTAAAACTGAGAACATTTTAGTTCACAGGGATTTGGGGAGGCCCTCCCAAGTTCATGGTCATTTAAAAAAAAAAACCCACTATATCACATCCCAGGGTCTGTGAAACCTGGTCTTGTATTTGTTTTTAACTTATACTATACAGATTTCACAGGGGGAAGACTAGTATTTCTCAAACTGAGTCCTGACACAAAAGGAAGTTCAGGGAGGGTGTCATGGTATTACTACCCTTAGTTCTGCATTGTCCTCAGAGCTGGGTGGCTGGAGAGCAGCAGTTGTTGGCCAGGTGCCCAACTCTGAAGGTGATATACTACCAGAAGCAATGGAAAAATAAGGGTGACAAATGGCACTGTACCATGCCATCCTTACTTCAGCACTGCTAGGACCGTTGACCAATAAGCAATTGCTTATCGGTTGAACAGTTAGCTGTTTAACGCTAACATCCCTATTACAGACTGAGTTATCGTGGGGCTTCCTAGTGGGAGGGGGTGCACCCTAAGAAAGTTATTTATTCAGGACTCCAAGTACACTCGACTAAAAAAAAAGCAGCATACTTCTCCACTTTTTTAAATAGAAATGTTTGATACATACACCTGGTTTAATATACGAGTAGTCATATTCATTCACTCAACTTACTAAATTACTAGAAATAGAAACATGTCCTAGAGAGGAGCTATGGGGAGGCCATGCCTGCAGCTGGTCAACAAACAAAATGTGTGTCAGCCCACCAGCCAATTACTCTGATGAGCTGCATACCAAAGGTTGCCAACCCCTAAACTAAAGCAAGGGGAAAGGACTCCAGGAGAGATGGCAGTATTTTAAAGAAGCAGTATTAAAGGCACAGGAAGAAACCATCCCGACGTGCAGCAAGAAAAGCAAATATGATAGGTGACCAGATTGGCTTACCGGGGAAATCCTTGGTGAGCTTAAAACACAAAAAGGAAGCTTACAAGTGGAAACTTGGACAGATGACTAGGGAGGAGTATGAGTATATTGCTCGAGAATGCAGGGGAGTTAATTGGAATTGCATCTAGCGAGAGACGTGAAGGGTAACAAGAAAGGTTTCTACAGGCATGTTAGCAATAAGAGGGTGATCAGAGAGGGTGTGGGGTCCTTACTGGATGAGGGAGGTAACCTAGTGACATGATGTGGGAAAAGCTGAAATATTCAATGCTTTCTTTGCCTCTGTCTTCACAGACAAGGTCAGCTCCCAGATTAATGCACTAGGCAATGCAGTATGGGAAACAGGTAGATAGCCCTTGGTGGGGAAAGAACAAGTTAGGAACTATTTAGAAAAGCTAAACACACAAATCCACAGGTCCAGATTTAATGCATCTGAGGGTACTGAAGGAGTTGGCAAATGTCATTGCAGAACCCTTGGTCATTATCTTTAAAAACTCGTGGAGACTGGGAGAGATCCCGGATGATTGGAAAAAGACAAATGTAGTGCACATCTTTTAAAAAGGGAAGGAGGACAATCCAGGGAACTACAGACCACTCAGCCTTACCTCAGTCCCTGGAAAAATCCATGGAGGGGATCCTCAAGGAATCAATTTTGAAGCACTTGGAAGAGGGGAAGTGATCAGGAATAGTCAACATAGATTCACTAAGACCAAGTCATGCCTGACCAGTATGATTAGCTTCTATGATGAGGTAACTGGCTCTGTGAATATGGGAAAGTCAGCGGATGTGATATACCTTGACTTTAGCAAAGCTTTTGATACGGTCTCCCACAATATTCTTACCAAGAAGTGAAGGGAGTATGGATTGGATAAATGGACTGTAAGATGGATAGAAAGCTGGCCAGACTGTTGGGCCCAACAGGTAGTGATCAACGGCTCAATGTCAGGTTGGCAGTCGGTTTCTAGTGGAGTGCCCTAAGGATTGGTTCTAGGACCAGTTTTGTTCAATATCTTTATTAATAGTGATAGAAATGTAGCCGTGTTAGTCTGGGGTAGTTGAAGCAAAATGCAGGACAATGTAGCACTTTAAAGACTAACAAGATGGTTTATTAGATGATGAGCTTTCGTGGGCCAGACCCACTTCCTCAGATCAAATAGTGGAAGAAAGTAGTCACAACCATATATACCAAAGGATACAATTTTAAAAAAAATGAACAAATATGAAAAGGACAAATCACATTGCAGAACAGAAGGGGGATGCGGGGGGGTGGGAAGGGGGAGGAAGGAAGGTAAGTGTCTGTGAATTGCTGATATTAAAGGTAGGGAGAGTGGGATGTTTGTGAGTTAATGGTATTACAGGTGATAATTGGGGAAACTGTCTTGGTAATGGGTGAGAAAGTTCAAAGACTTGTTAAGTCCTTGTTGGTAAGTGTCGAATTTTAACATGAATGACAGTTCAGAGGATTCCCTTTCAAGTGCAGATGTAAAAGGTCTTTGTAGCAGAATGCAGGTGGCTAAGTCATTTAGAGAGTGTCCTTTCTGGTTAAAGTGGCAAGAAACTGTTTTCTCTTTGTGATCTTGTCTGATATCTGTTTTGTGGGCATTAATCCTTTGGCGAAGTGTCTGAGATGTTTGTCCAATGTACATAGCAGACGGACACTTTCGGCACATGATAGCGTAGATTATATTTCTGGATGCGCAGGAATATGTGTTCTTGATCTTATAACTCACTTGGTTAGGTCCAATAATGGTATCAGCAGAATGAATATGTGGACAAAGCTGGCAACGGGGTTTGTTGCAAGGGAAGGTACCAGGGTATTAGTGTGGTATGTCCTGTGGTGGTTGGTAAGAATCATCTTGAGGTTAGGTGGTTGTCTATAGGGACTATGGGTCTGTCTCCCAGAGCCTCTTTGAGTATTACAACCTGGACATTGTAATCAAACCAGCTGACAAAGGGGGTGCTGTGGTCATTATGAATAAGGCCGACTATAACCAGGAGGCAACCAGACAACTCTCGAACACCACATTTTACAAACCTCTCCCCTCTGATCCCACCTTGGACTACCAAAAGAAACTACACTGTCTCCTTAAAAGCCTCCCCACAGCTACTCGGGAACAAATCCTCACAGAATCACCTTCTGACCCCCGACCAGGATTGTTCTATCTACTTCCCAAGATCCATAAACCTGGGCACCCCGGACGTCCCATCATCTCTGGTATTGGCACGCTCACTACTGGTCTATCCAGCTATGTAGACACTCTTCTCAAACCCTTCGTAACCAATACCCCCAGCTATCTCCGAGACACTACTGACTTCCTAAGGAAACTACAAAACATCGATAACCTCCCCAATAATACCATCCTTGCCACCATGGATGTAGAAGCTCTATATACCAACATCCCACATGAAGACGGTTTACAAGCAATTAGAAACACTATCCCAGAGGACACTACTGCCAACCAGATAGCAGACCTATGTAACTTTGTTCTCACCCACAATTATTTCCGGTTTGAGAACAACTTATACCTCCAGATCAGCAGCACAGCCATGGGTACACGCATGGCCCCACAGTATGCTAACATCTTTATGGCTGACCTAGAACAACGTTTCCTCAACTCCCGTCCCCTTTCACCCCTCCTCTACCTACGGTACATCGATGACATCTTTATGATCTGGACACATGGCCAAGAAACACTGGAGATATTCCACAGAGATTTCAACAACCTACACCCCACCATCAACCTCAGCCTGGACCATTCTACACGAGAGATCCACTTCCTGGACACCACCGTAAAAATCAACAATGGAAAATTAGACACCACTCTCTACAGAAAACCCACTGACTCATACAGTTACCTACATGATCCAGCTCCCATCCAGAACACACCACACGATCCATCGTCTATAGCCAAGCCCTTCGATACAACCGCATCTGCTCTAACCCCACTGACAGAGACCAGAAGCTTCAGGATCTCTACCAAGCATTTATAAATCTCAACTACCCACCCAGAGAAACAAAAAAGCAAATTGAAAGAGCCAGACGAATACCTAGAAACCATCTACTTCAAGACAGACCCAAGAAAACCAACAATAGAACACCACTTGTCATCACCTACAACCCCCAACTTAAACCTGTCCAACACATTATCAATAAACTACAGCCTATACTGGAACAGGATACTAAACTCTGAGAGGCTCTGGGAGACAGACCCATAGCCTCCTATAGACAACCACCTAACCTCAAGATGATTCTTACCAACCACCACAGGACATACCACACTAATACCAACCCTGGTACCTTCCCTTGCAACAAACCCCGTTGCCAGCTTTGTCCACATATTCATTCTGCTGATACCATTATTGGACCTAACCAAGTGAGTTATAAGATCAAGAACACATATTCCTGCGCATCCAGAAATATAATCTTCGCTATCATGTGCCGAAAGTGTCCGTCTGCTATGTACATTGGACAAACATCTCAGACACTTCGCCAAAGGATTAATGCCCACAAAACAGATATCAGACAAGATCACAAAGAGAAAACAGTTTCTTGCCACTTTAACCAGAAAGGACACTCTCTAAATGACTTAGCCACCTGCATTCTGCTACAAAGACCTTTTACATCTGCACTTGAAAGGGAATCCTCTGAACTGTCATTCATGTTAAAATTCGACACTTACCAACAAGGACTTAACAAGTCTTTGAACTTTCTCACCCATTACCAAGACAGTTTCCCCAATTATCACCTGTAATACCATTAACTCACAAACATCCCACTCTCCCTACCTTTAATATCAGCAATTCACAGACACTTACCTTCCTTCCTCCCCCTTCCCACCCCCCCGCATCCCCCTTCTGTTCTGCAATGTGATTTGTCCTTTTCATATTTGTTCATTTTTTTAAATTGTATCCTTTGGTATATATGGTTGTGACTACTTTCTTCCACTATTTGATCTGAGGAAGTGGGTCTGGCCCACGAAAGCTCATCATCTAATAAACCATCTTGTTAGTCTTTAAAGTGTTACATTGTCCTGCATTTTGCTTCATCTTTATTAATGACCTGGATGAGGGGATGGTTTGCACCTTCAGCTATTTTGCAGATGACACTAAGCTAAGGGGAGAGGTAGATACTCTGGACCCTATCCCTGCCCTCCAGTGTGACCTAGACAGATTAGAGGATTGGGATGCAAGAAATCTGATGAGGTTCAACACGGACAAGTGTAGAGTCCTGCACTTGGGACGGAAGAATCCCAAGCATTGTTACAGGCTGGGGACCGACTGGCTAAGTTGCAGTTCTGCAGAAAAGGACCTGGGGATTACAGTGGATGAGAAGCTGGATGTGAGTCAACAGTGTGCCCTTGTAGCCAAGAAGGCTAATGGCATATTAGGTTGCATTAGGAGGAGCACTGGCAGCAAATCTAGAGAAGTGATTATTCCCCTTTATTTGGCTCTGGTGAGGCCACATCTGGAGGACTGTGTTCAGTTCTCCCCCCCCCCCCCCACTATAAAAAGGATGTGGACGCATTGGAGAGGATCCACCAGAGGGCGACCAAAATGATTAGGGGGCTGGAGCACATGACCTATGAGGAGAGACTGAGGGATTTGGGTTGTTTAATCTGCAGAAGAGAAGAATGAGGGGGGGATTTAATAGCAGCCTTCACCTTCCTGTAGAGAGGTTCCAAAGAACATGAAGACAGTAGTGATGGATGGCAGAGCAAGGAGCAATGGTCTCAAGTTACAGTGGGGGAGGTCTAGGTTGGATATTAGGAAAAAGTTATTTCACTAGGAGGGTGGTGAAGTACTGGAATGGGCTACCTAGGGAGTGGTGGAATCTCCATCCCTAGAGATTAAGTCTCGGCTTGACAAAGCCCTGGCTGGGTTGGTCTTGCCTTGGGAAGGGGGCTGGACTTGATGACCTCCTGAGGTCTCTTCCAGCTCTATGACCACCAGCACAGTAGGAAAAAAAATAAATTTCAATAAGTACTTAAACACTTGCTATAACAGTAAAAAGGCAATGCTGCAGTTAACTTCCTTCAAATCAGTATTTTTGATCCAGTCATGTACATTCTATTCATATACAGAGGCTCATGAGTTACACAAACAAAGCTCATAAATCATTAGTCATTACAGTACCCTATGGAATCCTGGTTTGGGTTCATTATTGGACTCTACACTCATCCCTCAATGTCTGATTGTCACCTGCATAACACAAAGACACAAGTTTCTGTATACGTTTTGATACAAGAAATAATCTAAACAGAATTCTAATCCAAAATGCTAGATCAAGATCATACTCCCATACTATACAAAGTAAATTCTCTCTAAAGTACTTAACCCTATAACATATTAAGCCTTACCGATGTTTAGTAAAGGCATTTGTCACATCTCACAAATGAAAAACCGATAACAGAACATCTAATTTGTCTTGCAAATTAGACAAAATGTGTCAACTCTAAAAAAGGAAACCTACATGTCTACCCTCATGTAATAACAAACCAAAGTTATTGTAGGCTAGTTGATCTAATTTTAACTAATTGAATAGTCAATAGGATTGCCATCAACTAGTGGATAGGGCACTTCTGTTTTGAAATATAGCAAGAGCCACCCAGCTGTTGCTACATTTCAAAGGCAAAAGTGCCCTGCTGTATTCTGCCTTTGAAATGTACAAGAGCCCTAGCAGGGAACTTTGTGCATTTCAAAGGTGGAATGCCACCAAAGACCCTCTGTCCCCTCCCACGGAGCTGGACCAGGGGAGAAATCGCTTTTTAAGCCAGCTCTCCTCAGCACCCTCAGAGTGAGGGGAGGGAGCAACTAGTCGACTAGTGTGTCGACTGATACATTTTTGCTTATCAATAGTCCACTAATCAATTAGTCACTTACATTCATAAGATATTGCCCATCAAACTAGTTCACAAAGATTTTAAATCAAAATTGAGTGTGCAAACCACATATCCAACCTCCTCCCCCTCACAAAAATACCTTGAGAAATACTCAACTCTACAGCCATAAAACTACAGAAATCAGTACAATTCTTTTTCCTTATACAACCATGACTGCTATATGAATCAGCTGATTTAGTGATTTTCCACAGAAAATAGATCAGCTCTAAGGAAAGAAGGGAAGGGGAGTGGAGTGTAGCAAAGAGTCAATATAGCAACCTGACCTCAGGAAATTGCTTCTTATTTGGCAAGCCACGTGCTTCACTTAAGTATTCCTAAGTATTCCAATGATACAGAGTTCCAAGATCAGAAGAGTCCAAAATAAAAGTTACAAAAACTAAACAATTAAGAGGGACTTTTCAATATCTTAAAGAAAAGTTACCATTATGAATACAATAGGTACAGAAGTAAAACATTAAAGTATTCTTGAGCTCATGTGTCTATTGCCAAACAAAAAAAGAGAACCAACTAATCAATTGTGCAATAAAAATGCTATTTTGTACCATTCCTCAGTAGAGGGAAGAGAGGAAGTTCATAAGCCTGTACACAAAATTATTCTTCTGAAATGGAAGAATGACTTTACAGACAGACTATCCTCACTGTGACCTAAGGTGAATAACTCAAAGAAATTCACTTAGCATCTAGGAGCATGTCTTCACTATGGGCTGGATCAACAGGCAGCAATGGATCAGATGCACTAAATTGACTACCAAGCCTTCTCCCGTCAACTCTAGTACTCCACCAAAACAAAAACAGTAAGTAGAGGTGCGGGGGGGAGGGGGTGCGTGGCGCCACGCTCAGTATAACCGTGAGGTTACCCTATGTGTACATTTTCAAATCCCTATCATCTATCATGGAAACAAAGCTAACTTGATCAACAAATATAGCACCTTTAAAAATGCTAAACTAATCTTTTTTTAAGAAGCATCATTTCTCTGCCACTACCCCCAATCTACATTTAATTTGCTTTGATCAGGGAAAGTTGTTGAGGTCAGAATTAGCTGGTGTGCTTCTGGCCCAGTCCATCAATATAGAATATCTGCTTGATTAGAAACCACAAGTGTCATAGATTTGCAGCTGGCACTGAAACCCAAGAAATCTGGATATTATACAAAAACCGCTCCATTTAACAGATTCTCTTGGCATACAGACCAATACAGATTGTGAGCAGAGAAGGGCTGTGTTTAGGACCTAACAAACCAAAAATCCCCAGTTTAATTCTTCAAGAAAAGGTATGCTAGCCAGAAATAGTTCTGAGAAGTTGTATATCTTTTTGTAGATAAGCAATTTTAAATCTGAGCCTAAAAAACTTCAGATTACCAGATGATATCAAGACTGTTGAATCTGGCCTTGAAGTTAGACCCAAAATAGTTTTCCAGGAATGTCCTAAATTCAATACTCCCAAACAGTAGTTCTCAATCTTTACAGATAACTGTACCCCTTTCAGGACACTGCTTTATCTTTCATACCCCAAGTTCCAATACTCTAATGATACTGAGTTTAGTTAAAAACTAGTTGCCTACAAAAAAAAAAAAAAAATCAGACATCAAAATACAGAAGCATCAACACGCCAACTGAAATTGATTAGTTTTTCATTTTTGCCATGAAAATAAATCAATTGGAATATAAATACTATACTTAACTTTTCAATGTATAGTATACAGAATAGTATAAACAAGTCACTGCATAAAATTTTAAAAACAGTTTCTTGCCATTTCAACCAGAAAGGACATTGTCTCAACGACTTACTCACCTGCATCCTGCTTCAAAGACCTTTCAAATCTGCACTTGAAAGGGAATCCTCTGAACTTTGGTTCTGAAATGTGATTTGTCCTTTTCATATGTGTTCATTTTTTTTAAATTGTATCCTTTGGTATATATGGTTGTGACTATTTTCTTCCACTATTTGATCTGAGAAAGTGGGTCTGGCCCACGAAAGCTCATCATCTAATAAACCATCTTGTTAGTCTTTAAAGTGCTACATAGTCCTGTATTTTGCTTCAGCTACACCAGACTAACACGGCTACATTTCTATCACATAAAATTTTAGTTTGTACTGACTTCACTAGTATTTCTTGCGTAGCCTGTTGCAAAATTAGGCAAGTATCTAGATAAACTGATGTACCCCTGAAGACCTCTGCATACTCCCAGTTGAGAACCACTGCTCTAGAGTAACTATGAAAGGGAATTTAAGTGGAGGTTGCAAATGCCACAATCAGTTGTTGGGGTAGAGCATTTGTCCTTCCCCCACAGGAACTGCTTCCTTAGACAATTTGAGTCTCAATGATCCATAATAATGGGCCTGAAGGCAAGATGGACTGGATGTAACTCATTGCCCAGAAACAGGTTTATGTAGACAAGATAACTCCAAGACATCAGAATTCTCCAGTGTGTTTGCATATTAAGGATAAAAGCTGACCAGCACATGAATACAAAAGAAAAAAGATGCAGAGCTTTTCCCAGATTGTTGACAGGTTTTCATGGACTTCAAGGTCTGCCAAACAAGGAGCACATCAAAGAATATGCTGTGAAATTCCTGTAAAGTTACAAGCTTCTTCAGATAGTATGAAATGCCAGACAACCTTTAGAAACTCCAAGTGTTAGCAGCTTATCAGAACAAACTCTGAATCAATTCAAGTACATAGGACTGTGTCTTCTGCTGAACACCAAAGAAAAATCAGAAGTTAAAACTGCTGTCTCTACTGCAACAAAAAGGACTGGTAGAAGTTTCAGCCCTTGAGTGGTACAGGATATACTGCAAAATTAGTTGGATTGGTCTTGTCTTCACCCAACATTAGCTAGCAAATTTTAAGATCTTATCAAAAGAAGCAATTACAGTTTTAATGTTAAAGTGTCACGGTAAACCCTAAAATTTACCTACATAAGCCAACACAAATACTGATTTTTCCTAGTGTGCACAGGGCTGTTGCATGTCAGGGGCAAAGGTAATGCCCAAGGACAATTTACAAAATGTAAATGGGTAGTACAGAATATTTTTAAAGGGGCAGGAGACTACATTAAGACTGTTTACATTAGGAAAGTACTGGTTTTCCAATACTGGAAATGAAATTAGAACTGTATGCAGGTTTCATGATCTTACATACCATTTACCAGTGTTGCCAAATCTTGTAGTTCTATCAAGACTCTGAATACTGATTCTTTTTAAAGCCCTAACTCCACAATGCAAGTGATTATACAAGTATTTCAGCTTTCGTTTAAAAAAAAATTCTAGCCCCAGAGTTATGAAGAACCTCCTAAAACATTACTTGAGAGAATCTTAAAGACTCAGAAACCAGAAGGCAAATCAACATTTGTCATTTCAGTTTTAGGATTTTTTAGGGACCAGATGAGTCACTTGAATGCCTGGAGTTGGCAACCACTGCCATAGTACCATGAAAAGCTTTTTATGACAATGGCAAAAAGATATTTGAAAGCTATTACTAGGAAACAATTACACAGTTTCTAGGTCAGAAACACCTTCTTTTACACAAATTTAACTTGGAAGGGATGAGAAAGAAAAATACAGAGTAAGGATCAAACTATCATGCTACCAAAAACAGAAACAACAAAAACGATGGACTTTGCAGGACAGGCTGGCGACCCAAATGCAAGAGAAACCAAAACTCTGGGTTTATAGTAAGAATGTTAAGGACTAGTCGAGTCAACTAGTTGCTTCTCTCCCCTCCCCACCCCGCCTCTATTAGATAGTGGCAGTAAAGGGTGGGGAAAGAGGGTGTACTTCAAGCAGCAACGGCACATGGAGACCAGGACCCCAGGCTCCATGCAGCACTGCCGCTTTGAAATGCCGCAGCAGCACCACATGGAGCTGACCCCAGACTCTGTGTGGTGCTGCTCCTTTGAAACACCACAGTGGTGTTTCAAAGGGGCAGAGCTGCACAGAACCCAGGATCAACTGTGTAGCGCTGCCCCTTTGAAACACCACTGAGGTGTTTCAAAAGGGGCAGCTCCGCCCTATCAACTAATTCAATAGTTGATGCAAAAATGCATTGACTCTTCAGTTAGTGAATTACACTGTACTTAATGTCCTTAGTTTGTAGTCAGGTGGCCAGCTTCTGCTGCAGTATCCAGAAAGCTATTTTTAGAGCCCCAGCTCAAATAGAGAAAGTTCATGGCTTGTCTCTGCTACCATGTCCACACTGAGCTAGACTGCTAAATATACCAAACAGAGCTAGTGAATGTCTGTGAACCCAGGCAAGAAGGCATACTCCCAGCAACAATATAGATATACAACAACAAGTTAGGGTTAGGTTGACCTAACTGCATCATATAATGATTGTGGATAATTTCACACCCAAGTGTTATAGCTAGGTCAGCTTAAGTTTTAGGTATCGACCAGGCCTCAGAAATAAAATAATGGGAAAAGTGTATTTTGTTCAGCAACTGCCAACATGAACAGGGTTGTGTGCTTGATGCTAAATACATTTCTTACCTAAATACTTGAAAACACATTCTTTGTAATGTGATCTTTGAGTTGTTACAGCATTGTGCTGCAAATCACAATTTTCAATGAGGCTTAAACCCACTATTTTATTCAATTATAGATTAATTAAGTTAATTGTAGGAAGAGATAAGCAAAACTGTTTAAGGATAATCAGCAAGGATGATTGATCTCACATCCTTAATTCAATTTATGTTTAAAATCTGTTCACATTTGATATTCAAATACTTTGAGAGTTTCCACAGAGAATAGCCAAAAAATGAAGAAATGGAAAATCTGTATTGATGAGTGGGAAAAGTAACAAAATGCTGATTTTCTCTGGTAAGTCTGTTAACCCATTTACGTTTACACTTTATTCTACAAGCATTACCCAGAGCAATGCTGTAGCTGTATTGTATGAACTTGCCCATAATCATCATAGACAGAGTTATAGTGGCAGACACATACAGATGGGAAGACCACCAAACATGTAAGCTAATATTTGTAATAATAAGATAGTTAAAAGTGACAACAATTTGCTACAGTGGATGCCTGAATCAGCCTTAGAAATCATAACACACATTAAACAGAAGAAATAGAACCAGAAGCCCCCTTACAAGTTTCATGAATGATCAGGTTACATAAATCTCAAGGGTTAGCAGAGTTTTAGAGGAGAGCTACAAAAATGTCAACCTTTGCTTTCCTTCAACACTGTTCACGTTCACTACCAATACCAATTCATTCTAAACCAAGCCTTCATTTAAATTAAATTTCCCAGACCTTACCTCAGGAAATGATGTTTATTTCAGAGTACTTAAAAAAAAAAAAACACAAAACATTGTGCACCTAATTCTCCTGCATTTTGCATGAAAAAAAGCCACTCTGTACTTGCCTCTGCACTATACTGCAGCCTATTACATGAACGTAAACAGGTAGTGGGGGGGGGGGGAATTAATTATGAGCTCAAGAACAATGCTCTCCCTAACAGGAGAACACACATTTTGAAATTAGTCAGTTTTACATTATCTCAGACAATTTTACAAAGCTCTCACTATAGGTGTTTAAAAGGTTCTCTCTCATATTTAACCCCGCATACACCTACCTCACTTCTTACATCCACAACCACAACACGAGGAAAGGGGAGGGCGAAAAATGAAGACCAACATAATCCTCTCCAGTCAAGTACTTGCCTTCTCTCTCCCACGTACTCTAGACCTCAAGAGTCCCAAGTCCAGAACCATTTCACGCATACACCACAAATGGATTGCAGGGCATAAAGCTTGCACCCTAAGAAGCGCCTCCCCCCACCCAGTAATCTTGTTGGAAAAGCCCCTTCACAAAGCCTAGAGGGGAGCAGAACCCAAGGCCTAGAAGAAAGCCAAGTCCCAGGCAACCCCAGGAGAGTGAATCAGGAAGTTGAAGCGCTCACAACTGGGTAACTCTCTAAGAAGATGGGCTTGGTGCCTACGGCTCGGCGTCCGTCTCCCAATCCCTCCACCCGTCCCGTCCCCAAGGGGCTCAACGCCCCCCTCCTTCCTGAGCACTCTCGTTCCCTCCCACCCCCCTTCCAGAGCCTCACCCCCCCCCCCCGAGGATCAAGGCGCCCCTGCTCTAGAA
Source organism: Pelodiscus sinensis (assembly GCF_052426305.1). Taxonomy (NCBI): domain Eukaryota; kingdom Metazoa; phylum Chordata; order Testudines; family Trionychidae; genus Pelodiscus; species Pelodiscus sinensis. The sequence continues at coordinate 66,830,477 of NC_143056.1, read as the reverse complement.
CCCGAACCCTTCTGCCCCACCCCCCAGTTTCACAAACCAACCCCGTCGCTCTCCCTCGCGAGCTCAGCCTCCCCCAGCTACTCCGGCCAACCCGCCCCGGACTCCGGCCCTTGCCCCCCCCGGTCCCGGGGCGCTCCTGCCTCTTCGCAGCGCTCGGGGCCTCCCTCAGGCCGCCCCCCCGCGTCTCACCTCCCCCGCCTTTGAGGTCCGGCCCCCGCCCGCTTCCATCCCGGACCCCCCGTTTCTCAGGCCCTGCTGCTCTCACCTGCTGCCCGCAGCCGCCTCCCTTCAGCGCCGCCTCGCCTCGGCCGCCGGTCGCCACCAAGCAGCGCCGCCACCTCCTCCCGCCCCTAACAACAGCTCCCGCCCCTTTTCCCTCCGCCGCGCCCATCCTCACATCCCATTGGCCGTCCGCGTGACAAATACTGACTGTGATTGGGGGGTAAAAACGGCTGTCAGGATCTCGACCCCACCCTGCCCTCCGTTTTTTATTCACTTCAGCGGTTTGGAACACGCCCACTCCTCTTCGCCTTTCTGATTGGCTTAAGCTGTTGAGGCTGAGAGTTAGGATAGGCTGATAGGAATGCCAGCTGTTGCGATACGCCTGCCTCCCTCCTCTGCAGTAGAAGTCGATGTACTACGCTGAGTTCGGTTGCACAGTGTGGGAGGGCAGGGGGGAAGGAGCAGAGAGAAAAAAAGTACCTGGACAGAATTAACCCTGTGTGGGCTGAAGAGAATTCGCTGAAACAATTCCTCTATCCCCTTCGAGTTATGGATGCTCCTAGAGGTTTTATTTATGGTGATGTGCTTCTAGCCATTTTAATTGTGTCATTCCGGAGGGGTGGAGGTGGAGCTCTAGATAGGCTTCAATCATTCATTGTAGGCAAGGTGAAACTATTACCACATTAAGGGTTGCAAATGTAGGAACTGACATACTGATCCATTTCATCCAAAACAATTGGCCATGTTTCTCTAAATTTTCACACTGAAATGAAACACCTTTCCACCAAAAGGGGGCTTCAGATCTGGCATTTTAAATCTCACATGCTTTTGATACCAAAATAGTTATGTTGTCAAAATTGTGTAATAAAATACAATGTATGCTGTGCAAGAAATCTAAAATTAAACCCATCACTTGCATATTACGTTTCCCAGAAAATGGGTGGGAGGGGATCAGACTTTTGTTCCTTCCTCTACCACAGGCTTCCTGAATAACAGATTACATTAGTCTTGTCTTCATTTCCTTTTCTATAACATGGAAGTAATAAGACTTCTCTACCTCATAGGGGCATTATGAAATGTTTTGATAACACAATGACAAGTTCTATAGAATACAGAAACCATTAATCCAGAGGACAGATTTTGACCAGGCCTGTCTGGTCAAGCGGGAATACTACATATTCACTCCCGTGGTAGACTAATGCTTTTAATTCTGCATTTTCAAGACAGCGTTCTCTCTAGTTCCTCAACTAACTACTGTCCCTCTCTGAAATCTAGACTGAAAATTAAGCAGAAGTGATATGTGGAAATGTTTTGCATGACACACATATACACTTGGAAGGGGTATGACCAGAATATATTGTGCAGTAGCTAGTCTCACCAACTAAAATCCTTTAGGATGCTAATCCAGACAAAATATAAATCACAGCAGCCCAGAGTCTCTAACTACCCCAAAAATAGAAGTGCAAAAGGTACTTAAAGCACCTCTCCCACCCCTTTTTCCTGAAGCAACAGGGAATGAAGGCCACAAGGTCTCAAAATGAGCATCCAAAAATGAGAATTAAAATTAATGCTGTTTTATGAAAATTGTGTGCTAAATTGGTTGCTCGCTATCATACAGGAAGTCTGTCGAAGAACTGAGAAAACTGAGAACAGAACTCAGACTTCCTTGGCCCTCACTGTAGTGCCTTCTTCACCAGGGGCGGCCTGTGCCTATAGGCAAACTAGGCAGCCACCTAGGGCACCAAGTTGCATGGGGCACCAAATTCCAAACCCTGCCACTTCCATTTCCCCTTTCCTTTCCGGTGCCTTACCTAGAGCACATCTTCCGTGTGGCCAGAAGGGGGGTAAGTCCTGGGAGAGGCAGCGCTTGGGGGGGTTCCCCTGTGCCGCGGGGGGGGTCGGCCCCAGGGAAGGAGGAACGTGGGGAGGTTTCCCCTGGGCCACAGGAGGGGGGAAGTCGTCCCCGAGGAGGAGGAACGTGGGGGGGGGGTTCCCCTGTGCTGTGGGGGGGGGTCAGCCCTGGGGGAGGAGGAACGCGGGGGGGTTGCCCCGTGGGGGGGTCGGCCCAGGGGGAGGAGGAACACGGGGGTTTCCTCTGTGCCGCGGGAGGGGGGGTCATCCTGGGAGAGGCGCATGCCAGCTTCTCTCTGGGGGTGGGGATCTTGGGAGGAGGCGGGTGCAGGGGACTCTCTCCCCTGACTGGCACCCTGTTCCCTCTCCCTGGCCCCTAGCCCCTGAACTCCATCCCCCGGCCCCTGGCCCCAGAACTCCATCCCCAGCCCCTCGGCCACCAGCCCCAGAATTCCATCCTCAGCCCCCTGGCCCTTCGGTCACCAGCCACAGAACTCCATCCCCAGCCCTCTGGCTCCCAGCCCCAGAAGTCCAACTCCATCCCCAACCCCCTGGCTCCTCGGTCACCAGCCACAGAACTCCATCCCCAGCCTCCAGCCACAGAACTCCATCCCCAAGCCCTGGCCCCCAGCCCCCAACCCCCTCGGCCCCCAGCCACAGAACTCCATTCCCAGCCTCCCCTCCCCAGCACAGAACCAAAACCCTCAGTCGATATCTGCCCTTGGGGTTGGGGGAGGGGGAAGCACCGATTGCATGGTTCTCCTAGGGCGCCAGTTGCTGGCAGCTAGTCTAGGGCCGCCCCTGTTCTTCACAAAATCATTATTTCTTAAAATAGTAATACTGAAAAGAAGTCTAATATTTTCACTATCCTTTTGTTTATCACTCAGTATGGAAAGTGAAAACAAACTAGTTAGGTTCACTTCTTTTTACAGTCAGCTTCTAGTCACTTTCACAGTGCAATTCTGACACACTAACACAATAAAGCAATGGTTTGGATTCCAAGCATACGTGTTAACATATATTTTAAATGTTTCAGCTGAAATTTTTAAAAAGTAATTAAAACATATCTTTGATCTTAATTTTGTTTAAAAACCCCTCATTTTCTCAAAATATAAACCAATTCTGACTTGACACTTCACTCAAGTATGTTTAAGAAGGCTTTGGTTGAATTCCTCATCCTATTTACTGAAGCTAGACTCTGGACTCACTATCTCTGACACAGAGTTTGAGATTAAGAATTGACCTTTAACCCTGACTCCAAAGGAATATATTACCATTATGTCCAGGGGTGACTTTCACTTCTATAAGCAATGTCATGCTTACTAAATATAAACAACAAATATTGCTATCAGATGTAAAAAAAAAGTCCAAATATACACTACTGTTCTATTCAATGTATACATCTATCTATCTTGAATACAGTCCTTAGGTTTTAAATTAACTCACTGCTGCTTTTCTTGGTTCTGCTGGTGCCATCAGGTCCTGAATTGGGCTCCCCTAGGTAGTGTTTTATGTCAGAGATGGGGAAAAGAGGATGATGGAGGACGAAAGAAAGATGCCAATAAAGGAAGTATTTAATTGAACTGCTTTTTCATTCAGTGCAGTGATCTGAAAGCAAATTCCTGCAGCATGGAGCCAACTTTTATACAGAGGACTTCCACAGATGTGGCGGAAAGGAATCCACCCTCAAGTCCTCACGTTGGGAGCAAAGGTGGGAGGAGGAATGCTTATGCTTTCTAGGAGTAATCAATGACTGGTAGAGTCTGCTAAGCAGAAGATCTAAAAGCCCAAACATCCCTCATCCTGTCCCCCAAATCTCACTGCCCAGGAGAAATCCCTGCAGAACAGGATCCATGTGGCATGCGTGAGTATAGAGTAGGCACTCCTCATTCTTGCTCTTTTCTACCCAGTGGAAGTGCTTTGGTTCAATTTCATTCCAGGCAAGACCTTCCTTGGTAACAGAGGAGGAGGTAAGATTTGTTCTATGTTCCCAACCTTCTTAAAACCATTTTAACATATTGTACAAATTCCATATTCTCACCTCAGTTTTCAATTAGTGTTTTTTCAGGGATGGGATAAGGTAGTGTACTTGGCAGAGGTCTGGATTAAATGACCTCTTGAAGTCCTTCCCATCCCTGCAGTTTTATGACCCTGATTCTAAAGTGTTATTACCAAGGCAGATTAAGGTTTCATGGTGCCTTGGGCTAGAGCAAGTGGAAGGGGGCCCTCCCCATCCATTCCACTTGCAGTCTCAACCCCATTCCACCCCTTCTGCCTGTGGCTCTGCTCATGGTGCCACCAGATTCTGCACCTTCCCCTGAATCTGGGGCCCATTCCACCCACGGTCCATCCCATTCCACCATCGCCCACTGCTCTACAACCTGTTTGGTCCTTTCTGCTTCTCCACTGCAGCCCCATGACAAGAGAAGTTCTTTCCCCCGCCCCTCCCGCACACATACACGCTGCCCTAGAGTCACTGCAGAGTGAGAGCTCTCCCAGCCCTGAGGCCATGGCAGGGAACTAAAGCTCCTCCAGTCCTAGGATCCCAGCCAAGATCCATGCACTCAGACTTCCCCCCACCCACCTGGCACTCCTGCTGGAGAGTGGGTAAGGGGTGGGGAGACCCATTTTTCCAGGGCCCCCAGGCACAGCCACTAATCCACCATTTGTAACTTCATAAATCTCAAGTTGTTTAACTCTGTTATAAATGGTGTAATGGGGCAAGAACATTACACTATTTCTTACTGGAATATGCTTACCAATAAAAGTATCTGAATACCCATATAACTGTGTCCACACTAGCGGATGGGTAGGAGGAAATGTTCTACCACTTTGACTGTACTGATATAGGTCAAGTCAGTACAGTCTTGTGTGTGAGTGAGCCCTGAGAATTTTTCTAAATTTCTCACTGCTTCCCTAGCCCTAGAGCAGCTCCACTCCTGTTAGCAAAAGTGAAAGCATTGTGTAAGCAAGGTGCAGGTATTTTCACCAGCTTGACATCAAACTGTGCTGTGAGCAAATCTAGATGACTTGGTGGTTAACTTATAGGTGCTGATTCCATAGTGCTTAGCACTCACTGGCAGTCAGCTTCAGCCCCTTCCCTCCTCATGCACTCCCCAGCACCTCCTGTTCACCGGTGCTTTGCCAATCAACTTCTCCTCCTCCCTGCTAGCACCTACCGCCCGCCACCACCAGCTATTTCATGATGTTCAGGAGGCTCAGGGACAGAGGTGGAGACTTGGGGTCAGGTGGGGTCTGGGGCAGATCAGAGCTAAGAAGCAGGATTGGTATGGGGACTGGGAGGGAAGGGGTCTGGTAGGGGCAGAACTTGGAGCAGATTAGGTAGGTTGAGCACCCACTGGCATCCCATTTACACCGTTACCACTAATGGAACTGCACTGAAGCTGGAGGAATGGTGGGAAGATTTCAGAAAAAAATGTAATGCATGTAAGATCTTATAGTCCAGTGGTCATCTCAAACACAAATAATTAAAATCATATTATTTTCTGCTTAAGATATTTTCTGCTTAAGAAATGTACTTAAAGAGTGAATGACAAATGGCTGTATAGCAATAGGTCACTATTAATACAGAAGGAATTTGTATAATTCCTGTGCCCCATGACATTGCTTAAGGCATGAACAACACTTTTCTATCCCTGTCTATCCTAGGCTGCTTTTTACGTGTCCTCTGTGAGATAGGTAAAATATGATCTGAAACCTTTAACATAGTTATTGGGGAAAAAGCCTTGCCCAAATAGCTTGTCAAGAACATGATTTGTGCACATTAAAAGTCTATTGTCCTGAGACTAGATGTGGGACAGAGATGGGGGGTCAACTAGATTGTATCCCATGTCTTAATTGTGCGTACATAAAGTAATCCTATCATGTAATTACTTCTTCTAGTTTCTCTTCTCTTTCATTTTAAGATGTGGATTTCCCCCTCATGCACACTTACTCCTCCCTCCCTTGAAAAGCAAGAAGACTGGAGTCTGGGAGTCTGCAGTTTTATGTATAGACACTGGCTACAGAGACACTGCAGATGGTATCTGTTCAGTATTACCAAGCCTTGGATGGCCTGCATTCTGAGCATAAAAATAACCTTAATAAATCCCAATGAAATAGACTGCAGGATCCCACTGAGAAGGAGACATGACAACTCAACTGGAGATCTTGCTCACATCTTTTGCACAATTTCAGCTTTATCTTGTAAAGATTTTATGTATTTGCTTTTGGTAGGGGGAAAGAGAAGATGTTTAGACTTCTCTTCCATCTGGTTATTTCACAGTGGCCCTGGGCCTTTTAATTATTATTTGTATTAGTTTTTTATTTTAATCGGATTGTTCAAATTTAGGGAAAAACTTTTTTTCTCCTTGGGCTCAGTGTCCAAGAAAACCAGGATTAAAGACAACAGAGAATAAGAAAAATGTCTAAGAAGAGAGAGAGTTGTGTCTGGAGATAAGCCAATATTACTGGTAAGAGATGCTTCACTGAGTGAGTGCATTCATACAGATGGAGGGGGAGAATTACTGAATAGCTCTTGAGAAACAGGCTTTTGAATTAGCTCTTAGTCTTTTTATCTGGCTGTGGACTTTACAGGGACCACAATAAGGAGCAGATTTCACAATCCTGACCATGTCCTGACAGTGCTGACACAGCGTGTGTCATTGGATTGAATGGAAAAGATTGTCAGGGCTCTTGGTTTATGGAAACCTACTGCAAAAGGCTTGAAATGCTCTTCTTCTAGGGTGGGCATCGCTTTTGGTGCTAGAGGAAAAATGGCAGTGTAGGATGCAGGTTGCTGATGCAGCAATAACAAGAAAAAGAATGTGACTTAATCTGACTTTCTAAAAGTGACTGAATGGTATTAAGAGCTTTGACAGAAACCAAAAAGGAGGATGTGCCAAGCAATTTACTCTATAGTGAAATGAGTATGGTTTTTATGGTGTGGAAAAATAAAGCCTACTTTGGGCCTGCCAAATGCATTTCAACTTTAAAGCAGATTTGCACTTCCAGTACAAAGGGTAAAAATTAGACTGATCATCATGGGACCAATCCAGGTACCACACAACTTCCACTTCCAAAAGTTAAGGGCACTCATACATGGCAAGATCAGTCTCTCTGTGAATTAAGTATCGCATTTTAAAACTCAAGATTTCAATTCTCAGGACAGAGAGCCCCTGAATACAGTTTAAAAAAAAAAAACAAATCTCTTTGAAGTGTCATTAATACCCCCCTGTTCAGAAGCCACTTGTGGCTTTCTAATAAGTAGTTACTCAACATGCTTTTTTGACCTCTTAAATAAAATAAAATGTAAGTGGCTCTTGGCAATGAGGCTTATATACTCATAAAACTGAAGTAACATTGTGCTAAGCTCTAATTACAATGTTTAATTAAACCTCCTGTTGCCGGTATGTATGTGCAAGCAGCTGCTGAACACTACCCATTCATTCACAGAAATTCTGTGCTTCCTCCAGTTAAAAAAGCTTTAAATTACATTATTCTTTCCGTTTGCCAAATATAACAGCATATCAATGAGAGCAAGGACAGCTCTGAGTTTATGGTTCTTAGCCTCTGGTTTTAGTGTTTACAGCTCTTGTGACTTGTTCTTGCTAGGCTTCCTTTCCCTGCCTGAAATCAAAATGATCTCCCGTGCATTGAGTCATTCATAGGCTATCTGGTTGTAACCACTCTGCACTTTCTCCAGCTGCAGAGGGAGTCAAGCTGCTTGGTGAAACTCTGTAGCAGTGGATTATTTAATCCCCCTCATAGTTCTTATCTGGCACATTCCTGTTCCCACCCCAACCCTGCTGCACAACAACAAAGGGGATATTGTCATAGAAATGAGCTCCACCCCATAGAGTGACTGCAGATCTCTTTGTGCCTGAAAACACTCCGTCCTCCTGGATAGCCCTGTGCTTCGGCTGCATCTGGAGCTTTCCATGACACAGAGGAGGCAGACTTTGGTCCTCAATAATGAACCTCCATGATCGGCCTTGTGTTCCTCCTATCCAAATATTATGAAGCCAGAGTTACTCCCAATCCTCATGTGAGACGGATTCTAGAGCAACACAAACCCATTTGAAGATATGAACGTGCACAAAGTAGGGATGTTAGCTATCAGTTAATTGAACAGTTGACTAAATACATGAATTCTTAGCAGTTAGTCGACTGTTCTGTAGTTCCCAGGGAATGGGGTCAGCAGCCAGTGTGCTCTGGCTCCACTCCCAGGGAGTCCCCTGCCAGTCCACGCTGCTGCCTATCTATCAGAGGCAGCAGCGCAGGATGCCAGGTAGGAGCCAGTCCACGAGAGGAGCCAGTTTAAATACCAGCTCCCCTCACAGACCAGCTGCCTGTTGCCCTGTGCTGCTGTCTCTGATACAAAGGCAGCAGTGCAAGGTGGCAGAAGCCCCTCCTGTCCAAGAGGAGTCTGAGCTCCCTGCAAAGAGAAGCTGCTGAGGAGGCAGTTAGGGGCTGGGGAGGCTGTCCTGAAGCAGCCTCTGTCCACCGCCATCAGAGGCTGTTTTGTGGCAGCCTTCCCTGCCCCCGCCCCTGTGCTGCTGCCTCTGTTAGAGGCAGCAGCGCAGAAGGGGGACAGGTGGCACCGTAGAGCTGGTGCTGGGGGGAACCAGCTTTTAAGATGGCTCCCCCCAACACCAGCTCCTGCTCCCCCCCTTGCTGCCATTGATACAGAGGCAGCAAGGGGAGGGAATGCAAGTAGTGGACTAGATTAACCGATAAGCCTAGTCTTAGGAGAACTGGTACAGTTGTCTGAAAAGGTAACCAGAAATAATAGGCCAAATTCATTCCAGGTGAGTTTGGAGCACTATATCTACACACCATATCCAACATTAAAATTACAAGGCATTTAGCCATCCTGAAGATGCAGCAGGTACAGCTGAGGCTCAGTTAAATTCTCATCGTCCTCTGTCCTATAGAGAACTAGTTAACTCCATGTTTATTTCTGTAAATTACTGACATCATTACCTCAAAACCAGGTAATAGAAAACATTACATAATGAGAGACAAGAACTCCCTATCAATTCAAGCTTCCAGTTCCATTATTTTTCATTATAGCCTTCGTTTTGAGTCTTGGCCATATATTAAAAAAAGGCCTGTGTCAATTGTTTTGGGTTTTGGAAAGTTAAGAGTTATGCTGGTAGAAATTGACAAACTTTAATGTTAGAGCTGAGAAGCTAGGTTCTGATCTGAGTTACAGTGGTAACCAGAAAAATTTCAGTATAGTCATTCAAATTATTCTTCTGATTCAGCGAAAGACTAATACACTAGACTAATTCCAGCAGTAATTCCCACATAATCTAAGTGGTGAGATTTTTAAATGTCTTACTATTAATCTATACTAAGCTGCCATCTACAAGTATTCATGCTGCAATAAAATCATATAATGTTACTCGCAGGCACACATATGCATTGCTTTCATCTTCATGACACTCAGATTCCAATGCAAACTATCAGTCCTGCCAGAAAATTTATATATTACCTTTACAACATTATATATTTTTTCTAATAATTTCCCCATAATGTTTGAATATAGACTATCAAAACAAATGTATGAAATATTATTCTTGATCTGCCACCTACAGGCAAGATATCAAACATCCAGAAAATTAACGAGTCTAGAGACAAGAACTAAGATTTAGTCTACACGCACAAAAAATTGTACTACTTTAGCCATATCAGTGCTGTTCTGTTAGTATAAAGGAGCTTTATACTGGTATAACTATTGCTGTTTGAGATGGAACACTAAGGGTACATCTAGACTACAAAGCTATTTCAAGATATCGGAGATGTCCCAAAATAGCTACCAAGGAATGTATCTGCTATTTCAAAATAATTTTTGAAATAATAGATGCGCTATTCTGGCATCCCTGTAAACCTTGTTGCACGAGGAATAAGGGATGTGTCAAAATAGTGCTTTAGATTTGCCAAATTTCAAAATAACCTATTTAGAAATAAAATCTAAATAAGATACACAATTTGCGCTATGCAAATTGCGTATCTTATTTCAATTTTAGAGTGCAATTTAGACGTACTCTAAGTGATGTATTGGTATAATCACTTTGGTAAAAACTGATAACACCCCTATCTTAAAGAGTTATACTTGTACAAAATCTGTGTGTAGATCTAGCAAAATAGACAGATACACTTTTTTCTAGTGTTCTAAACAAAGAAGACAATTGCCCAAACCTGATCCTATCACTTCTCTAAAGCAGTTTTATAATGCACTTGGACTCCTATTTGTCATTGCTATTTCAAGAATGGGGCTACGTCTATACTGTGGAGCTATTTCTGGATATCAGAAGTATCCCGAAATAGCTATTCCGTGTCTTTAAAGTTGTGGAGAGGCGCGGCGTCGGCGCAGCCCTCCCCGAGGGCCACGCAGGGTCCTCCGCACTCCCCTCCGATTTCCCTCACCCGAGGTCTCGTCCTCTTCGTGCTCCCCGATCACCCAAGATCCCTGTCCCGAGTTTGACAGGGTCTGTCCACGCTTGGTCTACTGTGAGTGGCGTCCGCGTTGGCGCGAGGGGGGGTAGGGAAGCTCGGGCCCACCCTCACTCCGAGCCCCGACCCAGGGCCCTAAGGTCTGGTGGGATATGCCAATCCCCTCAGTCCTGGTTGGTGGGGGACAGAACCCCCTAAACACACCAACCCCCCGGGTTCCAGCACCCTGGCCTGGGTCGTTTCCTACCTCCCTCGCCGGGCCGCTGTGACGACTGGGTCTTGGGGGTCTATGCAGATGGGATCCGAGGTGCCTCTGTCGGTGCTTCCTCCTCCTGGCTGCGTGTCTGCCTTCCCCCCTTGTCTCTGGCGGCGGCGCTCTTTTTAAGCATCCCGCCGCACTGACGTCCTCCGTAGTGGGGCTGGCACACCCCCTCCGTGGGGGCGGCTGGCCCGCCAGGGCGCCGGCACAGGTCGACGCCACAGGCAGTGTCAGCGTCCGGCGCTCTGGCACAGCTGGGGAAGCGGCGGTGGAGTCGGGCGCAGCTGATTGGGGCTGCCGCTTGGCCCTGCCCGCGGCCACCGCGGGGCCACCGCTTCTCCCCAGCAAGCCGGCGACAGCACCCAGTGAGTGCGGGCCGCGGGGGCTGCCCCGTCACAAAAGTAGACACGGGTGTGCTATTCTGGCATCACTTTAACTCTCATTCCATGAGGGTTAAAGGACATTTCAGAATAGCACTTTATTTCAAAATTTGGTGCAAAAAATAAACTATTTTAAAGTAAGGGCGCAGTGTAGACACACTGGGATTCTTGTTTCTGCTCAGTGCACTGCAACTGGTGTCTTAAGAATTCTAAAATACACCCCCAGATTTCTTTGGCTGGGTCACAGTAGCTACCAGTACAAAGTCTTCTGGAGCACATCTGATATCATTGGTGCCTGCTGTAAATGATAAACAAGGACAGTTTCTAGAGCTGGTAGAACTGGGTAGTCAGAAACATCACAGCTGAAGTAGAATGAATGGTTTACAACTAGCCATTGAAGAGTGACTTATGATATTCACAGTGCTATCCTACAATCACGCTTCACATACATTTGTTGGCTGTCGTGTTTTTCAAGCAACAAATATAAGGGATAGATGCTCTTTGTTGATACTTACCGGGTTTACTTGGCAGTAGGAGATAAACTTAGCTGAAACTTCCCATTATTTGACCTCACACACCAAAATAAAGCACAATTGATTATTGTATGTATATTATTAGTACAATATATTGTAGTTTGTTATTATTAGAAATTGGAACTAGGATTTTGATTCAGACCTAACAATCCTGAATTATAAAGAACTTTGGATCCAGATCTGGATATAAATTTTCCAACTAGATCTTATTTCTGTATTAGACTAAATCATTATTCCTACTCTGAACAGCTCTGAAATTTGGATTAAGTGGGAGTCTAGATACAGACATGGAGTACAATACTGGCCTCCCAAAAGTCAATGGCAAAACTCCCAATGATTCCAGTGGAGCGAGTATTTCACCTCTGAATTTTGTATCTTGGGCCCATCTTTCTTGCTAAGCATCCAGCACAAGATTCCTGCATACTTTTGTGAATTTTAGCTGCTTATTGTCTTTGTGGTTTCATATTCATGACTGCAAAAGGCTAATAACATTCTTTTAAGTCTGATACAGTGTAGGCAAGTGCTGAGCAAGTTTCCCCAATCAATGATCTGTTGAATTGCCTAAATCCTACATTACAGCAAACTTGTGCTACTGGAATTATGATCTCTCTGCCACAGAATGTTTCAGCATGCCAAACTGAGTAGGGCTTTTGTGGCATGGAACAATGAAGCCTACATTGGGCCTAACTGTATTTAGATTCAAAAGAGGATTTGTGCTGAGCTCTACAAAAATACCAACCTAGGATACTTGTCCTCTGATTCACTGAGCTCCTCAAGAAACTTTTCATAATAATAGTATGCCAGAGAGGCATTTGGAAATTTTTTTATTGACCAAAAGGGCTTTAATGATTCACCATAGAAACACACTGAAATGTATTAAACGTCTTAGCCCTTTTTCCATCTGAAGTGAATCTTGATGGCTGAAATAACAATTGCATGGGAGCACAGGGGAGTAAAGTTCCCCTAGCCGTAGAATTAACATTGTGTAATAGACATTTCAAAAGCGGGAGTATTTCCCTAAACTTGTGTAAGTTTACAGTCATTTATATCATTTTGGAAAGTCTGAAGTCCTGGGAGAGAACAGACAAGGATGATTGGAACGGGGATACTTTAATGAATTTGGCATAAAATGCTATGTAATGCCAGAGCGTTTTGCTCTTGGAATTCCTTCAGAGGATATAGTTTGGCACCTGAAGTCTCCCAACTCCATTATAAACAAAATTTGGTGTCTGAATAGAAATATAATAGAACTTGGATCCTACCCAACTCAAATTCCATTCCAGGTGTAATATAACCTTGTAAAGTAAGTCTGCCCACATCAGGCTCTGTGTGGTTACAAAGTAACTGAGCACAGCCCAAAATAACACCTGATGATACTTTGAAAAACCTTTTGTAGGCCAAATTGTAGCACATTAATAGGAAGGTGGTTTCCAGTCAGGAAATATATGCTCCCTAAATACCTGAGATTGAGTCAAGGGTGTGACTCACCTGCTACATTGTCCTGCATTTTGCTTCAACTACCTTAGCCTTGGTCTCTCAAATACTTTCCTCTCTTTTACATTATTGAAGGAGGTTATGGTGTTCTATTAGACTGATGTTGTGCTTTTGATATTTTTCCTGCAGAGCCTAATTCTACCTATCCATCTTAATTAAAAGACATGCAAAAAAAAAGTAGCTCTTTTCATTCTTAAGAAGAATTCATGGTAGGTAATAAGATTCATTTATGCTAGCTCACTGTATTTTAAGACAAAAAGGGTTTGAGAAAAACTTTTTAGCTTCAAAGTTTGTGTCATATATGTAAAAATAATTTGTTGGTCCAGTAAAAAATATCCCATTATCTACCACCTCCATACACCAATGATAATAGAGAAAGAAAGTGATATACTTCTCTTGCAGAGCAGGGTTAATTTACAGATAAACCAGCCATAGGGAAAAAAATCCTGTTTTTGAAACATATTTCATGCTTTCAGCCAAAGGTCAAACACAGCTTCCAAAGTCTAACGGGATGTCTTTATGACTTTGGGGATCAGTCAGATTTCCTGTACCTCCTTCCCCATAAAGTATATGTGAGGTTTAGCTAAGTAACCATCTAGTTTTTTGTCATGGGCTAAAGAGGTTTAATGAATTCTTCTCTCTGCAAAGTGATCCTGATGACTGTCCTCTTTCCATTGGATTTGACCGTTCACTCATACATGATGCCATATCGCTGTGGTGAGAGTCCATTGATGACAAAATGGCTTCTCGTGTCCAGGGCCTTGAAGAGATTTTCATAAATGGCTGAAATAAAAGAACTGAAGTAAAATTTGAATCAAGGCAAAGATGAAACCTTGGATGAGGAACTGTGTGACTGCTTCTTTACACTATCACTGAAGAAATATTTCTGATCAAATGCCCAGATATATATTTAGTATTAATTAAAGTCTGAGTTGATCTAATCTGAGTTGCTTTTTTTACAGGAAAGTAATAGTAATACAATATAAATAAACATATTTTGTCCTTTTGCAACATTTTTTGTACAAGCATTTAAAAACACTTTTAATATATAATAAGATCATCTAGTCTCACCTCCTGAATTGCACCAGCCATAGAACTGCACCAAGTGATTCCTACAGGAGCAGTTTGGGAGTGTTTTGTATCTTCCTTTTGAGCTCTATCACAGTGTTTCTCAACTTTTTTTTAAATAAAATACCCCTTTTTCCAATAAATAAATACATAAATGCTCCCAGTACCTACAATTTTCAGACACACAACATTTGTTTCTACTATTGCAAGACATTTGTTTAAACAATTTAATCATAGCCAGGTGGGTGATGAAGTTTTTAGGTGTAAAAAGTACAAAAATAATAAAGCGCTATAAAACTTAAAACAAAAATTCAGTTTTCTCCAAATTTCAGTTGTGTTGACGTACCCCCCAAACTTCTCCTGAGTACCCCATGGTTACTCATACCACTGGTTGAGAAAAACTGCTCTATGATATATTTTAGAAAAACCGCCAATCTTGATTTAAACCAAGAATCAACCATGCCCCTACACAAGTTGCTGCAATGGTTAGTTCCCCTCACGTCTCAAAATGTATACCTTATTGATATTCTGAATTTGTCTAGCTTCAGCTTCCAATCATTGGACCTTATTACACCTTTTTCTGATAAAGTAAACAGCCATCTGCTATCAGAAATCTCTTCCCGGGGGTACTTGTAGACTGCTATCAAGTCACCTCTTAATCGTCTCCTGGATAAACTAAGTAGACTGAGCTTCTTAAGCCTCCCATTATACAAACTTCCAATCATTCTTGTAGCTATTTCCTGAGTTCTTCCAATGTTTTTAACATACCTTTTGAAGGGGGGAGACACTAGACTTGGACACAGCATTTCAGTGTTGGTCCCACTAATTGAAATGAGAGATCTAACTGAACTCAGTGGACTTTCTCATATGACTAAAGCTCATAAGATTTGGTCAGGCAATAGCAGAATTGGAAATAGAACTGAGAAGAAATGACTCCTGCTCCCCTACTAAACACCTGTTAGATATTTCTACCTCCACTCAGTATAGTCATATGATCTTATTTGGTATTTTTCATACAAATATATTACTTTATACTTCATAGCCAATTACGGTCTTTAGATACTACAGGGCTGTGTCTAAACTGCACCCCTTTTCCGGAAAAGGGATGCAGATTAAACACTTTGGAATAGGCAAATCTTACTTGAAAGTGAGAGATTCTCCGGAAAAGGGTTTATTTTCCGGAGAATCACGTCTAGACTGGCGCTTTTCTCCGGCTTATCCCCAAGCCGGAAAAAAGCGGCAGCCATGTTAATGCAAATGCTGCGGGGATATTTAAATCCCCCGCGGATATGCCTATTCCAAAGTGTCTAATCTGCATCCCTTTTCCAGGTGTTCTTTAGTCTGGCACTCTCTGGGCTGGCAACATCCGTGGTCAGGCATGATTTTAGTTAGCCGGATGTCCATTATCATGGGAGTGGCCACGTTTCTTATGGTTCCATAAAGTTTGTTTACAGCCACCAGTCCTGGTGCCTGAATATTCTGTACTGTTCTTTAGCCCTAATTTACTCTTAAATGTCTTCTAAGAGCCTAGTAAGCAGTGGAAGTGTTGGTAATGCTGCTAAACAATATTGACCTCCCATGGTTTTGCAAATTCTCTGATTCAGCACTAATCAAGTCCTGAGGGAGCCGGATTAAAGAGGTTCAACCTATACTATAAAGTTTAAACAAACAATACAGATGCACAACTAAAACTAGTTGAAAACAATGTATTAAATACATCTCCTCCTTATTTTCTTTTTGCAAATTATCCTTGAACAAAGTATGGATTTTACATATGTGTTCACTAACTGCAATTGTTTGATGATTAGTTGGTGCAAACAAATGTCAATCTATGGTTTGTTCATGAACTGGTCACAATAAGTGTGTACTAATTTGCACCACATGTCTGTCACCTAAGTCACACAGTATTGTTGTCATTCCTTGATCAGCAGTAAATACAAGCTTTGTGAAAATGCCTTCTGTGATAGTGTGGAAGGTTTCTTGGCTACAGAAGGAGGCACAATCAACGGGTACATAATTATGCAAGTTTACTTGTCACGAAGGCTATGACTATGCTGCCTTTTTTTGCAGAAGAGGATATATAAATCGTGCTCACATTTGCATATCTTCTTCCGATTCTTTTTGCAGAAGAGGTTTTGCCGATAAAAAGCCCTGTGTAGACAGAGCCATTTGTCGGAAAAAAACCCTCTTTCGCAAGATCCCTTATTTCTCAAAAATAGAGGTTTACAGGATCTTGTGAAAGAGGTTTTTTTCCCCAACAAATGGCCCCGTCTACACAGGGCTTTTTATCGGCAAAACCTCTTCCGCAAAAAGAATTGGAAGAAGATATGCAAATGCGAGTGCAATTTGTATATCCTCTTCCACAAAAAAAGGCAATGTAGCTGTAGCCTTATAGTAGTCCCATATGTAGCATTTGCTGTAGCCAAGTGGTTCTGTTCATCTTCAACAGCCCAGGGAAAGGATTCTATTCCTTTAGCCCTTGTGCAGAACCCCTGTTTAAATTATTTCTGCACAGGAAAAGATTCGACCCTTACTGATATTGTTTTTGGTCTGCTTCCTCTAATCAATTGAATAATAGCACCTCAAGTTACAGACACCAAGTTTTCTTCACAGTTAGTATAATTAGAAATTTCATTTTCTTCAGTGAAAACTTGTATTTTAGAGAAAGCAGTAAAATTCATGGAAAGACTCTAAAACAGGGGTCCCGCCCCTTAGGCTCAGGTCTCCCCCCTCTGCACTGGCACTCTAATGGCCCTCTCCCCCTCCATCCCACTATGGGGCTAGAGCACACACAATCTGCTTGGCTGGGGGTTAGCGGTCCCCAACCCAAAAAAGTTTCTCCACCCCTGCTCTAAAACAACATTTACAGATTATTCTTGAACATGTCTTTCTATAATTTCTGCCCTTGAGTGTACAGGGGATTAGTCAGGCTGATCATTTTCAACTCATCATTTCCTCTGCAGCTTTGGGCACAGGTCACTTGGTAGGATTATCTCATGTATCTATTCCCTGCCATTGCAGAGGCCTCATGCATTGATGCTCCTTGGATTCCCTCCTGTTCTCTGCAGGGGGCAGACAACAGTTTAGTTTCCTGAGAACTTTACTACTTTGGTCTGGTTACTTACTTGGTGCCTAGCCTGTGATAAACAGGTGAGACTAGATGAGCTGGTGCTTTTGGCCTTAAATGCCATAGCTCTGCATAAAAAAATAATTCTAGCCAGGAAAATTACAAAAAGATTCCCAAAAATTGGTGTGCAAAAATAACAAAAAATATACTGCAAATGTTTACAAAATAATACTGGCATACTGGAACATTTCCCTGCCACCACCATCCCCAAATGTTCTGCCTTTTCATGACACAGCTAGTTTCTCATCAATACTCATGAACATCAATCTTCATCTGAAATAAAATTAAACTTTAAAAAACAGAGGGCTTTTCCCCCTCAATAACAGACCCACTTTCATTTACGACAAGCTCTATTTTTTAACAAAAAGGCACAAGGTTAAGGAACTTTGTGGAATGAAAGTTTTATGAATTTGAAACAAAATGTGCAGACACTCATTTCTTCAGTTTGCATGTTTGATTGGCAATATTGCATGGTCCTAATCATACATCATTGGAAATCTGAGCTAAGATTGTCCTGGGAATGCCATCCAAACACATTACCAGTGAACTGGGCAGGTTGGATATGTCATGGGTTTAACACATGACAAGGATGCAGAGCCCCAGGGAAAACCAGTTCAGATAAGTAGAGCAAGCATCTGTTGTCAGTGATGTTAGCATCTGATTTCTATTTTGTGGCCTGGATGATGTGACTTGAAAGAGGAGAAGGAATCTCAGTCCAGTTCCTTTTGGATAGCTCAGAAACAGCATCACAACTGCCCTTGGTTAGCAGTGTAAATCACAAGTCCAAGTAATGGACCATACACAATGGAAACTGAAGGGGATCCAGGGATCAGGACAAAATGTCACATTTCAAACATCCTCCCATTTCCTGCCACAGGAAAACTCAGCCCTGCTCCGCTCATAGCCAAGTCTGAGCAAAAAAGCATTGCCTTGCAAAACTAGCCCAGCCTATTTCAGAAAGAGGAGAATGAGGGTGCTTATGTAAATTCCAGAGGCTTTTTAGTACTAATGTAGATACACTCAAATGTATTTGTTTAATCGTTGTAATGTGTAACAATGTTATATGCCACAGAACTAGAGCGGGCAATTAAAAAAGGGCTGGGGAGTAGAACTTCTGTGGAACATCTATGCCCAGCCACCCTGCAAGTCACTCGGATTCGAGGGACAGGCCTTGTGGGGTTTCCTTCCACACACTTACTTGGGATGGGACTGCACTCAGACTGACCTAGGACAGTGTTTCTCAATCAGTGGTATGGGAACTACAGGATGAAGTTTAATAAGGACAAATGCAAAGTGCTCCATTTAGAAAGGAACAATCAGTTTCACACATACAGAATGGGAAGCAACTGTCTAGGAAGGAGTACTGCAGAAAGGGATCATGGGATCGTAGTGGACCACAAGCTAAATATGAGTCAACAGTGTGACGCTGTTGTAAAAAAAGCAAACATGAGCCTGGGATGCATTAACAGGTATGTTGTGAGCAAGAGAAGAGAAGTCATTCTTCTGCTTTAGTCTTTGCTGATTAGGCCTCAGTTGGAGTATTGTGTCCAGTTCTGGGCACCACATTTCAAGAAAGATGTGGAGAAATTGGAGAAGGTCCAGAGAAGAGCAACAAGAATGATTAAAGGTCTAGAGAACATGACCTATGAAGGAAGACTGAAAAAATTGGGCTTGTTTAGTTTGGAAAAGAGAAGATTGAGAGGGGACATGATAGTGGTTTTCAGGTATCTAAAAGGGTGTCACAAGGAGGAGGGAAAAAAATTGTTCTTCCTGGCCTCTGAGGATAGAACAAGAAGCAATGGGCTTAAACTGCAGCAAAGAAGGTTTAGGTTGGACATTAGGAAAAAGTTTCTAACTGTTAGGGTGGTTAATTGCCTAGGAAGGTTGTGGAATCTCCATCTCTGGAGATATTTAAGAGTAGGTTAGATAAATGTCTATCAGGGATGATCTAGACAGTACTGGGTCCTGCCATGAGGGCAAGGGACCAGACTCAATGGCCTTTTGAGGTCCCTTCCAGTCCTAGTATTCTATGATTCTATGATACCCTTAGAGGTACTCAGGAGAAGTTTGGAGGGTATGTCAACACAACTGAAATTTGGAGAAAACTGAATTTTTGTTTTAAATTTTACTGCACTTTATTATTTTTGTACTTTTTACACCCAAAATTTCATCATCTGCCCAGCTACGATTAAATTGTTTAAACAAACGTCTTGAAATGGTAGCAAAAAAAGTGTGTGGCTGAAAACTGTAGGTACTGGTGGTACTTATAATTTTTTTTAAAGGGATACTTTATTTAAAAAAAAAGTTGAGACACTGATCTAGGACACGCCACACCCTCTGCTAGTGGTGTGACTACTTGAAACTCAGACTTCAAAACTATCCACGATGCACCACCGGAGCGTGCTAAGCTGGTTATTTGCGCCGTGCAGGTTCCTGGGCGGGATCCGAACTCAGCTTCCCGGGGCTCCTCCGTAATGTCCGCGGCGGCCCACGGGCGACGACCCAGGAACTGGGAAACTGAGCGATCCGAAAACCTTCCGGCGCGGGGGAAGCCCAGCCCGCTGCCCGCACAAACCGCAAAGCCCCAAGCAAAGCGGGGCTGCAAAAGACGATCCCCAGAGCCCGGGCCGCGAGGAATCGCAAAGCGCCATCCCAAAGCCAAACCCCTGAGGGCTCGCGGCAGCGACGGGGCTCTGGGGCGCGCGCGCGCTCGGGCTGGGGAGGGGCGGACTCGGAGGTGACGTGTCTAGCGGGAGCGCGCGCCGCGGCGCACCCAGCGGCAGCAGCATGGAGGCCGGCGCACGTGTCTCGGCGCTCTGGGTGTATCGCTCCGCGGCGGGGCCCCGGCGTCCCGGCCTCGCGATCTCCCTGCGGGGCAAACGCATAAAGAAGCGGCCCAGGCAGAGCAAGAGGGGATTGGCTGGGGATTGTCCTGCTCCAGCCGGACCCGCCAATGGGGAGCAGTCCGGACCCCCCCGCCCCGCAGCAGAGGGGCCCAGCAAGGAGGAGCGGCCCGGAGCCCTTGGTCCTGGCCGGAGAGCAGCAAGAGGAAAGCTGGGGAGACCCCAGAAAGGGAAGAATAGAGACAGCTCTTTGGTCCCTTGGCAAAGCCAAACTTCGGGGCTGCAGGGAAACTCTAGACCAAAGCTGGCAGGGGAGAAACTGGTGGCAGCAGAGACTGGGGACAGTAGCCTGGAGTTCCAGGAGCCTGTCACTGGCCCCTCTCTGCTTGACCTTCTCCAGGAGCTGGGTCAGGTCCAGCACAGCAGACAGCGTGCAGCAAAGCTGTTTGGGTGGCTGATTGCACCCATCTCTCCACAGCAATTCTTTGAGCAGAGCTGGGAAAAGAAACCCCTCTTGATCCAACGACGCAATCTAGCATATTACCAGGGGCTCTTCTCCACTTCCACTTTTGATGCAATCCTGCGGGACAATGTTGTTAAGTTTGGGGTCAACTTGGACGTAACAAGCTATGTGGATGGGACGAGGGAGACCCACAATCCTATTGGTAGGGCGCTGCCTGCTGTTGTGTGGGATTTCTACAGGAATGGCTGTTCCCTACGGATGCTGAATCCACAAGCCTTCTCTGCCACTGTATGGCACTTCCTCTCCATCCTACAGGAGCAGTTTGGGAGCATGGCTGGAGCAAACACTTATCTGACTCCTGCAGGAACACAGGGCTTTGCTCCACACTACGATGACATTGAAGCATTTGTGATCCAGCTTGAAGGGAAGAAGCACTGGCGGGTTTATGGTCCTAGGGATGATACAGAGGTGTTGCCCCAGTTCTCCAGCTGTAACTTTGCTCAGGAAGAGATTGGAGAGCCCATTTTGGAGACAGTACTTGAAGCCGGGGACCTGCTTTATTTTCCCCGTGGATTTATCCATCAGGGGGACTGTCTTCCTGATGCACACTCACTCCACATAACTGTTTCTTCCTATCAGAGGAACTCCTGGGGAGATCTGCTGGAGAAACTCCTCCCAGCTGCCTTGCAGATGGCCATAGAAGAGGATGTGGAGTACAGGCGAGGGCTCCCTCTAGATTACCTAGAATATATGGGGGTCCTGAATTCAGATGTGGTAGATTCTCGCCGAGATGCCTTTATAGAGAGAGTACAGAATTTGATAAAGAAAGTAGTGGACTATGCACCAATTGATGCTGCAGTGGATCAGAAAGCAAAGTTGTTTCTTCATGACTGCCTCCCTCCCGTGCTAACTGAGCATGAAAGGGCACTGAGTATACATGGTGTTCCAGCCAGGTGGGAAGATGGAGACATTCGTGATGTTGATATACCAATAAAGAAAGAAACTCAGGTACGGCTGCTCCGTCATGGCATCATTAGGTTGTGTAATGAAGGAAATGGTGTGCTGCTGTATTACACAACAGAAAACTCAAGAGTGTACCACAAGGAGGAACCCAAATACTTTGAGACAGATCCTGAGTTTACAGATGGTATAGAGTTTCTGCTTTCTTCATATCCTAAGTATGTCTGTGTGGATACCCTTCCATGTGACACCTTGGATGATAAGATCTCCTTAGCTACCCTCTTGTTTGAAAAGGGCCTGCTGATTACCAA
This sequence comes from Pelodiscus sinensis, assembly GCF_052426305.1. NCBI lineage: Eukaryota > Metazoa > Chordata > Testudines > Trionychidae > Pelodiscus > Pelodiscus sinensis. Next base: position 66,808,506 of record NC_143056.1, on the reverse strand, counting down.
GAAACCTCTGGTGCCTATGTAATTGTTGAATTATGATCAAAGTAAATATATTGTTTAGAAAAAAATCTGTTTGCTATCTTACACTTACTGGTAAATTTGAATCGGAGGTCCAGATCTGAAAATTCATCCTGTTCGAACAGCTTTGACCTGGGTAGACAGATTAAACACTTTCTAAAGGATATGCATACAAGTAGGTATATAGCCTATCCAAAATAGCATAGAATTAAATTTTGTTTTCCCTGCCATTTTAGTGTACCTGCAATACCCTCTGAAAGTTAGTTTTATATGTTCTTTACCTTTTATGGGATAAAATAAAGGGTAGCAGCCTACGATTCCAGGCATAGTACAGCACAGGTGGCCAAGCTGTGACTAGCAAGCCACATGCGCATCTTTTATAATTAATTGCCACTCATGGAGCCCCCATTCTCCACCCATTAGACTAAGGGCAGGCTGGGGACCTCAGGGTTTCTGTGGTGGGTTGGTGAGGCTGGAGGCTTCTGCCAGAGACAACTGATACTTGGTGGGGGCACAATTTAAAGGTTCGTGCCCCCACCTCACCAGTTTGGCACCCGTCCCTCTGTGCAGCTTCCAGGTGTTTGCCCCCACCTCTCCATGTGGAGCTAACAGCTGGAAGCTGTAGGGAAGGGCCACAGCTATAGCTCCCTGAGTAAAACAGCTGCAGCAAAAACAGTGACTTTCCCTTCAGCTGCTAGCTCTTGGCCCCTACCTCTCCCCAGGGTTGCAGCTCCCTGGCTCCAGCAGCTGTCATGCAGGGAGGGGGTCCAGCAGTAGCATGTGACTGAGTGGAGCCAGGCAAGACCTGGCAAAAATCTGGGGTCATGTTGCTGCCCCCCTATTGTCTCTAGCTTCTGCCCAATGGAGAGGGAGGTCTTGGAGCTGTAAGAAAGTTGGGGTATTAGATTATACTAGGAGGCTGTGCCCCCTGTTCGCTGTGCTCACCAGCCCCCATCTCGTGAGTGGTAGACAACCTCATCTCTCCCCTCTGGCCACTGGGGAGGGCAGGCCTCTTCCCTGTCTGCACATCATCCTGGGCCCCTTCTCCCTTCCCCCCCCCCCCCTCCTTTCAGCCCAGCCTCCTGCCCATCCTAACTCCCTCCCCCCCCCCCCCCCACCCGGGGCACAGTGTGCATCAGGCCTGGCTCTAACCCTGGCGGCCAGGGAGACACAGGGGTGCCTACCCGCCCTGTGTGGGGCACAGGTAGTGCCGTGTGCATGTGGTGCTCTGGGGCAGTGCAGCCTGCTGAGGTGGGGAAAGCAGCAGTGTCCTGCCCTCCCCCGTATGTGTTCCCACCTGCACTGCTCAGTGCCCTAGCCCTGCCCGCAGAGCTCAGAGCTGCTCACCAGGAGTGGAAGAGAAGGAGCAGACAGGTCAGTGCGGTGGCTCCTCCGGATGGTGCAGGAGTGCTCTGACCACTATGGTAAGTGCAACTGCTAGGGAGGGAGTGAGTCTTTGTGGGGGCAACCAGACTCTGGGTGGTTGGGCACCATGCTCTGGCTCCCCAAGAGCCTGGCAGCAGGGGAGCCCCCAAGAACCTGCTGCTGACACATAAGACCAGCTGGGAGCCCCACTCCTAGTGCCTGTCCCTGGGCTGCTCTTCCTCCCACCACTGGGCTGTCTCAGCTGCAATGTGGCGTCTGCTGGCTACTGTGCAATGTTTCTTGGCATTGAAAGCCCTGCAGGGTGGAGGTGCCAGAAGGGGAGTAGGGTCTTGGTTTAAAATAGCAATTCCAAGTGGCAAAGGGAAGCAGCAAGGTTGAGTTCAATATGGGGGAGGGGAGAGCGGGAGAAGGCAGGCAGGATGCAGAGTGATGTGGTGATGTCGCTCTGTCCTTCAGGAAAAACTTTTTAAAATATATATATATATATATATAGAGAGAGAGAGAGATTGATTTGATTTTTACACCTTAATTGCACTGTCTTAGTCTCATTTACATCTGATTGACTTATGCATTCATTACCACATTCTCCCCCTACTATTAAAAAGATTGGGAAATTTGCTCACGCAGTAGTATCATCTGAGGAAGTGGGTTGTACCCACAAAAGCTCATGATACCATCTACAGGCAGTCCCCGGGTTACGTACAAGATAGGGACTGTAGGTTTGTTCTTAAGTTGAATCTGTATGTAAGTCGGAACTGGCATCCAGATTCAGCCGCTGATGAAACTGATCAGTTTCAACAGCAGCTGAATCTGGACGCCAGTTCTGACTTACATACAGATTCAACTTAAGAACCCCAGGCATCCCCAAGTCAGCTGCTGCTGAAACTGATCAGCGGCTGATTCCAGGAAGCCCGGGGCAGGGGCTTCCTGTAGTCAGCCACTGGTCAGATTCAGCAGAAGCTGACTTGGGGACGCCTGGGGCAGAGCAGCTGGGGTGCTGCTGGGTTGGTCCAGTAGCGCCGCCGCTCCTCGGCGCTACTGGACCAACCCAGCAGCACCCAAGCTGCTCTGCCCCAGGCGTCCTGATTCAGCCGCTGCTGAATCTGACCAGCAGTGGCTGAATCAGGACGCCTGGGGCAGAACAGCTGGGGTGCTGCCCGGTTGGTCCAGTAGCGCCCAGAGCGGCGCTACGGGACCAACTGGCAGCGCCCCAGCTGCTGTACCACAGGTGTCCGGAGCAAAGCCATGGAGCACGGGGGCAGCGGGACAGCCCAGACACGCCGTGGCTGTCCTGCTGCCCTCTGGCTCCGTGGCTTTGCTCTGCTTTGCTCCCCCTCCCCCTGGTCTGCAGACCAGGGGGAGGGGGAGCAAAGCGGCGGAACACGCGGGCAGCGGACAGCCCACACACGTCTGGGCTGTCCGCTGCCCGCGTGCTCCGTGGCTTTGCTCTGCTTTGCCCCCCCCGTCCCCCTGGTCTGCAGACCAGGGGAACGGGGGGGGGGGGGGAAACAGAGCAAAGCAGAGCCAAGCCGCGGAGCGCGCGATCAGCTGATAGCCCAGACGCGTCTGGGCTGTCAGCTGGCCGGGCGCTCCGCGGCTTGGCTCTGCTTTGCCCCCCGTTCCATCTCCCTGGTCTGCAGACCAGGAGGACGGGGGGGGGGGAAGCAGAGCCAAGCCTCGGAGTGCGTGGGCAGGGGACAGCCCTGTCCGCTGCCCACGTGTTCCGCCACTTTGCTTCCTCTCCCTGGTCTGCTGGAGACCAGGGAGAGGAACGGCCCCGTTCGTAACTGCGGATGCGACATAAGTCGGATCCGCGTAACTCGGGGACTGCCTGTACATGTTTTGTTAGTCTAGCAGCACCTTAAAGACTATTTGTTCTTTTTTTAAGTTTTTCCAGTTACAGACTAACTCGGCTACCCCTCTGAAGCTGATGTTTATGTAACACTGGAAATAAGGACGTCAATAGCTGCTGCAACACCAGCAGTAGTAGCTTAAGCTTTTTGCAGGGGCCAGTACCAGACCGATTTTGGAAATGACAGAAATTAATTCTTTGATATCATGAAGTGTTTTGTGAATTTTTTTAATGATTAAGCATTTTGAATCCAGCTAAAGCTCCTCATTAGGTCAAAGTCCTAGACAGTTTATAAATTTCCTATTATAGAATGATTTGGTTAACCAATGTTTACATCTAGTAAATATAAGTGCAGTCAAATCTATTTTGCATAAGGTAGAATTGAAAAATTTTAATATAAGCATTAATGTAATGTAAACACCGAGGCTGTGTTGAGACTGGCAAGTTTTTCCGCAAAATCATCTGCTTTTGCGGAACAACTTGCCAGCTGTCTACACTGGCCGCTTGAATATCCACAAAAGCACTGATGATCTCATGTAAGATTGTCAGTGCTTTTGCGGAAATACTATGCTGCTCCCGTTTGGGCAAAAATCTTTTTCCGAAAAAGGGCCAGTGTAGACAGCAGAGATTTGTTTTCTGCAAAAAAGCCCCGATCGTGAAAATGGCGATCGGGGCTTTTTTGCAGAATGCGCGTCTAGATTGGCCACGGATGCTTTTCTGCAAAAAGTGCTTTTGCGGAAAAGCGTCCTGCCAATCTAGACGCACTTTTCTGAAAATGCTTTTAATGGAAAACTTTTCTGTTGACATGATTTTCTGGAAATGCTTTTAACAGAAAACTTTTCCGTTAAAAGCATTTCCAGAAAATCATGCCAGTCTAGACATAGCCCTAGAACATGGGTGGGTAATAAAAGAATGGCAGCCTGTAGGGTTAGTCTCTGGTGGGCCGCCGCCACTATGTTTACCTGTGGAGGGACAGGTAATTGGAGGATTGCAGCTCTGGTGGGCCACAAATTGCCATTCGCAGCCAATGAAAGCAGCAGGAGGCGTCACAGACCAGGATGCCGCTTCCTGCAGCTCACGTTGGCCTCAAATGGCAATCCGCAGCCAATGAGAACTCCAGTCCTTCAAGACCTGTGGAGGCACAAGTAGACATGGAGGTGGGGGTCTGCCAGGGACTAACCCTGTGGACTGGATCCAGCCCGTGGGCTGGAATTTGCCCACCCCTGACTCCATGCTGTTGATTATGATGATAATTTTAGTACTGAAATGAAAAAGACCAGGCCAAATTCTTATCTCAAATAGTGTAATGCTGGTATTCTACCAGTCTATTCAGACCACAGGAACACTCCCTTTTACCTAAATCTCATCTTTGTTTGCCTATCCAATCCCCCATCGAGATCTTGTAAATTGGGAGTGATAGTTTTCACTGATAGCTTTCTGGGTTCTATTGATCTTGTGGTCAGCACTCAAATGGCAAGCCTAATACAATCATTGCAGAGAGTGTTTCATTGGGTTAGAAGGAGGAACCCACTTTTTATTGCGCCATGAAAATTGTAGGCCTTTTGACTTTGTCCCCTTCATGGTAGGATATCATTTGGCTCTTGTCAGATGCCCTGACCCCTCTCATCATTCCCTCCCTATATACTGTCAACCTTGGCCCAGTCCTCAAATCCACCTACTCTACAATATTCAGATCTGAGCAAGGAAACTCTTGACAGATCAGATCTGGATTCTGTTCCAGTTTCTGAAAATGGGGTCAGGGGAGAGGAACAGTAAAGAATCCTCTCTATCAGCAACTTTTTTCTATGAGGAAGGGATTTATATACCGTATTTTAGCGCATATAACCTGCGGGTTATACAAAGTTTTTACAAACCCCGCAACCGCCCCACGGGGTATATGTGTCCTCGGGGTATACAAGTTTATTTTTACTTGCCTGGGCGCGAGTGCATCTCCCCTCCCGCAGGCCGACCAGCTCTCCTGCGCCGCGCTCTCCGTTCCCCTCCCTCCTGGAGGAGGGTGGGTTGTGCCTGGCTGCGGCTGCACGGCGCAAGTGCAGCTCCCCTCCTGCAGGCCGGCCAGCTTGCCTGCACTGTGCTCTCCGTTCCCCTCTCCTGGAGACTGCGGCTGGTATGTGCAATTACCAGGTAATTGGTAATTGGGGTAATTGGCTCCCTGTCTGCCTTCCTAATGACAATGGCAGTTTCACCTCCACCCACCAGAACCTTTTTACTCAGCACATTCTATTCTCCTGACTGGTAAGAAGTGCTTCTATGTGTTCTGTCCAACACTGCACTAGCAGGTGGTAGTAGGAGGTCAGTGTTCTAGGTGTGAAGAGTTTCCCCTATGCAAGAGGAATTCTATACTGATTAGCTCCAGCCATTTTAAAGCCAAGCAGTGCAAGGTAGCTTAGCAGCCCAGAAAATTTATTAAATCGTGTTTTATATCTTTTGCATCTACAACTCTCCTGGCCTTTGAATGATATGCAGAATCTCTTGGAAGAACTATTGAATGATATAACCTCCTCCCACTGAACAAGTAACTTAAAAGACTGTTACGATCTTTTCCAAAAAGAGGTCTATGTAACGCATCGCTTTTAACCCATGCATTCTCATTACCAGAGACAGTGGATCCAAGTTCAGTTATGAGTCTCTCTATTATATCCTTGTGGGCAGAGCCGTGCTCTTCCTTTGCATGATATATTCGATTGACTTCCTGCCACAGGTGATCTATAAGCTCTTCAAGTTTTATCAGTTTCTGGGTCACCAAATCCTTTTGGCTTAGCCTGGAAATCTGTATAAAAAACATAGAACAAGAGACCAGTTACTCCGAGGATAACTCTTCAAATTCTTAATTGCAAAATTGAGTGCCATGAGCAATTTTGGGGCCAGTGACTAGTTTTTTCCATTATTAATTATCATGGTAAAGAGGAGGGCAAATATATTTTTGGCTGGATTATTAAATCTTGCAGAGTTATTTTCATTAAATTCTGACATTATCACTTTGTGAGAGAGCACTCTGGGTAGTTCCAGTTATCAGTATTTTTGTGAAAGTGAGAGTACCAAATGAATGAAACAGTGTGGGATGGGACCATCATAATTGCCATGGCCTACAAAGCAAATCTACAAATGATTTTTTTTGGTAGTTTGAATGGAAAAACGTATATGTAAAGTCCTATATATTGCACAGGAAACTTGATGCAAGTCTACCAACAGAGCTGCTGGGGCTACACCCATGCTCAGATATGGGTGGGCCTGAATGCTAGCTGTGTGAGTTGCAGTCCTCCCATGGATGTGTCCAGAAATACAGGAAAAAAAGATGGAATGATGCAGTACAGTCCTTCATTACACAGCACCTTGAATATATGATGAACTACATGTAACTATGAGAGAGCATTATTTGACAATTTTTTTAAATCCTCCTTTTTAAGTAGGAAAAGGAGAAATATTTTTATATTCAATTTTCTGAATGTAGCTGTGCCTAACATTGGATAAAAAGTGAGAGCCTTTGCTATATAGTGCACATAATATGAGTGATCACATGCACCTGGGACAGAGACTTCTCTGTTTTGACTTCTCCTTGAAGCACCATTTAATATTCCAATTCTGAGAAGCTGGCAGTAAATGAATCTAAGTCTGGTAACAAAAAAGGCCAATGCAGTTTTGTGGTGCGTAGGCAGGGGCACATTAGATTCTATTTCCCCATGTAAGTGAGGTTATTTACTATCTCTTAGAACATCCATCCTCTAGCTGGGATGGTCATGCCTCCTTCTACTCAAATTTATATTAGCTCTGTGGTATGCGAGAGATCTGCTGCCTTCTACCCACCACCAAATACAAAGTTATATTGTTCCCTTATCTTCCAGCCCAAAGCCCAGACCACATTTCATTTATGAGCTGGGGTCTCAGTGTCTTTACCTCATTCTTGATCTTCTGAATCATTTCTTGTTCCTCTGCATGTTGAAAATTTAGAGCCTTCACAGCTTTATTCATCTCCCTAAACAGAAGTGACAGAGGACTTGTTACTAAGGTAGAATCTTGAAGGAAAAGCGAGAGCCACAAAGAGCAATGAAGTTAAAATGCTATCTGGGAACCAGCCAAGCCCTTCAATATGTGCTGCCTTCTCTTGTTTGCCTCACATACATGTGTGAAGAAGAGCTAACAGCAACTATCACTGTAAACTGTTGAAGGAAGGGATTGTGTTCCCACACTGGCATGGGTTGGGCCACCAGCTGGTCTGGGCTTCAGAGGATTGGCGGGGGAGCAAGTACAGAATTGCATAGAGGTAGCAGATGAGAGAGGGGAGCAAGTAGGTAAGATAACTAGCTTTAATGATTTGTTAGGTGCTGCTGGAAGCAGTATTAACACAATACTGTTCACAATATATTTAAACATGTGATTTAAACATATTTAAGGATTTTTTTTGTCTTTGTGTTGATACTGAAGCAATGCTGTAACATGTTAGGGGACGTGATGCTGGGGCACACTTCCAGATGAGAAGTAAAAATGATGATCCTGACCACTTGTGACCCTGATCTCAGTTACACAGGTACATCTATGGGGTAACTATTGAAGCCAACTGAGTCACGCTAATGTAAAACCAACATCAGTAACATCAGAACTGGACCCTGGTCTTTAATTATATGATAGTATCTTTCATCAGAAGAGAAGTGTAATACCCACATTCCAGTTAAGGCAAGAATTCTCAAATATTTGCCATAGCATGGAGCACAGCTTAATAGAGAGATTTTCCTATGATATTGCATTTCCTGTTTGGCCCTTAGCACATATCAATGACTACTGTGACAATAATTTATATGGACCAAACTCAATATTGGGAAAACCTTTTTCTCTTCATTTAATGTTGGATAAAGACAACAGCTGACACCATATGACTTGCCAGCTCTCCCAAACGATCTGCAAGGTCTCCATGGACCACAGTTCAAGAATCATGGAATTGGGGTATTTGTATTCTGTCTCCCTTGAGAAGTTATGTGAAATGTGAAAGTCTGACCAAACCTCCCTACTTTAGTAAGACATTCAATATCGAGTGTGGAAAGGGCCGGAAAATCTGAATAAGAAGAGAGGTTGGATACCCGTGGAAATATTTTCAGAAATCTTGGCTGATATTGATGGCAACAGCTTCATGAAGTGGGTGCAGAGAATTGGAATAATGGTACAAGGAACACTTGTACCATCTTCCATCTTCCCCCAACCCTACCTAGCAAACATCAGCTGCTTTGAAAGGTAAGTTTTGGAGACAGTAAGAGAGGGGTTAATTCAGGGGTGACCAAATTAATCCTTAGAAACCCTTTGAGGAAATTATGTATTGCCTCATCCCTGCTATGTTGTGAAGATGCAGTGTTAGGAAACAAAGCAGTATCTCTTAGAAAGAAGGTGGGCACACAGCGCACACTCAGAAGTCTGGGGAGTATCCACTAAAAACCATAATGAGAGAGGCTTTATTTTGCCCTGAGCATGTTTTGCTTTTGGAACCTGGCTACTTACTCTCTGACCATCTCATTTGGTTCCAGAATCAACCGCTCTAGTAACACGGCCCGAACACTTTCATCCTGCAGCTGGAGAGCTACAATGCTACGACAGGCCTCCCTTCGTACTCCAGGTTCTTCCTCATGGTGAACAGCCCAAAGAAGATGATGTTTCAGTTGAGGGGTCACATGACCTATTTGGCCCAGTGCTGCCACAAAATGAGAAAACAAGTACTTTGCTTTGTTTAAATGCTTTCATGTCAGGATTTGGTTGTGTTAACTCATGTGCTTCTTTCTTAAGTATTCCAAAGGGCTTCCTGCTTGTGGAAACTTAGGAACACAGATTTTCCAAACAGGGCAGAAGAAACCTCTGGCAAGTAGCTAATATCCCATGCAACAGCAAAGGTAAAAAAAAACCATAAAACAAAAACACATCTCCAACGTGCTTTGTCAATTGTGCAGAGTTGCTTGGGAAAGGGCAAGAGGTGAAGATTCTTTGCTGCCCTGTGTAGCAATCAACTTATCTCCTGCATGGATTTGATTACATCTATTTTAGCCTTATACCCCTCTACAAATATTGGCTCAATCGTAACATTATCCCATTCTTTTTAGAAATCCAGTCACAGTTTGATTTATTCACATCCTATGGCATCAAAATCTACAAGATTCTAGGGTAATGAGAGTAACATTTTAAAACATTTGTTCTAAATGTATTACTTTCTAATTTTAGTGATATCATATTGGGGAGGAAGCCCTAAGAAAGTAATATGGGAGGTAAATAATAGGCCTCAGAAATACTGAAAAATGAGGTGTATAGGGACATGTAAATTAGGGATGTGAATGGTTAATTGGTGGCCCAGCCTGGCTGGAGCAGCCTCCACCCACAGTGGGCCTAGCCTGCCGTGCTACGGGCAGTTGGCTGCTCCAGCCCGACTGGCCCATTGCACCATGCCATGGGCAGAGAGCTGCTCCAGTCCAGCTCCATTTAAGAGGTTAACCAGTTCAACAAAATGTTTAACCAGTTAACTGATTAAATGGGATTTTACATCCCTAATGTAAATATACCATTTTGACATTAAGTATAGCAGTCAAAAGGCTCTGCCTCCTCAATGTGGAAAAATTGTGCCACCATAGCAATGTTACATATTCTGCAGAGAGGAAGGATTGCCCTGTGGTTAGGCTACTAGCCTGGGATTTAGAAGATTTGGGTTCAATTACTTGCTCTGCAACCAAAGTTTGGCTACGTCTACACTGGTATGATTTTCCGGAAATGTTTTTAACAGAAAAGTTTCCCGTTAAAAGCATTTTCGGAAAAGAGTGTCTAGATTGGCACGGATGCTTTTCCGCAAAAGCACTTTTGCAGAAAAGCGTCCGTGGCCAATCTAGACGCACTTTTCCGCAAAAAAGCCCTGATCACTATTTTCGCAATCGGGGCTTTTTTGCGCAAAACAAATCTCAGCTGTCGACACTGGCCCTTTTGCGCAAAAGGGACTTTTGCCCGAACGGGAGCAGCATAGTATTTCCGCAAAAAGCACTGATTTCTTACAGTAGGAAGTCAGTGCTTTTGCGGAAATTCAAGCAGCCAGTGTAGGCAACTGGCAAGTTTTTCCGGAAAAGCAGCTGATTTTCTGGAAAAACTGGCCAGTCTAGACACGGTCTTTGTGTATAACTTTTCCGGCTCTCTCTCCCTGGCAGTTGTCTTTGGCCTGGGGTTTTGTGTGTTTGATGCCAGGAGTTAGATAATCTGCATTAAAGGTAATTTTAATTTGTAACCCCCCTCTTTCCTCCTGTGGTTACTCAAGAGCAAGCCACACTCACATGTGTGCCTGGGCACCTGATGGCTTTAACATTAAAGGAGATCCCAAGTACCCCAGTGGTGATGTTGTTTAGGTGGGGATCTCCTATCCACTCCCTTGCTGCAGTCCCTTGCTCCTAAAGCAGTGGTCCCCAACGCGGTGCCCGCGGGTGCCATGGCACCTGCCGGGGCATTTGTGCGTGCCTGCCGACAACCTGGGCCGGCCCCGCCCCCGGCGCGCGGCACACTGGAGGCGCTGGCCCAAGGCGCGCGACACGCAACGGCGCCTGGTGTGCGGCGCTCAGGCAGCCCCAGCCCGGGGGCACATGCGGGTGCCTGGCGCCAGTGCTGGCCCCAGGCGTGCGGCTCGGTCGGCGGTGCCAGCCCATGGCACAAGGCGCTCGGGAGGCCCCGGCCCTGGGGCACATGCTGGCGCCGGGTGCAAGGGCATTCCCACCCCTGGCGTGCCCCAGGACACGTGGCCCCGCCCCTGGGCGCCCGGCGCGTGAGTGGCCCCACCCCCGAGCTCCCGGGAGCCTCTAAAGGTTGGGGACCACTGTCCTAAAGGAATATACAATTGTGGTGCCTCCATCTGGCTGGCCCTGTACACACTTAATGGTGTGCCTTGGGAGCCTCCAGGAATAAAATAATTATGGTACTAATCTGGATCTAACACCAAAACAACAATTCTAAATAATATACATCTAATTGATTGAATTAGAATTAACAGCCCTTTACTTAACAATTTAAACAGGGTTTAACAGATTAAAAGTGAATAAAATCAATTAATTAAGTACACAGAAATAAAGGAAACTTATCTAACTGGCATTTACCCTGCCACCATTTATTCCACCCCAAAGTGCGCACTCCTCTGGATTCAGCGTTCCAGACACTTGTGTGGACACGCCTGAAGGTCTGCAGCTGGAGTGGAGACAGCACTGTGCGGGTTCTGTGTCAGTCCAAGCTCAGCAGTCAACTACAAAATCCCTCTGCCACTAGAGCAGTCCCCAGCAAATGCTAGCAGCTCTGGTTCACTGGGCAGATCACTCTGGCTCTCTTTAGACCCAAAGTTAGTTTGTCTTCTGTGCTCCATCCCAGGCAGCACTTTCCCAAACAGCCACAGTTACTCTCAGTTACTTCTATGCAAGTTTATGCAGGCCCTTCTCAGCCACAGGCACAGCCAGGGTCTCTCTTCTCTAGGGATAATCACCAATAGCCCCTGAAGCAGCCTGCTAGATCCAAGCCCCAGCAGGCTCTCAGTAACAGGCTCTCACTTCAACAACACAGCTCCTGACCTGGAAAAGGCTCCACACCAGCAATCTGGTTCCTTTCCCCAAAATGGAGCCCACCATCCTTCTCTTTCCCTGTCTGGAAGAAGAGAGCAAGTTTTTCCCCCTTTTCCCCAAAGGCTCATGGGAGTTGTAATCTCTAGAGCTAGATTGCAGCACAAAGGATCCTCCCAGTAAAAGTCAGAGGCTCCTATAGTAAGGGGACTACAAATTTAAAAAAAAGAAAAGCTTAAGGTTGGTAGATGCAACTTGTATCTAACTCTAGTGACATGCAGTAAATCCAGTCTGTAATGCACATCACAAATGTGTGGATCAGCACAGCCAAAACATTGGATATAATCTTTTAACTATCCCGTGTCGAAGAAGGCTGCTTTTTTTCTCTTGCAGATGTCGCTCCCTTCAGTATTAATAAGGAGCCCAAAGCTGCAAATTGATTTGACTGTCCGGAGACAGACACCCTCAGTAAAGAAAGGTGGAATATTAACTCCTTTCCAAAGTGTTTCCTCCTTCCCTGCAATATCACTTCCATCTTGTCTGGGTCCAGCTTCAGCCAGCTGCCTTTTAGCCAGGCACTGGGACATTTGTTGCTATTTGTGTCAGAGTGAAGGAGATGTAAAGCAGAATTCTTTCTGCGTACTTTTCGCATGTGACACCAAAGACCATAGATCCTCGTGCTTCTCTCACGGTTTCACATAATGATGAGAGAATAGAACTTTGAGGAACCCCATAGGTGAGAATTTTAGAAGTTAAGGAAGAATTGCCCATTGCTATTTTCTGGGAGGTGTCTGGAGTAAGAAGAAGCCAAATTTGTCTGTTTTCTCATCTGTAAAATGGATATAGTACTTGGCTTAGGATTGCAAGACTGAATGAATGTGTGTTGTGTACACTGAAGATCTGGGCCTTAAGTTAAAGGTATTTTACATTCCTAACTTCCAGTGACTTCAGTGGAAGTTAGGAACCTATGTACCTTTGAGGATCCGAGTCAAAGATCCTCAGAGGAAATCCAAGATAAAAGTATAAAGAATATTTTCATTCATATGAATTTTTTTAGAATAATGCTTTCTGTCCCTGGCTTATACACAGTTTAGAATTCTCAGCCTGCAATAAAATTGCTGCTTTGAATCACTGTATTTTTTAAATCCAAAATAAATCTACCCAAGTCATCTAGTGATGTTCTTAGCTACTTAAAAACTTTCACAGAAGAGAGAGAGAGGGGATACAAAGCAAATTTGCTGCACAGGACCCTGATATTTAACAATTGGTTAATAAAGAATCTCGAGAATTTGAGGAATTGTTCCTTGTAGCGGACTGAGAAGTTTTTGTGTGCTGCTGTGCCCCTTTTGCAAATCTACCAGTGAAAGAGCTTTATCTCCTGGCATAGGATCCATGAAAGTAGTTAAATTTAAAATGTTAACAGCTACTATTTTCAGGCCACACAGCAGAGGTTTATGAACTTTGTTAAATTAGTACTCTATATCGAAGATCCTACTGTTGTATTTCTATTCCCATTAGATTTTCTATCTGTTCACATGTGCCACATCTGACATTAAACTTGCAGATTTTGAAATCTTAAATATAATTTAAGAAATTAAAATATTAAAATCCTTACAAACAAATAGCCTATTAAGACAACTGGTCTTCAGCAACTAACTGCTATACCTCTGATGGCAAAAGCTTTGATTTTCCAATGGGAGTCAGTCTGCATCATCTTAAAGAGGCACGTTAGCACCTGAGATGGAAGGATACAGCTGTTAGTAGATATTATCATCATGCTTTATTATTTATTTAGGATCATATGAGCATGTGATACCATACAAGATGTGACCGACAACAAATAATAAACAAATCACTGTCCTAAAGAGCTAATGAGACTAAAAGCACAAGTGGAAAACAATACAGGACAGAACACAACATACAGTAATCCTAGAAGATTTACCCAGCACTGCTCAGATCTTTAACTCAATTTTTGGTTTTTGGAAAATAAAATGAAAATGTACATGCTTCCTTCAAATCATTGCTCTGGGGTGGGGCTGAAGAGGAGGGATTCAGTATGCAGGTTGCCCCAAAGAGAAGACTAGAGCCCTCTCTCACCACAGCAATTTGGCTCCAGCCAGCACAGCCGGGGAGGGGTGCATCTCCCTCGGCTAGGGCAGGTCCAGGTTTATTTCTCCCCCCCCCATGCTCCCCAGTCAGAGTGACGAATGCAGCAAACCGTGCATTTTCCTCTTAGTCCATGATGAAGGGGAAGAGCCAGCAATGTTCCTGTATGAATCAGGAGGGAGCTTCAATCCCCTTGCCCTCCTTAAAGGGCACCTGGGGATGGGAGGCTTGGGTCTGGATCAGTCCCAGACTGCGGGAGGGGAGCATCTGCAGCCAGCCACTTTCATCTGCCTGGTGGTTGTCTCTTTTCTGTATGATTTTATGAGAAGCAATTTCATTCCAGGCACATCCTGCTTTCCTGGCACAATCAAACCCTTACCTTGCTTTAAGTTATGATAAGAAGAAGCTATATACTGAAGCTGTATACCATTTAGGACAAGGGTGGGGAACCTTTTTTGGGGCTGCTGACCCACAGAAAAATCATTTGGGGGCTGCACATAAGTGAGAAGCAAAGAAACCCCAAACCCTCACTGACGTGGCCTTCAAACTGAGCAGCAGAAAGACACTCCCCACATTCCCCTCACACACTAAAGCCTGGGGTGGGGGTGGGGTGCAACTTAGTAGATTTGTGTGTTCCATTCCTGCAAGGGATGGCGGGGCAAGGCACTGGAGCATCAGTGTGGGCTGCCCAACGCTGGGGAGGAGCCCTGAACCTTGGGGGCCAGATCCAGGCAAGCTGGGGGCAGCTCATAGGTTCCCCACTCCTGTTTTAGGAGTACTTGAACCAACAGACAGACAGATTCATGCATAGACAGACAAACTTTTCAAATATATAGTAGATACAGGGTAGAGCCAGAAGATCTTTTAAAAGGGGCTGTATTGCATGGACATACTAGATTTAGGTATGTGAGAGATGGCAAGCAGTGTGGCTCTGTGAGGGTGTGTCTAGACTACAGGTTTTTTTTTAAAGTAGCCTTTTTTCAAAAAATCTTCCCCTGAGTCTAGACTGCTGCCGCGTTCTTTTGAAAGTAAATAAAAAGAACGTGGCAGTTTTTTCGACCGTGGAAAACATCGTTTTATGAGGAATAATGTAATGTAATGCAAACTGTGCTTTTTCGAAAGGGGGCATCCAGACTGCCTGGGTGCTCTCTCTTGAAAAAGCGGCTTGCTTTTTCAAAAGTACTGGTTGTAGTCTATACTCTTTTTTTTGAAATAGGCTTGCAGTCTAGATGTAGCCTAAATGTTTTATTTTCTACCAAGTCACTTACTCTAACAAAAAAAACCCATGGTTCTCTGGATGGGACACTGCCTCCTACATAATGCAATATATGCTTGGATTGTGTTAGAATGACTAGTCTGGTTTATTTTCCTTTTTTTATTTGCAACTGAAGACCACCACCTGCGTTTGATTTTAAAGTAGAGCAAAGCACACACATACTGTACCACAAGCCTCTCTTCTAGTCTTCTGTCCCTGGTTCAGACACTGAATGCAAACCCGAAAAAAATGATTCTAAAAATTAATCAATTTTTCCCAAGCCTTATAGAAGAACAGTTTGATTAATATTCTGGGTGAAGATTTGTGTAGGGAGGGAGTGGAAGGAAGCATGCTTTTCACTACAAACACGTTCCTTGTCCCTTAGATCCCTTTTATATACTGGTGAGCAGACTGGTTTTTCAATTTAATTTACTTCAATTTTATTTTTACAGCATGCATGTTCCTGCCCAATATTTTGGAGATACATAATTTTTTTCTCATTCCATATGGGAAAAATATTCAAAACTCACAATAAACTCTTTAACAGTATCAGTTCCCATCATTTTATAAACTAGAAACTATCAAAAGTGAGTGCTCCATATGAGTACATCCTGCCTTGAACAAGGAATACACAAATTAGAATTAGCATTAACTTAGGAAACAATCATTTTTTCTCTTTTGTGTTTAGGATCATTTATCAGGACTTTTTTTTACACCATTTACCATTTCATCTCTGATTCTGAGTGCTCCGGCTGTAAGGCAAGCTTCCCTCCGGACTGCAATAAAGTCATTGGAGAAGCACTTAAGGAAGCCTGGGAGCAACTTCGCTGTCATAAGCCGTAGCCAGCCAATCAATGAGAGAGCTTCCACCTTCATCCGGCAATCTCCTCTGATCAGCTTCACCCTGAGAGCACAAAGGAGTTCTGAACAAACAACTGCTGGGATGTGGGGGGTCTGCATGATCCAGGCAGATGCACAGTCACACAAAGATGGGAGCGTTATACTGACTGAGACTCATTATTTCCCCATTTGGCTCCTTTCCCATTTACTGTTCTTAAAAAAAAAAAACTCAGTCCTTTAGTCTCTCTATAATGAGTCCCAGCACTCCTGGGGACACTGTGCAAGAGACCTATATTTACACTTCACACAAGTCCTCAATGAGAGTATTCACATACTCCTTACTGCAGACTAATGTCTCCTGGAGTATATAGGAGATTTGCTTGTAAATACTTAATGGATATATTCACAGGTAGGCTAATCCACATATAAAGTGGATAGAGCCCATCATTTTGTAATCTAGAAACTAACAAAAGTGAGTGATGCATGTAAGTGGCTCTATAAAATTTGCCCCTAACTTTGGTCTCTTTTTCAGCTGCCGACATGCAGCTTTTCTAGCCGTCAATGTTATCTTGGGTCTCACAGTTTTCAGACACTGAATTAGGCTGAGTCCATGTTAGTGGATTGAAATTTTAATGTAAGTATCTGATTCAAAAGTATATATAGTAACTGCTTCCCCGCAAGAGTTTCTAGGTAATGTCAAGAACAGTCATATACGTGCAATGGGATGTGCTTGCAATTATTATGGCTGTAATTGTAAACAAAGAAACCCATACATTCAATATGTATTAGAAAGCAAAGTTTCTGTCATAGATTAGGATTACAAAATACAACATCATTCCAAAAAATATAGTGCTGTAGCAGTCCTGTGGATGTGCCATTGTCAATCTATTGTCTAGATAGGTTCCACCATTCAGCAAAGGCAATACTAATATGGTTGTTGCTAAGTAGTGCTATACGGATGTCAAAAGTGACCAAAACTCTTGAGTGATAATAGTTCTGATCTCCATTTCACCATAGCAAAGCTACCATGATGGTTAACTCTCACCTGAGTTGGTCATGGACTTCTTTTCCAAGCTTCATACGACCCAGTGCTAGGGCAGCTGCCTGGCGTACTTCTGAGTTCCAGTCATTCCACATCAACTGTGCAAGCTTGTTCTTCAGGTCCTATGCACAAGATCAACACGAGCTGAAGTTGACTCATTACAGTATTAACCAACCTTGGGCTTTGAATTCAAAGACACCAATTTAGAATGGGATTTTCAAACAAGCTTTGCATGGACCTAATTCTGCTGCCATTGAAGTGAATGGTGGAACGCATATTGGCCTAACTTTGTTTCCACTTCGCCATCAATCTCAGCCTAGACCACTCTACACAGGAGATCCACTTCTGCGACACTACAGTACAAATAAGTGATGATCACATAAACACCACTCTACAATGGAAACCTACTGACCGCTTTACTTTCAGGCCTCCAGCTTTTATCCAAAACACATCACATGATCCACTGTCCACAGCCAAGCCCTAAGATACAACTACATGTGTTCCAATCCCTCAGACAGAGACAAACACCTACAGGATCTCGCTCAAGCATTCTTAAAACTACAATAACCACCAGAAGTGAAGAAACAGATTGATAAAGTCGGGCAGATACAACAGAATATCACTAGCCATTACCTACAGCCCCCAGCTAAAACCTCTCCAGCACATCATCAAGGATTTACAACCTGTCATAGATGATAATTCCTCACTCTCATAGATCTTGGAAGGCAGGCCAATCCTTGCTTATAGACAGCCCTCCACTTTGAGACAAAAACCACCAATTTCACACGCCACAATGGAAACACTAATCTAGGAACCTATTACTGTCACAAATCCTGTTGCCATCTCTGTCCACATCAGACCCCCACACAAGAAGCCACCCGGCCATTGCTGCTGGCGGTGCGCCGAGCGGTGAACAGTGAGCTGGCCACACATGCGTAGAGGCGCCCCAGCCTGAATCCACAGGTGTTAGGACCCCGTGGCTACCAGCCCCTATGCAGGGACGCCGCGTAGCGTAACGCGGGGAATACAAAAGGGAGGGCAGATGGCAGGAGAGGGGGAGAGCAGGAGCTGGTTGTGCACTCAACCCCAGCAGGTGGAGCGAAGGTAGCCCCGGGGACAGAGCGGATGGCAGGAAGCCGGGACCATCTCAGCTGGACAAGCGACCCAGAGGCGAGGCGGTGGACGAGGGAGAAGCTAGAAAAGGGGACCTCCCCTGTGGCGGGACTGCTGGTGACAGTGGGGAGAGGCTCGATAGGGGCCACAAGGGGATAGAGGCGGAGAGAGGGTAGGGGGCTCAGAGATGCTCTGACCCGATCTCTGCTACACACACGTCTATACCATCACAGGCCCTAACCACATCAGCTATAGTACCATCAAAGGCTCATTCACGTGCACATCTTCTAATGTAATATATGCCATCACATGCCAACAATACCCTTTTTCCATGTACATCGGACGACCCAGACTGTCTCTATGCAAAAGAATAAATGGACACAAATCAGACATTAAGAATGGCAACATACAAAAAACAGTGGGGGAGCACTTTAACCTCCCTGGGCACACAGTTTCTGACTTGCAAGTTGCCACTGTCAGGGGGAAAAACTTCAAAAACAGACTGCAATGGAAAACTGCTGAGCTAGAATTATATGCAAATTTGATACCTTAAACCAAGGTTTAAATAGACACATGGAATGATTCTTGCATTACAATAGGTAATTTCCCATTCAGGTACTCTTACCTTCTCACCACTGTTAGAGAGGAGCCAAGTCTACTCTGATTTAATTAGCAGGTGACAGTGAGGGGAGAGGCTCGATAGGCCCATCTTTGTATCCTTTTTAATTTTTTTCAGTATCTGATGAAGTGAATTGTAGCCCATGAAAGCTTATGCCAGTGTTTCTTAAACTGTGTTCCGTGGCACACCGGTGTGCCACGAGGCAGTTGGAGATGTGTTGCGGAGAACAACAGAATTCAAAATGGCTGCCCTTAAAGGGGCAGGCAACCTTTTTTTTTGCTCAATAACTCCCCCCCACCGACCATATTTCCCCCGACTTTTTTTTTTTTTGCTCAACAAAAAAATCCTTAGTGTTACTCATAAAAGTTATTGTTTGGTGTTCTCGGTCTAAAAAAGTTTAAGAAACACTGGCTTATGCCCTATTACCTAATAAATTCTTTAGTGTTTAAAGTGCCACCAGACCCGTTATTTTTGATCCCATTGAAGTCAGTGGGAATTTTACTATTGACTTTAGTAGAAGTAAAATTAGACTAACACTGCAGGCATGTTTACACTATAGGGGAGATCGATGCTATCGCAGTCGATTTTCCAGATTCAATTTAGCGGGTCTAGTAAAGATGCACTAAATTGAACTCAGAGAGTGCCCCATCGGCACCAGTACTCCTGCTCCTCATGAGGAGTAAGGAAAGTTGATGGGAGCTTTTCCTCCTGTCAACCTCCTGCTGTGTGGGCAGTGATTTAAATACAGTAGTGCAATGATCTTTTAATGTGAGATCACATCACCACCATTTTGCTTAGATTAAAACACAATTTAGTTGATAACTTTTTACTCTGGTGTGTCAAACCTTCCCGGTAGAGGAACACAGAGAAAGAGCTTCTGCTTTTAGTAGAAGCTGTCATGAAGTGTGGTGTCCTGAATAAACTGTGTAATCTATGGCTGAGAAGAAACTACTAGAAGTGTGGACAATAAGAAGTCCCAGTCCTGCTCCTAGTGAAGTCAGTGAGAGTCTTGCCACTGACTTCCATTTGTGCAGGGCCAAAATGATCCATTTCTTAAGCGGCTGCAGTATGCTAACACTCACTAGAATTTGAAAGTCACTTATGTCTAGGGAGCTTGAGGCAAGCTTACCTGGCTTATATTCCCCCGGATACGAGAGAGAGCCCTGCAGGCTAAAATCCGATCTTTCCACTGGCAGCTGTTCAGTTTGGCTGCTAGTAGGGAGTAAACCAAGCTCTGGAAAAGGAGGAAGATGTTTATAAAGAGTGCAGGGTAAAACAAGTACACTAAGAACTGACATAATAGCTAGATATTCTCTTGCAGAGTAATTTCAGGAACCAACTAAGAGAGTGAGAGACTGAGGAACTGGCCTTCATATAGAAATTTGACACATTTCCCCAGGAACTGAACAAAGACATTTCCTGGATGAGCTGTTATATTCAACACCCAAACGACATCAAAAGCTAAGTATCGGTCACTTACAGCCCACTCTTAGCCTCATGTAGCACAATGAAAGAGCTTAGCCTCACCCAGAAGGGCCTAGAGATGCCCACAATATTTTACAGAAATTAGCTTATGCTGTTTTGCCTAACACAGCTGACGAGCGCTTGTTTGGTCAGAGCAGGAAGGTTTCTATGATACACTGTATAGAAAAAAACACCTAATAAAAAAAATCCCAATGAAACCATGAGGAGAGATAAGATGATTTTGGTTTCTTTAGAAGGACAAGAGGGAGGGCAATTAAAGAGGGTTAAAACTCTGCTACAGTCTCTCTTACGGTAGAGGAAGAATCGTGGACATGGCTCACAGGAAACGATAAACCTTTGCAGCTTTTAGGGGATGGGAAATGAAAGCAGCAGAAATTCTTGCTGCGAGAAATGACAGATAGATAAATAGCAAAATTGGTTCTTCAATTAATTTTTTTTGCTTTTATTTTTACTATATTTTCCTATCCAATTATAAACAACATTAAATGTAGAACCAAGAGAGAAGTGCTCCTGCTCTCAAATGACGGAGGATACATCCTGCACTGCACATACTCTTGCAGTGGTATGTATGGTATGTGTAGCTGCATAGCACAGTGAAAACCAGGCTGCAGCCATACTATGGTGTGTAGCTACGCATCAGTAAAAGACTCCAGCACCAGGGATGCAGCAGGGAAAGGCTCAACATTGAGAAACTGCCAGAGCCTTTCTCCGCTGCCTAAGTCTTTCACTGTGGCAGGGAAAGACTCTGGCAGCTCCCTGTGGGGAAAAAGACTCTAGAAGTGGGGAATCAGCAGGACACTACACTGCTACAGGGAAGCCCTGCATGGGCAAGTAAAAAGCCCTGTAGGCAGTGTTTCCTGAAATCTGTGCACTTGTGCGGCCATGCAGGACAGATTCCAATGCTGCCCAGGTGATTAGCCCACAGCTAGATTTTTTGTTTTTACTTGTGGTGCACATTTGTATGTGCCTTGCTGTACAGAAAAAAAAGAATCCACACTTGGATGGAAAAAATCTGCACATGGATGGAAAAGATTAGAGGGTACATTGCCTGAAGGGTACATATCCAGGAGCATACTTAGAGGGTTCAGATGTGTTTTTACATGCCTGAACAGTGTATCACCATCCACACTACTATTTATGCCCACATTTACAGAGGACATGCAGTATATGTATTCTACATGCTGCTGAAAGGAGCATGCAGTGCATTTATACCTTGAGAAGACCTGAAATAGAGCTTTGGATAAAGTAATAAATAAACCACAGCAGAACAGACTCTGTTCAGTCATTTCTTGCAGAGTGAGAAAATCACCCCTGTGCAGAGATTCAGGACAAGGAGTTAAGTGGTGCAGAGGTCTTGTGCTGGACCTCTGAATGGGGTGAATTTCACCCAGGGAGACAGAACCAGAAGGCAGGGCCGATCCCAGCCACAAAGATCCTTCCTCTCTTTCTGTGGCATCTTTCTCCTCCCCAGTGAGGGTACCTACTGAGTGTTCGCTTAGCTGAGATAATAGAAGACACGCCTGCTCCTCTGTGGTACTGTCATTGTTATCAAACATCTGGGAAAGGATCTTCTTTACTACAGGGACAGTGACAATGCCTTCCAATGCCAGGCACTGTGCTGCTGCCCAGCTATCTGCAGAATTGCCTACCAACAAGGAGGAAAAAAGAGAGAGGGGAAGTTACTGTACCACAGGATATATGATGTCCATTCTGTTGCTATAATGCTTTCTTTAGCATATCTCAAAAGCACTGACAGTTCAACCTCCAGCACTAATGTTCCAAACTGAAGACTCAGGCTGTCACCCCCCATGTCCTGCAGAATTGACAAGCAAGTTCGTGATCAGGGCAGAAAGAAGTCAGAGAGAGAATGTGCAAAGGAACTATCTCCTTTAGCTTTTGGAGAAGCAGGACTTCATTGGGGTTGGTCCTGCTTTGAGCAGGGAGTTGGACTAGATGAAGTCCTGAGGTCTCTTCCAACCCTAATCTTCTATGATTCTATAATTTGTATATTACCTGTATACAACAAAGATTACATAAACCCCCCCACCATAATCCATCATCAATTTCTACTCTCAAATGGAACACCCTCAAGATTCCAAATTGTGACTCATGCTTGGGTCAACAGAATTATTAATAAAATATTAATTCCAAAATGACACCAAGCAAGTGCCACTGTTTTAAGTAGGCCTCTTAGAAATGACAGACCACTAACTACAATCTCACTTTTAAAATGTGAAGTGTGTGATGCACCCAGACTCTTGAGATAGCTAATTTTAAAGATGTTTCTCTTTTTCTTGAGCAACACTAATAAATACCAGATACCTGTTTCTCTTTATATGAAAGTCAGTGAAAATAGCTGCAGTACATTTAACTGTCTGGGCCACAAAAGTCATTCTAAAGTATCACTGCAGAATTGTCTGCTGGACACAATATTCTTTACTTCCCCTTCTAAATATAGTGTAGCAGTGTTGTGCACTGCTGAACAACTGTTAAGCCCTGAAGCAGAAGGAACTGAATGTTTTTCAAGGATCAACCAGATTTCCTCCCTTCTATCTTGAATCAGAATGACATGAAGTGGTTGTGTGGGAGCACTGGTGGTTTAGCACATTACACTCTCTTATAAAGGTTATCATTTCCAGTCCCAGTTCTTTGTGACTGGCAAGGCACATAATGTTCAGAGGCACTGCACTCCAAACTGGGAAAGACCCACCATCCCTCTCTTTCCAGTGAACCACTCTGCTAATATACTGAATGGCTCTGGACTGGGAGGGAGCTGTATCTATGCCATTTAGGCTGAAGGGTGTAGCTGCAAACTAGGAATTTTGAAGCTGATAAAGGTGTAGGAGAAAAGTAAACAACAAAGGGAAGCAACAGCCAAGCCACTTACCATGCACCAGAGCATCTTTCATGATCATCCGTGCCTCATCATTCCACATCCCAGTGGTGTAGTGGCACACGGCAGCTGCCATTCTCACATGGGCATTCTCATCCCTCAAAGTCTTGCTAAGCAAAGGCTGTAATTCTACAGGCACATCCTGAATAACTGAGGCCTTTCCAATACCATGTAGTCCTACAACTGAGGAGATAAGGAGCTCTAAATGAGACTGCAGCTTTTCTGTTTCTCCCTCTGCTATCCACACGGAAACAGCAACATATTTTTTATCCCTTTGCCATATGGAGTGTTTGATTAAATGTTAATTTACAAATATACTGCCCTTCTCAAACATACCTCCCCCCTTACTGAGAATCTTAAAGCATTTCACACCAGTAATGAATTAAACTTCACAACCCATGGCATGCTCAAATCCATTTTATAGATAGACACACAGACAAAGAGAGGGCATGTAACTTGCCCAAGGACACATCAAGAAGTCAGTGGCAAACCAGGGGAGACAACCTTATCTCCGCATTCCCAGCCATGTACATTAACCACAAGAACATGGTTCCTCTCATATTTAATATATGCAGGATAGTCCATCTGGAATGCAGAGGATGTGTTCAGAATTTATATATATTTAAAAATAAGACTGATCAAATCATTTGATTTTAGGGTACTTAATACAGGTCATGTATGAAATGGCTTTAAAAGATTAGTCCAAATTGGAGCATTCTTACTGTCTACCAGTGATGTCATAACACTGCTTCCAGTAATATAAGGCCATTCCTTTTATTTTTGTTCAGAAACTGTATTTCATGATGAAAGTGAGGGCATGCGCCCTGGTGTGTAGCTCCAGCCAGAACCAGATGAGCTGCAGCAAAAGCCAGCAGGGAGCTATTTAAAGAGCTGGCAGGGACCCGGGTTGCAATAGGACAATAGCTATAAAATATTTAAGTTACTTTCACCCCAATTATATAACAGCAACATGATTCCTCACATTAACAGTGTAAGTCAACAGTGTTAAATTAGGCTTCTCTCACCTGACTCCTGGCTGTCACTATCTAGTCTGGGTCGCTCCACTACTGCGGTGGCACAGGTTATTAGAGCTGTGACCCGACTGACATCATGTATATCTGTGAGAGCTCTCATTAAGCCTTCAATGGTTGCATTCTGCCAACGGGGAGCTGAGCATTAGGAAGGAAGGAGACAGAAGCAAATATGTTCTGATAACAAAGAACTGGAATCTTTAACACATCTACCAGTTGTGAAGAAGTCCCATCTCTGGGTTCATTTTAAACTGGACAAAGCATAGGATAATCTACAGGTGAGAACAATCCTGCATGGAGGAGATGCGACTATGTGACCTCTTAGAATAAAAAATATTATTTACTGTTATAGACATATGCATAGGAAAGAGTTTTAGACAGGCAATCAAAGACTGCCAGTTCCTCTTGCATGACTCACCAAGCAGACTAATGTCTACCTTCAGCCACTATAGACCAGAGAGACTGGAATTTCAATAAGCACCTCTACTCACTCAGCTTCCAGGCACTCTTCCACTGCTCCAGCATAATTCTGAGGATATGTATGTGCTGAGACAGGACTTCTGTAGGCTCCTTGTGTTTAACTCTCCTTCTCCTGGCCTTTGCAGGAGTTGACTCCTGGTCCCTTTGTGCAAAATCATCAGCAAGGGTAGGCAGAGCAATCCAATGGAAAGCTCCTCTCACAGGCCTCCGAGCTGCTTAGACAATATTATTGGAAACAGATTAGTACCAGCCCACTTTATCCCCAAAATGATCAACTAAGAAACACCACACACCTCAGTGTTTCTGAAAAAAAAATTAATTTTTTGTACCTAGCCTTCTTTTGGATGGAGAGAAATAAAGGCAGGACACTGGCTACTTTAATACAGTGAATTTGGGGATAGATGAAGACTTGGAAGCTGTCCCCTTTGAGTAGAATTAAGAGTTTTATCTCATACAGTGTGTTTTTACTGAATAGCTTGGACAACTGAAGCCTCCACACACACATAGAGCAGGTAAAGCACAAGTCAAAACAGTGCAAGGGATAAGTCTGTGATCAAAGAGGTGTTTTCTCTGTCCCCATGAAAGCTTGTCCATATTTTGCCAAGTTACGAGCACCAGAAAATTGCCAGTCGCATATATTCAGAAGAACTTGTTCAAGACTTGTCTTTAATTTTAATTATGAGTACAATTATGAACAATTAGACTATATATACACCCAGGCCCCACTGAGCCTTCTGCATCATTCTTGAGGGCCTACAAAACACTATCTCCCTCCAAATAAGATGGATCCTCCTCCTTCTCCTCTTACCGCTTCTCCCTTTGAAATATTCTTTGGCATAGGAGGGATGCACTGAACTGTCCAAAAGACCGTAAGTTCTAGATGCACTTCTTCTACTGACTGATGTTAATAATTTTTCAAACTTCAGTCTTTATTGAGTATGGATGGCCTCAAACCCTTATTGCAGGAGAGAAATCTGTATCAGTCCCTTTTCATTTTACAAAAGGAATGTGAAAGGTTGCAAAAGATCACAGAGCAGGTAAGGAACAAAACCAAGCTCTCTAATATGCAGATCTTTCTGCCTCTCAGAAATAAACTGCCAAAGGTATGTACTTTCCATGTGTTAACTAGTCTCCTCAAATGGCTCTTTCATGGAAGATAACAGTCTACTGCTTCTGACAGCTAAGGAGGTATTTCTTTAACTCCAGTTGTAGAGATCTGTGCTAAGCCTATAAATCTAAAGGTCCTAGGGTCCAAAATCTGCTGATGATTCTTCTCGGGGCCATTAGAGTTACACATAATTTGTTGTGGGTTCCTCCTCCCTGTTTTTTATTATCACATTAAAAGTTAATGTAGCAAAATCAAGCACTCGGAAGTTAGAAAGTATCTGTGCAACCTTAATTCTACCCCTTTTCAATTATGAAATAACTTACTATTACAGGATTTGATACAGGGATGGGGGTCTTGCTATAAATTAGTGAATGAGTAAAAAAATTTTGCAGAATAGAGAAAGCTAAAGAAAGACAAAATCTCAGCTCAAAAGCCTGTCACTACAACAGGACAGTCTGCGGGTCTATATTTGATCAGTTGGTGTTCCTCAAAAGTCACACGAAGTAGGAAAGTCCAACTGAAAGCAGGAGCATTCATCCTCTTTCATACCTTAACCCCATATTCATCGCCTCTCAACTAAAACTACTCAGATATACCCTAGAATTTTTGGCACTATATGCCCATGCATTTCAAAGGTACACCACAAAAGTTACCATATTGATTTATGTGCTACTACTTAGTAGGACTCAATCACAAGTAAACAAGGAAGTCTACTTCAATGGAAAGCCAGAGACAAGAAACAGGAATGATTTCCCCTACACAATCTCTTTGAGAGTTATAATCTACTTGTAAAAAGCAGTACTCTGAAGTATTCAGTGTCTCCCATGCTGACATAAGTCTCATACCTGCTTTCTGTGACCTGAAACTCCAGTGCTCTGGAGGTCTTGGGAAGTGCTGCTGAAGGTGTTTGTAGTACTCATCATGATTCTCCAGGACGATGCGATCCTTCCCTATCTCATCTATCTGATGGACAATCTTGACTGTCCCTAAATATACAAGTATCAGAGGGGTAGCCGTGTTAGTCTGAATCTGCAAAAGCCCACGAAAGCTTATGCTCCTACACTTCAGTTAGTCTATAAGGTGCCACAGGACTCCTCGTCGCTCCTAAATATACACAGGAACAAATAATGTACACAGTAGATCCTCACTGTCTATATCCACTGTCGGGCTTTGTAGATTAGAAACATACTAAGAGGGGGATAAATCTATTATTTCCCCCAAGACTTTTGAGAATGCTATTGCTGCTGTTGGGAGGGCCTTCATAATGCAGCCCAGGGAGGGTTTCAAGAGTCAGTTACAATGTAGCTGTGGCTTTAGAGCTAGCTGTTGGGTCCATTTCAGAAAAAAATTTATAACTTTTGATCAGTATGTTAACTTTGCAACAAAGCCGGTCCAGGGGTCAATTGCACAGGGGTCATTCCTGAGGCTACATCTCTCTCCAGAAACACACAACCGGTAGGCTAGCTATCCTCTACTTTGTCTCATTTAAACAGGAATAACTTAAAACCCAAGTAGTTCTGTGCACCTCAGAGGCTAACACAAAAATATGTATAGTATTATGAGCTTTCATGGTCAAAACCCACTTTTCCATATGAGATGATCTGATACATATATTTTTGTTAGTCTCCTAGGTGCCACAGGACTACTTGTTTTTTTTAAAGTTGTTTTTAACATTACAGATCAACACGGGTGCCCTTCTGAGACTTTTAAACGGGAATGAAGATCTTTTCCCACTGATTTCTCAGATCCTGTGGATGATGGAGCTGATCATAATTTCACAAGGTCTACATAGATAAGAGCATAGAATCCATATGTTAGCATATCAGCATGGACATGGCAAAATTATTTAATGAAAAACTTACCATCAACCCCAAATAACAAGTCAAAAATTGTTTCAGAGACTGCCCCAGTGCCCTTACCTCGCTAATTTCTTTGGCTTTACCATTACATTTTTCTTGTTTCTTTAAAACTAAACATCCAGAGGAAACTGGATCTGACTATTCACAAAATGCTGCCAAATACACACAGAGAACAAACTGAAGAAAGCAAGAAATTATTTTCTTCAATCTCTTTTTGTTACTGTGTTCGCCAGCATTACTTGTAACCATAGCAGGGAGACTATTTCAAACAAAAATATGCTTAACTTGATGGAGCCCCTTTAACTACTTCCTACCTCAAAGCTCTATGCACTTGTTCAATTATTTAAAATGCACACAAGGAACAACAGACATCTAAACAAACTTGCCCATTCAAGTCCAACCCGATTGCCAAATGACAGACTACCTAAGAATATAAGGTATTTTTTTAAGAATATAAGATTATCCAGACCCTTAATATATACAATCCTCTACCTCAGACAGATCTTTTTCATTGTATCCTAAAAAACTTATCTGTAAGACTAATGAAATGAGTGAGTCCCAGAGTCAAGAACCCCTCATGCTGCAATGAGCTCTCTGTTTGCAGCAGCATTTAACAAGCATGCTGCTGCATTCTGCACTAGCAACTTTTTCAAACAGTCTCCAGCTGTGGCCCCACAGAGTGCACTACATTACAAGGCACCAGTCCTTTGAGATTAAAAGTGTCAATAGAGTTAAATCAGTACATTCTTGCAGTGTTTACAACAATTGCCCATGGCTGTGTCTACATTGGCGTGATCTTGCGCCAAAGTGGCCGCTTTTTCACAAAAACATGCTGCCTGTCTACACTGGCGGGGAGTTCTTGTGCAAGAACACTGAAGTTCTAAAGTGTGAAATCAGTGCTTCTTGTGCAAGAACTATGATGCTCCTGCTCAGGAATAAGCCCTCTTGTGCAACTGTTCTTGCGCAAGAGGCCAGTGTAGACAGGCAACATGAATTTCTTGCGCAAGAAAGCCCGATGGTTAAAATGGCCATCAGAGCTTTCTTGCGCAAAAGACCGTCTACACTGGCACGGATGCTCTTGCGCAAAAGTACATCTCTTGCGCAAAGGCACATGACAGTGTAGACGGTCTCTTGCGCAAATACTTTAACACAAGAACTCTTGCATTGAAGAGTATTTGCGCAAGATCATGCCAATATAGACGTAGCTCTCGTGTTTTAGTATGAACATAAGAACATAAGAATGGCCGTACTGGGAAAGACCAAAGGTCCATCCAGCCCAGTACCTTGTCTGCCAACAGTGGCCAATACCCGGTGTCCCAGAGGGAGTGAAATGAACAGGGAATGATCAAACGAGCTCTCTCCTGCCATCCGCCTCCACCCTCTGACAAACAGAGGCTAGGGACACCATTCCTTACCCATACTGGCTTATAGCCATTTATGGACTTAACCTCCATGAGTTTATCTAGTTCTCTTTTAAACCCTGTTATAGTCCTAGCCTTCACAGCCTCCTCAGGCAAAGAGTTCCACAGATTGACTATGCGCTGTGTGAAGAAGAACTTTCTTTTATTTGTTTTAAACCTGCTGCCCATTAGTTTCATTTGGTAGCCCCTAGTTCTTATATTATAGGAACAAGTAAATAACTTTTCCTTATTCACTTTCTCCACACCACTCATGATTTTATATACTCTATCATATCCCCACTTAGTCTCCTCTTTTTCAAGCTGAAAAGTCCCAGTCTCTTTAATCACTTCTCATATGGGACCCGTTCCAAACCCCTAATCATTTTAATTGCCCTTCTCTGAACCTTTTCTAATGCCAGTATATCTTTTTTGAGATGAGGAGACCGCATCTGTACACGGTATTCAAGATGTGGGCGTACCATGGATTTACATAAGGGCAATAAGATATTCTCTGTCCTATTCTCTATCCCTTTTTTAGTGATTCCTAACATCCTGTTTACTTTTTTGACTGCCGCTGCACACTGCATGGTTGTCTCAGAAAACTATCCACAATGACTCCAAGATCTCTTTCCTGATTAGTTGTAGCTAAATTAGCCTCCATCATATTATATGTATAGTTGGGGTTATTTTTTCCAATGTGCATTACTTTACATTTATCCACATTAAATTTCATTTTCCATTTTGTTGCCCAGTCACTTAGTTTGGTGAGATCTTTTTGAAGTTCTTCACAGTCTGCTTTGGTTTTAACTATCTTGAGCAGCTTAGTGTCGTCTGCAAACTTTGCCACTTTACTGTTTACCCTTTTCTCCAGATTATTTATGAATAAGTTGAATAGGACTGGTCCTAGGACTGACCCTTGGGGAATTACTATTTACCCCCTCCATTCTGAAAATTTACCATTTATTCCTACCCTTTGTTTCCCATCTTTTAACCAGTTCTCAGTCCATGAAAGGATCTTACTTCTTATTCCATGACAACTTAATTTACGTAAGAGTCTTTGGTGAGGGACCTTGTTCCAAACCCCTAATCATTGTAATTGCCCTTTTCTGAACCTTTTCTGGAAATCTAAGTACACTATATCTACTGGATCCCCCTCGTGCACATGTTTGTTGAACCCTTCAAAGAACTCTAAGGGTATGTCTACACTGCTACCCTAGTTTGAACTAGGGTGGCTAATGTAGGCATTCGAAGTTGCAAATGAAGCCCGGGATTTAAATATCCCGGGCTTCATTTGCATCTTGCTGGGTGCTGCCATTTTTAAATCCCCCTTAGTGCGGACTCCGTGCCTGCGGCTACACGCGGCACGGAGTAGGTAGTTCGAATTAGGCTCTCTAATTCGAACTACCGGTACACCTCGCGAGGAGTAACGGTAGTTCAAATTAGAGATCCTAATTCGAACTACCTACTCCGTGCCGCGTGTAGCCGCAGGCACAGAGTCCGCACTAAGGGGGATTTAAAAATGGCGGTGCCCGGCAACATGCAAATGAAGCCCGGGATATTTAAATCCCAGGCTTCATTTGCAACTTTGAATGCCTACATTAGCCACCCTAGTTCGAACTAGGGTGGCAGTGTAGACATACCCTAATAGATTAGCAAGACATGATTTCCCTTTATAGAAACCATGTTGACTTTTGCCCAACAAATTATGTTCTTCTGTGTGTCTGACAATTTTATTTTTTACTATTGTTTCAGCTAATTTGCCCAGTACTGACCTTAGACTTACCGGTCTGTAATTGCCAGGATCCCCTCTACAGCCCTTTTTAAATATTGGCACTACATTAGCTATCTTCCAGTCATTGGATACAGAAGCTAATTTAAAGGATAGGTTACAAACCATAGTTAATAGCTCCGCAATTTCACATCTGAGTTCTTTCAGAACTCTTGGGTGAATGCCATCTGGTCCCAATGACTTGTTACTGTTAAGTTTATCAATTAATTCCAAAACCTCCTTTAATGACACTTCAATCTGTGACAAGTCCTCAGATTTGTCACCTACAAAGGACGGGTCAGGTTTGGGAATCTCCCTAACATCCTCAGCCGTGAAGACTGAAGCAAAGAATTCATTTAATTTCTCTGCAATGACTTTATCGTCTTTAAGTGCTCCTTTTGTATCTTGATCGTCCAGGGTCCCCACTGGTTGTTTAGCAGGCTTCCTGCTTCTGATGTACTTAAACAACATTTTGTTATTACCTTTTGAGGTTTCGGCTAGCTGTTCTTCAAACTCCTTTTTGGCTTTTCTTATTACATTTTTACACTTAATTTGGCAGTGTTTATGCTCCTTTCTATTCACTACTCTAGGATTTGACTTATTCTTTATAAAAGATGTCTTTTTATCTCTCACTGCTTCTTTTACATTGTTGGTAAGCCACGATGGCTCTTTGTTAGTTCTTCTACTATGTTTTTTAATTTGGGGCATACATTTAAGTTGGGCCTCTATTATGGTGTCTTTGAAAAGTGTCCATGCAGCTTGCAGGGATTTTACTTTAGTCACTGTGCCTTTTAATTTCTGTTTAATTAACCTCCTCATTTTTGCATAGTTCCCCTTTTTGAAATTAAATGCCACAGTGTTGGGCTGCTGAGGTGTTCTTCCCACTACAGGAATGTTAAATGTTATTTATATTATGGTCGCTATTTCCAAGTGGTCCTGTTATAGTTATCTCTTGGACCAGATCCTGCACTCCACTGAGGACTAAATTGAGAATTGCCTCTCCCTTTGTGGGTTCCTGTACCAGCTGCTCCAAATAGCAGTCATTTAAGGTATCAAGAAATTTTATCTCTGCATCTTCTCCTGAGGTGACATGTACCCAGTCAATATGGGGATAGTTGAAATCCCCCACTATTATTGAGTTCTTTATTTTGATAGCCTCTCTAATCTCCCTTAGCATTTCATAGTCACTATTACTGTCCTGGTCAGGTGGTCGATAATAGATCCCTACTGTTATATTCTTATTGGAGCAGGGAATTACTATCCATAGCGATTCTATAGAACGTGTTGATTCATTTAAGATTTTTACTTCATTTGATTCTAAATTTTCTTTCACATATAGTGCCTCTCCCACACCCGCACGACCTGTTCTGTCCTTCCAATATCTCTTGTACCCCGGAATGATTGTGTCCCATTGATTGTTCTCACTCCACCAGGTTTCTGTGATGACTAATATTTCAGTACAGGCAGTCCCCGGGTTACGTACAAGATAGGGACTGTAGGTTTGTTCTTAAGTTGAATTTGTATGTAAGTCGGAACTGGTACATATTGTAGGGGAAACTCTAGCCAAACATTTTTTTTAGTTTTGGATAGCATAGGGAAAGGTTAACTCCCCTCTAATGTTTGTTTTGCTGTCTGTTCCCCTGTTCAAAAGATTTCACATCTATTTCTGTCCCTGTGACAAACTCAGGACTAAAGGAGTAACTCGTCAAATACCAAACAGCTCTGCACCATGCTTTGAGCTAATAGCTTTATTTCCACACCACCCAGGGTTCTAGGAGGAGGGTCCTTTTTTTGCTAACACAATGAGGCCAGCACTTTGTTTGTTTTGGTGGAGTCTTTGTTTGCCCAGGGAGCCCAGCATGTATAGGGGGAGGAGGGGCGGAGAGGCTGCTTTTGTCTGCTGTTCTGCAGCCTGTTGCTCAGGGGAGGGGGCAGCCTGTTGCTGGCAGGGGGGGAGGGGGGAGGCGTGCAGGATGCGAGGCCGTGGGGGGGGGCAGCGGGCGTGGGGAGGCACTTTTCCTCTGCCCGGCAGCTCTGCGGGATCCCTGTCCCTGTGGCCAGCTGCTGCAGGCAGAGGCCAGTTGGAGCCGGCCGAAGAGGAGGAGAAGGTGGATTCTAGGACCCAGGTGAGCGAGCCCCCGGGACGCTGCTGCTCTCCGGGAGCCCGGCATGTATAGAGGGGAGGAGGGGCAGAGAGGCTGCTTTTGTCTGCTGTTCGGCAGCCTGTTGCTCAGGGGAGGGGGCAGCCTGTTGCTGGCAGGGGGGTGGGGGGGCAGCGGGCGTGGGGAGGCACTTTTCCTCTGCCCGGCAGCTCTGCGGGACCCCAGTCGGAGCCGGCCCGAGGAGGAGGAGGATCCTAGGACCCAGGTGAGCGAGCCCCGGGAATGCTGCTGCGCATGTGCGGGAGTTGCCTCACCCCGTTCGTATCTAGGGATCCGACGTAAGTCGGATCCACGTAAGTCGGGGACTGCCTGTATCCTCCTTTAACACAAGGCACTCTAGTTCACACATGTTATTTTTTAGACTTCTAGCATTTGTGTACAAGCACTTTAAAAACTTGTCACTGTTTATTTGTCTGCCCTTTTCTGATGTGCCAGATTCTTTTTTATGTGAATGTTTTTTGTCTGATAACACTTGATTCAAAGTCACTAATCCTGTGATTACAGGCTGCTTCCTGAATACTCGGGCTGGGCCAGATCAGCCATCCACCATATAAAACCATGCATGGGAATTTGCAAGAGGTTCAGATGAAGTTCACATTACCAAAGTAGAGCTCCTGCTCAAAGGCATTTTTAGCGGTGTAGGAATATTTCCCAACACGGGACTTCAGCCATTCCCGATGAGATGCTGGTCTAAGACACTTCGTTCCTATTATATGAGCTGTACTGTTGGTACCAACTGGATCGTCTGTCCAAAGCACTCTCGGACAGTACGCAGGCACCCTGGCAGAAAATAAACATGCCGTTAGCCTAGTATTGGCTTATTGGGGAAGCAATTAGGAGGGAAAGGGGACAGTATTTGCTGTATTTTTAAAAAATTAACTTAATATCTATTATATGCTGTTCTAAAAATATTGAATTGTTGCTTTTATAATTCTCATCAACTCCAATAATGGTCAGGAACACTTGCATTACCATCGTCATTACCTAGCTCATCTTGATTGACTAAGCATGCCCACCTCTGCTTCATTCAGCACTCTTTGGCTGCTGTCGTGCAACCATGAGGTATTTTTTCTTTCTCTTTAATGCATACTCTTCAGCCTCATTCCCTGCCCTCACTTCCTAGCTTTCTCAGAAAGAAAATAAAAAGCCCTGATATTTTGGGATGAGAGACAGAGGTACGTTTATCTTATTTGTGCACTTCACAATTTTGAGAGTTGCTCAAATAGGTGATATGCATCATATCAAATATTAAAAATATAAGGCCATGCTAGCCATGCAGGGGGGAACAAAGAGATCTCTTTAAGACAGATTTTAAATTGAGTCCATACCAGGATACCTATGCATGTAGGGGGGAAATGATCACCATAAGCAGCTGATCAGGGTAGCTTCTTGTGAGTGTGCACAGTCACTATTCCCAGACAAAAGGCCATTCTGTCTCAAAGATCAAGACTGTCACTTCAAAAATTCCTGTTCCCTGAAGCAATCTCAGGATCATCTATGTCACTCCATTGGCTATCTGCTATCAGAGCACTTTTACCATCACCTGGGTGTGTAGGATCAGTAGACCCATCCCCCACTGCTGAGTTCTTCTGCATGGAGCTGCCAGCCAGGCTGAAAGCACTTCTCAGAGGAGGCTAGCTGAGCATCTGTAACAGATGTGGTCCTCAGTAAGCAACCCAACTCCACTAGAACTGCGTGCATCAGAGCAATATGAGTCACCTGGGATCCCAGACCTTGACTGAGGACTAAATGGCACTTATAACAGCATCCATGTTTCGCCTTGCAGCTTTCAAAACAAAGAAAGGTACTATGCTGACAGTCACTATTAAATAAGAAGTGTCACATCTCAATTACTGCAACATGCTCTTCTCTGGCCTGGACAAATGAAAACTTCCCCAGCTCATATCCATTCAGAATGCCGCTGCAAAGGTCATTTTCTTTGCCTATAGTGTTGACCATGTCATGCCTCTGCAACCCTACACTGGATCCTCCTTTTCTACCAATAAAACATAAGCTACTTGTCTTCACTTTCAAAACCCATCACAGTCAATCCCCACCCTTTCTATCATCTCTCATTTTGTATGAAGATGTTGATACTTACTTTTATTCCTATTGGCCTGTGAAGACAGTCTCTACTATCCACTTTTTAAATTTTCAAACAAATACCTTCATACTCTCTTCCAGCCATCCCCTCACAGCCAGGAAAAGCTCCTTATAAACATCTGCAAAACTCTCTTACTGTCATCTGTCAAGACCCTCCTGAAAACTCTCTTTTGCCAAGATGTGTACAAAAAAACCTCTTGAAAGCAGTTAGGCTGTTGGTGTGCTGAGACCACTGCCTATCACACTGGCTAATATTGTCTGATTATTGTCCCTTGAAGCCCCGCCTCCCGCATCTGTCTCTATTTATCTGTTAGCTCTTGTCTTATATTTAGATTATAAGCTCCTTGGGATAGGGACCTTCTTTGTGTTCTGTGTTTGTGCAAGGCCTAGCACAGTGGAGTCCTGGTGTGTGACAGGGGTTCTTAGGTACTATGGCAATATAAGTAGTACAATAAGGAGATAAGGGAAAGGGAAGAAGAATGTTAGCCTGACAATGAAAGATGTAGGTATTGAATCACTTTGGAAAACTTTTGTAGTTCTGGCTGGGAATTTTCCAATGAAACATTTTTCTTTCAGATAATGTTGATTTATCAAAATCAAAACATTGTTGTGGACTGAATCAATTCTGGTGAAACAGAATCCTGTTTCCTCCAGCTACCCCTCCTTCATTCCTGGAGAGTCCAGCTAAATGGCAGCTGGGCAGCCTGGGCTCTGAGGGTTCCTGGATCTGCGGCATCCCATCTGGCAGCTACCAGACACACAGAAATACCAGTACTTCCTGACCCTTGGACAGCACACGAGGCAGGCAAGTGAGGCTCTGGGAAAACCTGGAAGTCTTGGCTACCAAGCTCCCAGGCACCTCAGCAGCTCACATGGTAGGCTGCCACAACGCCAGGGGACCCTGGGAACACATTTTGTTTCAGAAACACCAACACATTCCTGTTGCAGTGTTTCTGAAACAACCAAATGCACTCCTAGTTCTTAAAAAAACAAATAATTGGTTTTGGATTTTCAAAGCATTTTCCAAAACTCTGACATTTTTCTCCAGAGCTGGGATTGTATTTACCACTCAGTTCTAAGCCGGAAGAGGCAGTATTATGCCTCTTGAATGAGTCCTCACCCGTAATAAACAGGAAGCAGTGTCTCTGTTTTCTTCTCCACATGGCTCTGTGGACTGAATTCCACAGCATCTTCTCCTGCTTGAATTGCATCCAGTAATCTCAACTCGCTTTCACAAGAGAGCTCATCCCTGATTCTGCTCCAGTCAAACTTTTGTTTTTTGAAGCCATGTACTTTCTCTTGTATCCAGCCACCCCAGGCAGTCTGTTGATTCACAATCCACTGAGCCGTGGACTTGTTTAGCTTCTCCAACAACATTTGCTCCCATCCCTTGGCCTCACTCTCTGATTCCTGCGTGTTATCCATGGATACTCTCTTGGTCTGTCTTCTGGCCATGGAGGATGATAACATTTCACAGGGTTCTGTCAGGAACGTCTGGGAGGCAGGAGATTCAAAAGGAAGAGATGGAGTAATAGGTGGCAGAGACGATTCTTTGAGTGAGCTGCTCAGTTTGGCTGTGTGCAGTCTTTCTTTCATGGGAACTTTAATCTTGATGTCCTTAGGTGGGGAATAATCCAGTTTCATATTGTGAGGTGGTTGCTTCAAAGGGCGAGGCTTGAGTGGTTGCTGCTTTACTATCTTAGCAGTGGGGTCTTTCCTTTTTGGTCTTTGGATGATGTCAGAAGCATTGTAGAGATCCTTGAAATCATACTCTTTATAGGACAGGCTTTGCAGTCCTCTGTGCTTCACAACTTCCTTGGAGAACCTCAGGTTTGTGGCTATCTTCAAGAAGTACTTTTTCTGGTAGAGCCTATAGTGCTGCTTGGAAAGGCAAAGGTCTTGTGAGGGGGTGGAGGGCTTTGGAGTCCGAAAACTTGCAGTAGAGCTGCTGTGCAACACCAAGTGCTTGGCTGGGTCATCTCCGTCCTCAGAGACTGTGACCTTCAGTTCAGCATCAAGAGGGAATTGATTAGTGCTGTTGTAAAAGGCTGATGTTTTCATCTTGCTAGCACTGGCGAAAATCCTGAGTGCTGCTGCTGACAAGGCCCTTAAAAATATAAAGATCAATTTGAAAAGCTGCGTTAATACAATAGCATCTCATGGTTCTCCAAGTTATTGCTGGAGTCCATCATATGTTCCAAAGAAGAAGGCCACCCCAGTTTAT
This sequence comes from Pelodiscus sinensis, assembly GCF_052426305.1. Taxonomy (NCBI): domain Eukaryota; kingdom Metazoa; phylum Chordata; order Testudines; family Trionychidae; genus Pelodiscus; species Pelodiscus sinensis. The sequence continues at coordinate 66,771,201 of NC_143056.1, read as the reverse complement.
CCCATTCCATTGTGCAGGAAGGGGAAGCTCCATCATAGCAATTTCCCCTGTTGCCAGTAGAAGCATCTTTTAACAGTGAAGATACATTCAGTCTGCATTTCTAGAAGACACACTTTCCTAGTACCAGCCAGTGAAATGTGATTTGGCATAGGAATAGGACAGGACAGAGCTGGTACAATTAACTTGCTACCCAGGAAACGGTTCAGCAAAGCAATTAAGTACATATTTAATCTCCACTGAAAAGGGACTTAAGCATATACTTAAGTGCTTTGATGAACTGGAGCCTACATTTCTGTGAATGATAAAGGAAGGACAAAGGAGAATGGGATAAAGAGAGTGAGAGAGAGAGAGAGGAAAAGAAAATAAGCAAAAATCCATTCTCTTTCCCGTTAGCTTGTTTTCTTTTCTCTTTGATGCAGACATTCCATACCACAGAAAGAGCACAGGCAATTTAGTCACACTCCTCCCATATCATCCTGCCCTGACAGGGAGGAGAGTCTATCTTGGAGTAAAAAGAACTGATTCCATTTACATTATTCATTCAGTCCTATCATATTTTAGCACTCTTCCCATCAATCAACACTGCTGTAAGACTCATAAAGACATATATTTCAACACTTTTAGCCCTTTTACAGGGAGCTGTTCCTGTCTGCAAAAGTTACTGAATTATGAAGGGCTCTCTTTGTTCACAGAACAGGTAGGCATCATGGATGCTCTCCCACCCTATCAGGATGCCTCACCCAAACCTGAAGGGCCCTCTAAGAATCCCCTCTCAGTCAGCCCTTCTGCCGATACCTCCTTTTAGAAATGTGATTTTATAACAGAGATTTGTCCAATAGAAATTACTGATCTATAAAATTCATTTTATATAGGCCACTTCATCCACCCAGTAGTAACAAAACTTTTGTTCACTACCACTCTCAGTGGGATTTGAATCAGAAACATTGAGATGAAACATTCAGAGCATTACCAGTTCCCTGAAGCAACATATCCCATCTAATTTATTTTTCCTATCAGTCAGCACTTGCTGTTTGGTTCGTATGCCATCAGATTCCACTGATACTACAGATTAATTCTACTGAGGCTAGCAAAAAAACAAACAAAAAAAACCCACTCCACTTAGGAAGGCAGGAAAGACTTTGCATTTACCTTACAGAATGATTCCCACAGTCTTGGTCTTGTACAAACGGGCACAATCAGTATGCTAAATCTCAGTTTCTCTGTATCTAAAAAGCCCATCCCCAAGCTGTTTACAGTAGTTGCCTGGCAACTGGTGATGTACTTCAGTTCCATCAAGTGTCATTTGTCCCTATTACAAATCAGTTATTTATTTTTAAATAAAGCTCCCTATTTTAAATAACTGAAACACTTATTTATTGAGCACTACCTCATTTTGTTAGGGAAGTTTTTAATCTTCAGTTTTACATTATTTTTTATTAGTTACTGTTAGAGCCTTTTATTTCACACTATCTAACATCCGATCAGCATTCCCTAAATAAATCTGATTTTTGCTTGGCATAAACACAGCCTATGGATTCTCATAATCTTTGGCTCGTCTTCCCACAGTATTGTTTTACATTTTGATTCTAAGACAGATTGTAAATTCTTCACAGGAGAGATTTCTTATATTATGTATCTTGTGTAGTGACTAATGTGTTGTCAACTCTTTACATGAAAAAAATAAAATAAGAATAACTGTGTTTGAATTCTTTTTAGACTAAATTCAAGATAGAGCTACTCTGTTTTAAAACAAAACTTCTCACTTTTGCTATTAATTTTAATTTGTGAAGTTCCAACAGTTTACAAAAATTTACAAACAGAAGCACAGTCCCTGCCTTAAGTAGGCTGTAGTCCAACAGTTAGGCAGAAAGAAGACAAAAGCACATTGGGGAAACCCAGTGGACTGCAATAACTTATCTTGCAGAGATAATACTGGAAGAGATTTGTCCAGAATGGGCACAAAATATAATCCTCTTTCACTGCAAAGGCACTGAGGGTATGTCTACACTACAGCACTAATTCGAACTAACTTAATTTGAATTAGTTTATTTGAAATAAGCTAATTCGAATTAGTGCATCTAGACCTGAAAACTAATTCGAATTAGCATTTTGCTAATTCGAAATAGCATGTCCACATTGAGTGGACCCTGAACCGAAGTTAAGGCTGTCCAGAACCAGTACGGACAGGGCATCAGGTTAGGACTTAGTGTGGAGCTGCTGCCTCAGGTTAGCCGAGGGCTGTGCTTAAAGGGACCCGACCCCCACCCCGGACAGACAGTTCTCAGGGTTCCCCGCTTGCTTGTCTAACTCGAGGGACAGCAAAGCACTCCTGTCTTGGAGTGCCCTGAGTGCCCACACTCGGCACATCACAGCACTCGGCCATCAGCCCCGCTGCACTTGCTGCAGGCTGCCATCTGGAAGGGTCAATCGGGGGGCTGTCACAATCCAGGAGGCCCTGCAGGAGAGCTTCCATCCCAAGGAGCCCGCAGAGCCACCCCAGTCCTCCCCATCGGGGGCTCGTGCCCCATTCCTCCCTCACCTCCTTCCACTTACCCCTCCCTAGCCCCCCTTCCTGATGTAAAAAATAAAGGACACGTGTTCAAAAATAGAAACTCCCTTTATTTAACAAAACTGGGGGGGGGGGATTAACCTCTGGGGAGACTGGGAAAAGGAGGTAGGAGAGAGGAAGAGAGAGGGTGGGGGGGGAACTTGGGAGGAGGGAGCTGGAAGGGGGAAGCCAGGGGAAGAAGGAGGAGGGGAAGTATAAAACTATGATATGCCATATCTTCAGTACTGTGTACAGATGTGGTCTCCTCTCCTCAAAAAAGATATTTTGGCCTTGGAAAGGGTTCAGAAAAGGGCAACTGAAATGATTAGGGGTTTGGAACAGGTCCCATATGAAGAGAGTCTAAAGAGACTGGGACTTTTCAGCTTAGAAAAGAGGAGACTGAGGGGGGATATGATAGAGGTATATAAAATCATGAGTGGTGTGGAGAGGGTGAATAAAGAAAAGTTCTTCATTAGTTCCCATAATATAAAGACTAGAGGACACCAAATGGAATTAATGGACAGCAGGTTTAAAACTAATAAGCAAAAGTTCTTCTTCACACAGCACATAGTCAACCTGTGGAACTCCTTGCTGCAGGAGGCTGTGAAGGCTAGAACTATAACAGAGTTTAAAGAGAAGTTAGATAAATTCATGGAGGTTGGGTCCATGGAGTGCTATTAGCCAGGGGGTAGGAATGGTGTCCCTGGCTTCTGTTTGTGGAAGGCTGGAGATGGATGGCACAAGACAAAACGCTTGGTCATTGTCTTCGGTCCATCTCCTCTGTGGTACCTGGTGCTGGCCACTGTCGGCAGACAGGCTACTGGGCTAGATGGACCTTTGGTCTGACCCAGTACGGCCATTCTTATGTTCTAAGCTCAGGGCTCAGGGTCAGGGGTCTCACTGGACCAACTTGATTGTCATGCAAACCTGCTCCTGGGTCCGCATGTGGCCTTTGGTGGCCAGGCTGGCAGCTATCCTGCCCTAGATGGCCGCATTCCTGTGCCTAGTGGGGAGATCGTGGATGTTGGAGGCCTCCCCCCAAACCTCGATGAGGTCCACAATCTCCGCACTAGACTAGGCAGTTGCCCGCCTCTTGCGGCCCCAGGCAGGCTCCTGGGAGCCACCAGCCTGGTCCTGGGAAGAAGCAGAGGGCTGGGTGGCAGCAGGTGGCTGGCTCATGCTGTGCCAGGTGCAGGGTCTGCTGTCTGGGTGCTGGCAGGCTTGCAACTGGCACAAGCACTGTAGCCAGACCGTGCCCCTTTAAGGGCTCCGGGGCTGGGAGGGGGGCAAAAGAGTTTCCCTGGTTTGGCCCTGAGTGGTCACCAGGGCAACCTGGGAAGGGCCAGCCTTCAACTACTTCAAATTAAGTGGCTACACAGCCCTTAATTCGAACTACTTAATTTGAATAGGCATTACTCCTCGTAGAACGAGGTTTACCTAGTTCGAATTAAGCGCTTCGCTAGTTCGATTTAAATTTGAACTAGCGGTTTGTATGTGTAGCCCCTACTGAAGTTAATTCGAACGAACGGCTGTTAGTTCGAATTAATTTTGTAGTGTAGACATACCCTGAGTTAGTGTATCATAAAGGCCACTTCATCCACCTGTTACAACAGCCTCTCACTTACAATCTAATTGCAACAGAAATGGCCTAACAGTCTGTACGCTTACTGAAGATAGCCTGAGAACAATATGCTCTAGTCGCATCCCCAGCATACCCCACTCTGCAGCCTCAACACACACTTGGCTTGTGGAGGTATCAGCACAGACATATTATAGCAGGTGTACTCAGAGTCAAGTCTGACAACACCCTGATGCACATTTCATGCCCTTTTATGCCACCTGAGAAGTGTAAAGTGTGAATTAGGCCTGCAACTTTCAAAATTTTCCTTTAAAAAACTGATTTTTTTCTATTAGAAAATCTCCATTTGAGTCTATCCATTTCTCCTCCTTTCCCTGTCCTGGCTCTCCAGTGAAAAAGTGTGTTGATTCATTTCAAACATTCCACTTTCTTGTTACTTTTACCCCTTTCTTTATTTCTTCTTTGTTGTCATTTCCTCTGTTCATTTAATTTAGGATGTAAGATCTTTGGGACATGAATAATGACTTTATTTCTGGAAAGTACCATAAAAGCTTTGAGATTGCTATTCAGATATTTCATCCTCTTCCTGCAGGCCAACCAGCTCTATTTCTAATAGGTCAATGAACACCTCACACTACAAAATCTCTTCCCCACCTTAACCTGGGCCCCAGGTCTGCAACAGATTCATTTTCAGCCACGATCAACTGCAAGAAGTTTGCTCCAGCAAAGTACAGTAAGGATAGAGTTATGATGGAAAGGAGAACAAGGCAATTAATGCTATCCTATACACTCTACCTTCCGGGAGAAACTATGAGGGCTTGGCTGGGTCAGTTAGTACAGCTTGCTATGCACTATAATCAGTGGTGCAGGTAAACAAAAGCTTACAGGTACAGGAGAGGGGAGGGACACCAATAAGGGGGAGCACATAACCCCCCATGTGACTCCATCCTGTCCCAGCCCAGGATCCTCAAGCTCTTCCTCTCTCTTCCCCATCTCACATTATCTGGAACATGGGGTGTTATGGCACCCGGAGGAGAGACTGCTCCTCCCAGCAGGGCAAGGAACAGAATTCCCAGCCTCACAACCCCAGAACTGCCACACCTGTGGACAGGATTGGCGGATATGGCTGGCAGTTCTGCACCTCTCCCTGTTAGGAGGGGCAGTGGGGAAAGGAGAAGAATATCTGTAGCTCCTCTGGCTGCCGCAATGCTCCCAACCATGCCCCCCAGGCTCCAGCCATGCACACAAAGACACAGCAGCCACTGGAGGGGGTGCGTGCAGCTGGCAGGGAGTCTTTGCAAAACACCATAATAGCTAAAAATAACTTGTCTGTATGGTGTACTAGACCATACCAGCTACTTGCTTCACTGATTATAATCTACCATGTGTTGCAGGCTAGAGCGCTAAGTCACCATGTGAACCTTGCTACCTCACACAAAAATTCTACAGTGTGCTTTGATGAACTGCTGCTTTCCCAGCAGTATGTCAAAGTGCACTGAACTACTTTTACGGCACACTCTGGCTTGCTGCATACTAAGTTCCTGGGTGGACAACTCCTGAGTTTTTCTAATTCAGCAATTCTTCCTATTTGTTTTTCCCAGTCTGATGTGGTAAAAAGCTGCTTTCCAGTGTTATACAATCACTAATCTGCCAATCAACAACAAGATATTTATTTGCCATTTTAGTTTCTTTATTAAAATTATATTGGCAAGTACTTTGGAAATGACCTGTTTCAAAACCATCAGGACACTGAAATCTACATTGAATGTAATTTCTTTAAAAATTTTGGTTCAGTACTTGCCTAATGGAAACCCACCCAGAACTGGGCCAGGTGAGCCACAACCTCTCCACCATATACAAAAGGGAGCATGGCTTACAGTATTTAAATTTTGGTAGTGTTCCATTATTTGAGTCAGTATTTTGGTTTGTTTTTGAACAGGTAAGCAAGAACACACTATTCTTAGCAGCCCATGCACTTGTCTAACTCCAGTTTGAGAATCAACTCCCTGGTTATCACCACATAAGAGATGGAGAGCCTAGAGGTAGGTAGATACTTGGAGACCAGAGCTGCTCCATCTCAGTGAGTACCTTGAGGGTGTCTATACCACAGTTAAAAACCCACAGTTGGCCTGTGACAGCTGATTCAGGCTCATGGGGCTTGGAATAAAGGGTATTTAATTGTAGTGTAGATGTTCAAGCTTGAGTTGGAGCGTGAACTCTGGGTTCCTCCCGCCTTTGCAGGGTCCTAGAATTCTGGCCTGAACATCTACAGTTCTACACAGCTGGTACGAAGTCCAGCTGTAGTCATGTAGCCTTGGGCAGAACCATGGTTTCTCTGTGCAGATGGTCATTCTGTAGAGAGGGTGCAAGTGCACTATGGTCAGAGGAGTGGTGAAGGGATGGAGCATATTCAGTGGGAATGGGAGTTTAGGAGATTTTAGCTGCCAAAATTCTTAAGAAATCTCTACTGAGTATGGACAAACTGATTTTTACCAACATGACCAAATTCAGCTGAATTTTTAGAGGGATAGCTAAAACCGCATCCCTAATATAAAGGCCATCCATCCCCTTACCAGATTTCATGCCCTTGCTCCAAAGAATGGAAGCACTAGAGCTTTCTGAAGAAAGGCCACTACAATATTTTTAACATTGGCAATATTTTCCTCCAATTCGGTTTTCAAAATCAGCTGAACCCTTTTGGCTTAAATTTAAAAAAAAATTAAATCAACATGAGGGGGGCGTTTAGCATAGAAAATTTTAACTACGGTGCTTACATCTGCACAAAATTATAAGATTCTATTTTCAGTTGCTTACAATGGGAAATGTTTGGTATCTTTCAAAAATGGCAGTGCTATCAGCCCCACCTATAATATTTGAAGTCTCAGGCATAATGTGTATCAAAAGATCAGGCATAAAACCCAGATTATTAGTTATTTGATATGATAATCATCTGATTTTTTTCTTCATTGGGTTCATATGGGATTCTAGAATAACATGGAGATTCACATCAGAATCTCTTTTAAAATGGGAGAGTCACTCTGGTAGGAAAAAAAGTTATGAGATGACTGGGTGAGTGGAGAATGTAACTATAACAGGGTCAAGAAAATAATTCATGGAGGCTAGGTCCATCAAAGAATATATATGTGCCTTCATGTTTCAACCACCATTCCAGAGGATATGCATCCATGCTGATGCTCCGCTCTGCTTGACAATGATACAAAACATTACAGCCCAAGCACATTCATGTTCATTATCTAAGTCAGATCCTACCAGCAGAAGGGTAGTTATTTTTTTTGGTAGTTTGGGGTCTGTAGTTTCCACATCAGAAGATTTCTGAAAGTATGCTACACAGCTTGTCCCTCAGATTTTGGAACCCTTCAGATTCTTAAACTGTGGGTCAAAAGCTGCTGCTGATTTTTTTATAAATCTCACATTAGTACCCTCTTTGTGTTTTGTTAAAACTGGAATGAAAGTTTTTTGTTTGTTTTTAATTAACGTGTCCAGGTGGGTCATCTTCATCCAAGAATGCTATAACATGAAATATAAGACAAATGCAAGTAAAACAGATAGTTCTCCCCTCATTTGTGTTAAGTCACAAATGTAATTAACACATTTTTAAATTATCAGAGGGGTAGCCGTGTTCGCCGCTTTTGCAGATTCAGACTAGGAGTCCTGTGGCACCTTATAGACTAACCGAAGTGTTGGAGCATAAGCTTTCATGGGCAAAGACCCACTTCGTCAGATGCATGTAGTGGAAGCCTCCTGCTACCGGACAAGCCCAAGAAAGAAACCAACAGAACACCACTGGCCATCACTTACAGTCCTCAGCTAAAACCTTTCCAATGCATCATTAGTGATCTACAACCCATCCTGGACAATGATCCCTCACTTTCACAGGCCTTGGGAAGCAGGCCAGTCCTCGCCCACAGACAACCCGCCAACCTGAAGCATATTCTCACCAGCAACTATACAACGCACCATAATAACTCTAACTCAGGAACCAATCCATGCAACAAACCTCGGTGCCAACTCTGCCCACATATATACACCAGCAACACCATCACAGGACCTAACAAGATCAGCCATACTGCCACTGGTTCATTCTCCTGCACATCTACTAACGTAATATATGCCATCATGTGCCAGCAATGCCCCTCTGCTATATACATCAGCCAAACTGGACAGTCCCTACGTAAAAGAATCAATGGACACAAATCAGATATTAGGAATGGCAACATACAAAAACCTGTAGGGGAACACTTCAATCTCCCTGGACACACAATTGCAGATTTAAAGGTAGCCATTCTACAGCAAAAAAACTTCAGGACCAGACTTCAAAGAGAAACTGCTGAGCTACAGTTCATCTTCAAGTTTGACACAATCAACTCAGGATTAAACAAAGACTGTGAATGGCTAGCTAACTACAAAAGCAGCTTCTCCTCTCTTGGTATTCACACCTCCAGATCAGCTACTAGAAGTGAGCCTCATCCTCCCTGATTGGATCCACCTCATCATCTCCAGCCTGATTCTGGCCTGCATATTTATACCTGCCTCTGGAAATTTCCACTACATGCATCTGACAAAGTGGGTCTTTGCCCACAAAAGCTTATGCTCCAACATTTCGGTTAGTCTATAAGGTGCCACAGGACTCCTCACCACATTTTTTAATGAGTGTCATTAGCACGGAAGCATATCCTCTGGATTGGTGGCCAAAGCACGAAAGGGCATATGAATGTTTAGTCTTTCTGGCAAGTAAATATTTTGCAATGTTGGCTATATAAGTGCTACGAGAACACCTGTTTTCACATTCAAGTGACACTGTAAACAAGAAGTGGGCCACATTATCTCCTGTACTTCTAAACAAACTTGCTTGTCTGAGCGATTGCCTGAACAAGAAGCAGGACTGAATGGACTTGTAGTCTCTAATGTTTCACATTTTTTATTTTTTAATGCAATAATTTTTTGTACATAAGTTTACTTTTGTAAGTTCATTTTTCATTACAAAGAGATTGCACTACAGTGCTTATACAGTATTAGGTGCATTGAAAAATACTATTAGTTTTGTTTTTACAGTGCAAATATTTGTAATAAAAAATAAATTTAAATAAATGGTATTCTATTATTATTTAACAGCAGGATTAATCACACAATTTTTTTAATCGCAGAGTTAATTGTGGTTAACTTCTTTAATCACTTGGGGCCTTACAATGGAACAAGTTAGGCGATCTTAACCTGTGTCGCTGCCAGCACTTTCTATTACACAATTCCACAAAAATCCTCAAACATCAAACATGTATTTATTTAATTTTAATGATAATGGAAAAACAATCTCCATAAAACACTGAGTTGGTCTTAGAATTTGGCTTGGATTTGCAAGGCACTGGATTGTGAAATTTATCAAATCAATAAACAGTTTAAGAGAATGTAATTCAGAAGCAACAGACTAAAAACAATATTTGAATTCTGTTTCTGATAATCCAAGCCATGAGACTAAAATGAGAATCATATGAAATGTCTAAATCCCCACACTGGAGGCTGGAAGTTAACTACTGTGCAGTAATCTTCAACTGGTGGAGTGTGACTTGCAAGTGGACCACATCCCATGGGCTGAAAAAAACAGAACCCCCTCCCCTGCTCAGATCCCTTATTCTCCTGCAGCAACATGGGAAGGGAGAGAGGATAAAAACATATTCATCTTAAAGATGTATTCACTCAAATTCCCCTTCATGTTCACTGAAAGATTCTTTTACCCAAGTAAATTTTAACAGCCAGTAATAACTTTACCTGTAAAATGCACCTTATAGCCAGGTGTGTCACAGCTTGGGTGCTACACATTCTTTACCATTAAGGTATTTGTGGAAGAAGGCTTGGATTTTCTGCCAAGCATCCACTTGTGCCACAGAATGAGCTTTGGGCTCACCTCCCCAGATCACAGGGCTGCCAATCAACAGGTGCATTGAGGCAGAGCACATTGGAGAAAAAGGGGGTTCAATATAATGCCCTGCTCCAGGGTAACAGATTATCTCAGGCTTTTCCTTCCCATGAGCCTGCAAACGATGGGAGGCTTCAGTGGCAAAGAATTCACTCTTCCAGTTATGATCATCCTTGCCAACAATGAACAGGAAGTGTCCCTCAGCATTTTCCAGTGGGATAAAGGTTTGACGGTCATCCCCCTCTAGTGGGTTATTTAAGACATCCACAATATCTGCAATCCCAGACTTATCAATTTTGATGCGCTTCCGATCGAAGCCAAGAGGTGGAATGCTGATATCTTTGTAACGTAGCACTGCACCCACATTGGCCACAGAGCCATTGATGGTGACAGTGGCAGTAATGCCTTTTAAAAAGGAAGCCATTGAGATACATAGGTCACCACCTTTGGAGATTCCAAGTAGCCCAATTCCAGGACCTTTAACCTGAGTGGGACAGAAAGAGAGATCATTAGCACTGAATGAAAATTAATAATCTTGCTTGTCTATAGGACCTTTTTCCCCATAGGATTTATAAGGGCTCAAATTCTGATAACTGTATGAACTTCATAGAAATCCATTCACTCTCTAGTCTAGGGAATGCTGCGCTCTGCCACCGTTCACAAGTTGATTCCCCTGCTGCTGGAAGGAGAAACTGCTGCCCCTGCCTCTGGCTAGCTATGCGGATGCCCTCTGCCCACAGCATATGCTGCTTCCCACATGGTGCCTCCCACCCACTCCCCCTCTAGCTTCTCTTCCCTGCTTCTGCCTCTGTGACCCGCAGCTCTGAGCACAGCCACTCCATGGAGCAGTCTACCCACCTTGTGGGGATGCAGGTGCTCAGGCTGAGTAGGGCACAAAGCATTGTAAGGACAGCCCTGTTTACAACAACCTTCTGATGAGAACTTCCTGTATCACAGGAACACCCATGAACAAACTGACCTGTGAGTGCTGCAGCATGTAGTTCACAGCTTCCTCAAAATACTCTAAATGGAATTCCTTCATATCTCTGGGGAGATCTTCATAACCATAGTAAGCCAGAGCCAGTGTGGCAAAGCCATGATTAGCCAGCAGGCTTGCCCTATATTCAGGGAGCCCCCCTCCAGTACCATATAAGTCAATGATTCCAGGAAAAGGGCTATCTCCTGTAGGAAACCAAATAAAGAGGTGTAGTTAGTTCAAATTTTTTCCTTCACATTACAAATTTCAAACAATTTGGACTTTACCTTCCTCTAAAATTGTTTGTTTTTTCTTTAAAAGAAAAACTACAAGATTAAGGTTCCTTAGGTTCTCCATAAACTAGTAAATACTTCAGAGATTAGCATAGACAGCCTGTTTTGTTATGTACAGGTATGGATAATAATATATATTCTTGCAATTACTGAAGACATCATGGATTATTTCATACAATCCATTATTGATTGTGAATGCCTATCTTATTATTTAGGTCCTGTACATTGTTAAAACCCATAAATTTGAATTCTTCAATAAAATTTACAAAAAAAAAAAAAAATCAGCTGCATAGCGGACACTAGTCTCCAATAGGGATGTTAATATGTTCTCAGTTAAACGATTAATCGATAAGCCTGGGCTCATCAGTTAACCCTAACGGTTACACGCACTTCTCCCTTGCTATCTTTGTATCAGAAGCAGCAAGGGGTGTGGAGGCGGGAGCTGGTGCCCATGCCTGTTCCCATGGAGCCACCTGCCCCCCACGCTACTGCCTCTCTATCAGAGGCAGCAGCGGGTGGAGGGGCAAGCAGGAACTCGTGCTTGCAGAGAGCCAGCTTAAGCAGGCTCCCAGCAAACACTGGCTCCTGCCTCCCCCACACCGCATATAAATGTGCAACAGTTACACATTTACACAACTACACATTTATTAACACCCTAGTCTCCAATTCTTTTGAATTTTCATCTGTGTCTCACTTTGACTCCACCTTGTCCAATCCTCAGAGAAGGGCTCAGAAGGAAGGTGGTTCTTGCACTGAAAGTAATGAAATCCAAGATCTAGTGTATCAAGGCAGAAGATACGTTTCAGAGTCTTGGATTTCACTGAGTACATGCCACTACCTGCCTTTTATAATCAGGTGGTAAGTGTTAGCTTGAGCACCTCATGTGTATTAGTAAATATTAGCTTTTATCATTTGTGTAAATTAAAAGTGTTTAACACTTTTATATGAATTTTATTGTGTATCTATGTATTGCCCTATATTTAAACTAACAAGTTATTTTTCTTCAATTCAACCTAATGCGTGAAGGGAAAGTGAACTTTATAATGGAATGTGTGCAATTTTTAATGCTAGTTTTTACTCTGCCTTTACTAATATAGTTCAGGTGTCTAAGGAAAATGGCCCTTAAACCACTAAAAGTGTCTAAGGAAGTATGTTATAAACAAAACGGGATGATTTATAATGGTTTTTGTAATGGATGAAATAATAATCCATTGAAAGATGTTTATAAACTTAGTAAGAACCACTGGTTGTCACAGCTCTCAGTAACAATGACCAAATTAGAATTTGCTTTGGCTTATCAATTGTGTAACATAAAGACACCATAAAAGAAATCCCATAAGTAATTATGTACAATGAAAATGTCAAAACAAAACACATAGGCTGTGTCTAGATTGCACCCCTTTTCCGTAAAAGGGAGGCAAATTAGACACAGTGCAATTGCAAATGAAGCGGGGATTTAAATCTTCCCCGCTTCATTTGCAATTGCGCTGTGTTTAATTTGCATCCCTTTTAAGGAAAAGGGGTGCAATCTAGACACAGCCATAGTATAATTAATTGTGGGAAAGTATTTTCCCTACAAAAAGGAGTTTCTTTGTCTCACGCCTATAAAAAGGCAGAGGTTTGGGGACTTGAACTGAGAACAAGTACTGCTAGGATTCCACTGGATATACAGGAAGGGAGAGACCAAAGTACCGTCTCGTCACCCATCTATCGGGTCGTAAAGTAGATTTACGAGACAGATTTACCTCACATTGCTCAGGTCCTTACCTCAAATAAGTTTTGTTTTTCTTCATTTAAATCATTGTTCTAGGGTGGGGCTAGGGATGAGGAATGCAGTATGCAGGCTGTCCTGGGGAGAGAGGACAACACCAGGCCTCTCTCACCACAGCATTTTGGGACCAGGTGAGAAGTGTGTCCATGGCTACTGCAGCAGGTACAGCTAGAGAAAGGGTGCATATCCTCAAACTGGGAGACAGACAAACACACAGACAAGACACACAAACAAACTCTCTGAAATATAGAGTAGATAGCTATACCGTTTTCCTTCCCATCCTCCTGCTGGCCCGATTGGAATTGTAGTCCTGGTCCCATCTCTGGCCCCTTGCTGCCCTCGTGTGGTCATTCTACAGCATAACTCCCTCCTGCCAGACCTTTCCCTTTCCATTTCCATTTTATGACACATAATTGAATTCTAGGCACATCCCATTATCCTGGCATAGCGAAACCCTGATCTTGCTTTAAGTTATGATAAGAGGAAGCTGCATACCAAATTTGGTACTCCTAGCTCTTACTGTTTGATGTTGTGAAGACCAGGATGTTAACAGGGTTCAAAAAAGAACTAGATAAATTAATGAAGGACAAGTCCATCAATGCTTATTAGCCAGGATGGTAGGAATGGTGTCCCTAGCCTTTGTTTGTCAGAGGCTGGGAATGGTAGGCAGCAGAGAGATCACTTGATGGTTACCTGTTCTGTTCACTCCCTCTGGGGCACCAGGAATTCGCCACTGTTGGAAGACAGGATACTAGGCTAGAGAGACTTTTGGTCTGACCCAGTATGGCCGTTCTTATATTCTTAATAGTTTTTGAACAAACAGACTCACAGACAGACACACAAACTCTCTAAAATAGATAAAGCTAATGTACTAATCTCTGATTGTTAATCTTTAAATAATTCCATTTAAGGCTGTTATTTGTTACATTCAAAACACACAACACATTTCTGCAGTGGCCATGATATAACTTAGGAAGAGCTGGTGTCTTATATGCTCTGTATCGAAACCATTAAGTACAGCTCTGTACAGAAAGACTTGTATTCCTATAATTTTGATGTTAGATAAATTTCCGGATATCAGGTGCAGGTCCACTCCCAGTCTTCCCTCAGCCTTGGCCCCAGGCCAGAAACAGAACCATGGCCAGTGGCCAAGGCTGGAAGCTGTTGCAAGGAGGTGGGGCCATGGGCACAGCTGCATTGAGGATGGGGCCAGGCTGAGGACTGGGAGACAGAGACATGGCTGGGGGCAGATCAGAGCAGAGCTAAGGGTAAGGAGAAGCTGGGTGGTGCTTACTCTCCTTTGGGGGTCAGTCCAGGACCTGCTGTGCTCCCCATCTGTCCTGTATGCCCCTCTTTTGGGGACATGCCACACACTTTGAAGACCTCTGCCAGTCAACGGTAGGATGCTCACCAGACAGATGACATATCCCTGTTCAAATCCCATATCAGGCAGAAAGGTGAATTGAACCAGGCTCTCCCATATCTTAAGTGAGTACCCACAGGACAAAGGTTTAGGAAGGAGACCACAGCCACCTCCCTTTCTGTGTTCTTTTGTACAAACTTAGACGTGTTCTCAGGATGGAATGAGTGAAGTTATTAAGGTGTTGGTAGGATGGCATCCTCAGGGCTCAGCTTCACTATGCTTAGATACCATAGCGATGGGTGTCCCAGGCAGGTGCCTACAATTAGTGGCTCTGTGAGCCATAGGACAGTCACCATGCTACTCTTCTGAGAGCCCACTGGTGTATGAAGGTTATTTTGAGCTGGCTGTTCAAACTCCTGTGGGTGTGGTGAAGTATTAATATGGATTTCAGATGGAAGAGAGAGGTCTCACGGAGTGACAGTGTGTACAGGCTTTGCAGGTGGAAAGAGGCAATTCGACTTCTGTAAGGGACGAGGGCACCATTTATGAAGGGTTAAGGGGGGCCGAGTTGAACCCCTGGATTTCATACTTGAGGGCTGCCTAAAGCCCATGTCCTGATTCCAAAGGCAGTTCTTAAATGCAACAGAATTTCAGCTGCTTGCAGTCTTGCCTTTGGGGCAGGGAGTTTGTTATAAAAAGAGGGAGATTAAGAATAACAAAAGCTTGGGCATTCAAGTAATTGAAGGATCATTTGAGCATCATAAAAACATTGCTAGGTACTCCACTTAAAAGATAGGGAGGAGAAAGGGTTAGAATGAGTATTGTGCTGCTGGGATTTGCATTTGGATTACTGTGTTAAACATATAAATGTTCTTGAAAAATGGATAAACAGTGACTAATCCAAAGCTGATTGCAAAGAGTTACAAAGGGATTTTACAAAACTGGATGACTGGGCAACTCAAGGGCAGATGGAATTCAGTATTGATAAGTGCAAAGTAAGGCACAAGAAAAATATAATCCTACCTATAGATACAAAAACGATGGGGTCTAAAATAGCTGTTACCACTTAAGAAAGAGATCTTGGAATTATTGTGGATAGTTCCCTGAAAACATCTGTTCAGTGTGCAGTGGAAGTCTAAAAACTAAAAAGCTAACAGAATAAGACAAAATACCATATTGCCTCTATATAAAGTAATTGTATGCCCACATCTTGAATACTATATGCAGATTTGGTTACCTCATCTTAAAAAAAAGATTGGATTTGGGAATAGGTACTGAAAGGGCAACATAAATGATTAGGTGTAAGGAACAGCTTCCATATGAGGAGAGAGTAACATGACTGGCATTTTTCAACTTGGAAAAGAAATTATTAAAGGGTGGGGAGGATATGTTAAATGTCTAGAAAATCATTAATTGTGTGGAAAAATAGAATAAGGAAATGTCATTTATTCCTTCACTAACATAACACAAGAAACTGACCCAATTAAATGTATAGGCAGCAGATTTAAAACAAACAAAATAAATTATTTTTTCACAATCAACTTGGGAGATGGTGGAAAAACCCAAACTATGACAGGGTTCCAATAAGAACAAAATATGTTCAAGGAGGGTAACTAGAATGAGCAGGGACGGTGTCCCTAGCTTCTGTTTGAAAGAAGCTGGAAACGGGCGACCGGGAGATGGATCATGATGATTGCCTCTTCTGTTCATTCTTTCTGAAGCACAAGGCATTGGCCACTGTTGGAAGACAGGATTCTGAACTAGATGTACCACTGGTCTGACCCAGTATGGCCGTTCTTATGTTCTTATATAGAGATGAAATGTATCTGACCCCCTTGCTGTAACGCACTAGGCTCCACTCCCGTCCAGAACTGAGATAGAGCCCAGGAGTCATAATAAAGTAAGAATATACATTAAAATGTTAAGGCTAACCTGTGCCCCTTAAGTGACTTGTCACAAGATATCAAAATATGTTATTGTTAGAGCTGAGTGGGTCTAATATTTATTTTTCTTTCTTTTATATAGGAATTAGAAATTGTGCTCCTGTCAGCTCACTGTTGTCTGCCAAAATATTAGTTTTCCAGTGTCTTAAGTAGCCCCTGGATAGAGATTATGAGTGGGGGGAGGGCAGATAGAGTTGGTGTTCCCCCTTCCCATTTGGTGCTTGGCTTGTACTGAGCACAATCAATAACACTGCTGAAGCCTGTGTTCTCAGTCCACCCCCCTCACTCTCTTCTGTCCTACCCCACCCTCCCATAGTGCCATCACAGCATGTAGGTGCCCCCCCAAATCTGAAATGGCGCCCCTGGAAAGGAAAGGGGGCTGCTCGGGGTCCATGTCAAAGCGAAGTCTGGTTTGCTTGGCTACGGGCTACTCGCTTTTAGCGCGGGGCAGGGTTGTTTGTAAATCTCCTCGACTGTCTGGAAGTCAGGGGGAAATCCCCACGCTCCCAGCAACGCGTGTCTCCGCAGGCAGAGGAGCCGCGCTCCGTCCGGCTGGCAGCACGTGGCCGCCCCCCACTCCCACCTGAGGAGGGAGCAGTAGCCGGTCACTCACCAGGAGGCAGGAAGAGTGTGGCCCGGATCCTCCCCTCGCGCACCGGGATCCTCCTCACTCCGTCCCGCAGGAAGCCCCGCTCGTGGGCACCCCTGGCCAGCAGCCGGCTGGGGAGAGGCCCGTGGCCCTCGAACACCTCCAGCTCCAGGCAGAAGGGGCTCTGCACATCCCGCTTCACCAGCCGCCGGAAGGGTTTCTGGGGCTGCAGGGACCAGAGCAGCCCCATGGGCTCCAGGCCGGAGAAGCTGCCTCCCGGCAGCGCTGGGGAGCGGGTGAGGTCCAGCAGCCCACTGCTCTCTGCCTTATAGCGGGCAGAAGACTGGAAAAGCTCGCCCCCCTCGTCCTTCAGAGACAGCCGGAGCGTGACCTCCTGCTGCGGGCACAGCCCCTGCACCGTGACAGCCAGCGGCTCGTCGAACAAGCTGCGCTGGGCGGGCGAGAACTGAACACTGGGCGCCATGGAGGAGGTGGCGGCAGCGGCGGCTCTTCCCAGGGCTCGAGCTGGACTGAGCACGGGGGGGCAGGATCGGAGCAGCAGCCTCTGCGCGCGGAACCTGCCAGCGCCGCGGAGTGTGCAGCAGGCGGCCACAGCCATGGTGCGGGCTCAGGCCGCTTGTCTGCGCACCGCCCCCATTCCGCGGGGGCTTGCCCTGTGGCACTGACGGCAGCCTCCCCCCGCCCTCCGCGGCCAAAGAGCCAGTGGGTAGATCACTGCAGGGTCTTTCTTTTACCCAAAACAGCCTTTCTACCCAAGCACTTACTGCAGAGGCGTAGCGGGGGTGGGGGGGGGCAGTTGCCCACGGGCGCACGCTAGGGGGGCGCCGGGGTGGGGTGGGACCGCAGCGCACAGGCCCACGTGACGCATAGCGGCGAGCTGGGTCTGCCCCCGCCCCTGGCCAGGGCTTGCGCGGCTTGCGGAAGGGGACAGCCTCCCGGGGAGAGCGCCCTTGGCGGGACGGAGGCGGCGCTGTGTCTCTGCGAGCGATTGAGGCTGCCTTGGAGGTCGCCCGACGGCCCGGCAGAGGCGGCCTGCGTGTGGTACCCGGCTCGGGGCCGCCTTTAACGCCGCCATGTGGCGAGTAGCCAGGGCCTGGCCCGCCTGCTTGCGGCCTTTCAGGCGCCACCGCCCCCCGGGGCCGCGCTCGGGCGGCAGGGGGGCAGCCACCGTTGCGGTAGAGCCCGCGGCGGGACTGGCGGACGAGCCGGTGGCGACCAAGGTGCTGGGGCTCGCCCCGGGGCAGCGGGTGACACTGAGGGGGCTGGTGGTGAACGAGCAAGGCTGCCTCTTCGACTCCTGCGCCCACTACCAGGCGGACAGCCGCGGGGAGGTGGACCTCTGCAGGGACACTTCCCAGGGAGGGGACTACACTGGGGTGGAGCCCATGGGGCTGTTCTGGAGCCTCTCCCCTGCGGGCATGGAGAGACCCTACCAGAGGCTCGTGCCGAAGCAGGTGAAGACACCCATGAAGGTGGCGGTGTCAGTCCACCAAGGGCACAGTCAGCCTGGCGCCATCCCGGGGCAGGTACTAGCCAAGGCCCATGTGGAGAGATGGTTCACTGCCCCCGGGGTGCGGAGAATTAGGCTGAAAGAGGGCAGCGTGAGAGGCAGCCTGTTCCTACCCTCAGGTGAGAAGTGTGAGGGAAGCTCTGCCTTGCAGTGAGTGGATTGAGGCATTGAAGCTGCTTCCCTTTTCCTACATGTAAAGTGTGATGGTAATCACTCGCCTCTGTAACAGGCTTTGACGTCCACCGACAGTGCTTATAAGTGCATGTGATTAGTGTATATATGGGAGCGTGAAAACATTTCTCCTGGCTCAATTGAGGTTGATCAGATTGTGCCATTTCTTTGTATTAAAAATGTAGAAATTGCTCTGAGGCCTTTATGGTTATTACAAAAAGTTGATATAAATTATTGGAAAACACCATATAAATGCAAAATATAATGTATTATCTGAACACCATCACAGAGGATTTCTGCTTGCACAAAACAAGACTGACCATGTCCTCATCAGTATATTGCAGCAGCAGTTTACTTTTTTAAATTCACAGGAATAAGATGAATACTGAAAATGAAAAGGACTAACCATCTGTATATACTACTATAAATAATCCCGTGTATGTTAGATGTTTATTATAACACAGGTAAAGCAAAATGGCAATTTATTAAAATGAATGGAGATGCCTATCTCCTAGAACTGGAAGAGACCTTGAAAGGTCATGAGTCCAGTCCCCTGGCTTCATAGCAGGACCAAGTACCATCCTTGACAGATTTTGCTCTAGATCCTTCAATGGCCTCCTCAAGTATTGAGTGCACAACCCTGGGTTTAGCAGGCCAATGCTCAAACCACTGAGCTGTTTTTGTAGACTAGCTCCCCTATGGTATATTTAGATTCCCCATAACGCTGAAGTAAAGTAAAGTGTGGTGGAATTCCCAAAATTTATAGAAGAGTGATTGAATTAGTGAGAAGTCATGTTTTCTTTTTACCAGGAGATGGTTCTGAGCCCAGTTCTTTTACCATGCTAATCAGTGGCAAATCTCCCATGTAGGAGTAGGATTGTGCCATATGGGACACTTTCTCTTTGTTAAATGTATGGGCCATCTGAAGAGATTATAGAGAATACATGCATACTAATGATCTCTCTTCTTACCTCAGAACCAAACTACTCATTAGTTTTATACTATAAAGGAAGAATTTTGCTGGATTGAGGCCTAAATCATTATCTCTACTCTAGTTATTTTTAGAGGCTGATCCAAGGTCCACTGAAGTCAAAGGAAAGACTCGGATTGATTTTAATGGACTTTGGAGGCCCTTAGCACTTTCAGTTCAACAGCATTGAAGCCTGGGTATTTTGTTCAGAGCACTTTGCAGGTATGTACAGGGTTTCCACCAAACTTTAGTGGGATCCACAAGACTGCAGCCTAGAACTAACTTTATTTATTTAAACATTCCTGGTTTTGTGATGTTACCACAATACTGGAAAATCCAGACTGGCTGCTTATGTTAAGGTAATTTTCTTCTCAGTGGAAAGTTCTGTTTTTAGATTTCCACCATGAATGTATGTGCTTTAGTGGAAAAAACGAAACACCTGTATTGTTAAAATAAGAATACAAAATCCTAACTGTTCAAAATTAAAATAGAAAGACATGTGAGTTAAATTACATCCTATAACATAATAGGGGTGCCTCATTTCCTGATAGGAACTAGAGCCCATTGGATTTCTGGAGTTCTGTTACCTATACCACTTATGAGATGACAACATAACATCATAAATTATAACCCAACAGTGCATGTTTAGTCTTTTAAAAAATAAAAGTGCTATATTGTCTCTTGATATTTTCGCAATTGAGCTTTAATTCAAACTTCTATAATTTCATATGTTGCCCAGATAATATATTTATTTTAATTATATAGTGCTTTTACTCAGTGGATATTGTGTATATTATTCAAACCTGTGATTCCTGTACTGGGACCTTCAAGAATTTCCAAAAATTATAATAAAGAACTTTAAATTTGTAATGCATCTAAAATGTTTGTTTTACTAAATCCTCTTCCATCTTCCCTCCCACTTACAATGGGAATATTCTGTTGTGTTGTACATGATACACTTCATCTTTAACTTCTGTTTTTATTAAATTTGTCATTAGTACCATTGTGGTATAGGAAACAATCTTGTATTTAACTCTTCATAGAACACTAGAACTGGAAGGGCCCTTGAGATATCATTGAGTCCAGTTCGCTGCCCGCATGGCAGAATGAACATCAATCTAGATCATCCCTGATAGATGTCTATCTAACCTGCTCTTAAATATCTCCAGAGATTGAGATTCCAGAACCTCCCTAGGCAATTTATTCCAGTGTTTAACCACCCTAATAGTTAGGAAGTTTTTCCTAATATCCAGCCTAAATCTCCCTTGCTGCACTTTAAGCCCACTGCTTCCTGTTCTATCCTCAGAGGCCAAGGAAAACAATTTTTCTCCCTCCTCCTTGTAACACCCTTTTAGATACCTTGTTCACAGAAGCAAAATGTTTGCCAGCCCTCCTGGACAACTATCAAATTATACAGGTTAACTATTCTATTTTGATTACTCATTTTTTTGCACCCAGAAGGAGCAAGGAAGTCAGACATACATTTTATAAAAAAGTCTACCTTGCTTTAAATTTGTTCTGCTGTAGTTAGTAGTAGGGAAGCTCATTTTTTTTATTAGTCTGTAAGGCGCTGCAGGCCTATTTGCTGACTTTTTTTGTCAGTGGTAAGCTGTAAGTCCTTAAAGCTCCAATTTTGCCCATTGAATTCAATGTGATCAAAATAGAGAACTAAGATTCTTCATTTTCCTGTATTTGCTGCAGTCTGTATGTAGTAAATTGGTGATTCTTTAACTAAAAAGCCTTATATGATTATTTGCTGCTATCAATACATTTGGAGAAAATATGTTTTGGTTTTAGTTGTGTCCTATTCATTTTGGAATACAACCCAGTTTAATGACACATATTAAAGCCAAACCAGATTCCATCCTCAACTTATATTTTCTTTAAAATCTTGGCCATGGATATCTTTAATAAATGGGTGCCTGAATTTAGGCTCCTTATTCCATACTTAAGGGCTTGGAAGGAAGTTGATTAACATAGCTCCCTGTGTAGACACATTTATGGAATAATAATCACTTTATTCCTGAATAATAATTTTTGAATCAAAACACTTTTATTTAGGAATAGATTGCCCACATAGGGAGCTATGTTGGAATAGCTATTCTGGTCAATTTCCCTGTGTACAAAACCCCTAAGTGGCTTGACTTTCAAAACAAGATCCCATTAAAGTCAAAATAAAATTGATAGTTCAGAGAATTGTGTTGTGCTCAGCAATTTATATAGGCCTCAGGGGTCTCAGTTTTGATACCCATTTATTAAAATCTTGGTCTATGATTTTGGACCAGATACTATGTAAATTTGCTGTATCCTGTTTCATTCTTTTCATGCAGCCTAAAAAAATGTTCCTTTTGATTAGACAGACACAAGCCACCTGCAGCCTGTCTGTTTTTTTGGTTTCTCTTAATAGACTTTTGTGATTACCCCTGGCTTGCACTTTTAGGATCCCAGAGCAGTTGGACATAATATCTTAAACATGAATTAGACTTCTGTTAAAGAGTTATATATACTAGCAAGAGGCTACAATAAAACCTGAGGTTCGGGGGAAACATCTGTAGTGCCTTGGTTGTATAGGATTTCCTCAAATAATGCCAGAATGAAACTGACAATACTTGTATGTTTCACAGCTACTCAAAGGGATGATAGAAACAGTGTAAATGCACAGAGATTTCCCTTTCAATATGCTGCTTTTATTAATGACTTTATTGTTAAGGAAAAATGAGAATTGTTAGAATCACCGAAGTTGGAAATCAAAAAGAGAATTAGCTCATCTAGACCATCCTTTGCACCACTAGATTTTTTCCTTACAATATATTTCCAATGCATTGTTTAATTTTAAATGTTCCAAGCAATGGAACTTCACTGTTTCAGTCTAGGGAGTCACGCTCAGTGTTTCCAAAATCCCTTAAGAGCCAAGAGGTCTGTTCTTCCATTCATGTGTTTTATGTAACTCTCAATGTTAAGCTGCAATTATGTGAGAATAGACCCATTTCCCTCTCCCAGTGGCAATTTGGATTTGAATGGATCAATCATGCTATCTGATGACCAATCAGAAAAATACTAAGACTGCTTATACTTCTCACAGACCCAGAAGACAGTATCTCATATTCTCTAGGTCAAATTCTGAACTCATCAGGTATCCACTGTCTATGCTAGAAAGATTACTAGAAAATAAATACATGTGACTGTGCAGTCATTTTAACCCAGATTTACAAAGGTATTCAGGTTGCTAATTTCCATTGATTGCCTAAATACTTTTGAAAATCTGGGTCAATGAGACTAGCTGCAATAATAGGTTGTTTTAGCATGGGACTACTCAACTAATGGCTCATGGGCTGTGTGCAGTGGGGTTTGGGTTTACCCGGGGCTCAACATGCAACTCGGGGTGGGATTCTTTGAACATGGCCTTCACTGGGAATATGCTCCACAATGGTGAGTCAATATAAAGGTTTTCTGTTGATGAGTGTTTTAGTAGTTAAATTCCTGGATTGTCATTGCTCATTAAAAGTGTTGGAATATGGGTAGAAATTGGGTAAATATTGCATTTTATTAATATCAGCAAAACTGACTTAAATGGGGCCTGTGTATTGTGTAGTCTTGCCTTAATCTTTGTATTCATGCCCATCAGTGTGAAAGAAGCTATTTGCATATATATTTGCATGTATATGCAACCACACTTAAGTTGCTGCCTTTGGCATGTGCTGTATCACTGTGACTCCTGGGGCTTCCAAAGTTGAGTAGCTTTCATCTAGCATATGATCTGCTTCTTCAGCATGAGAAGGCCAAGTCTTTGGAAAATACACTGGGGTGACATTAAAAAGTATTCTCATGTGTTTGAGCAGGTGTTCCATATAATAGTAATGGGAAATATCATTAGTACTGATATTTTGCTTGTGAAAAAGTAATACTAGATAATTATTAACTGCACCTATTATATTTTGCATTTGCAGTTTGTTCTTCACTCTATACCCTCTAATGTCTTTGCCTGATAATATTGGGGTTTTTTTCTAATTTTTGTAGGGGATGGCCCTTTTCCAGGGGTGATTGATATGTTTGGTGATGACGGTGGATTGATAGAGTTCCGGTCCAGTCTGCTAGCCACCCATGGCTTTGCTGCTCTTTCCCTGCCTTATTTTGACTTTGAGGATTTGCCTAAGATCATGAAGGATTTGCATCTGGAATACTTTGAGGAGGCAGCTAAATTTTTACAGCGTCACCCAAAGGTCAGTGTAATTAGAGAAACTCTTGGGGTATGACTACACTACCACCCTAGTTTGAACTAGGGTGGTAGTGTAGACATACCCTTGTAGACATATTCCTCTAGATGTGGGCATGGGAGAGAAGACTTATCAACAGTGCTGCATTGATGGCAGTATGTGTAGGGGAAGAACAGCACATTAATTTCCTTAATTAATCAGCCCTGCCCAGTCAATCAGGTCAGTGCACAGAGCCCTGACTGGGCAGAGCTGATTAATCACCTGTGAAGCTGTACTGCCACGCAGCTTAAAGGGAACACCGAGATTAGTACTCCAGGAAATGGCAATTTCAGCTGGTTAGATCTGAATGGGTGTATCCTAGAGTCCAAGAGCCCACAATATTTTATGAGTTAGCACCTTTTGTGTTCTCTGAAACATTGGACACAAACAAGAAACAGGATTGTGCCCCTGGTCTGCATTATAAGTTCCATTTGTAATTTTCTAACAGGAACTTAATTTTGTACAAGGCTCTTGAAAAAGCCCCTCTGAACATGTTTGATGTCACACTGTCATTAATGCATATGTTTCTCTTTCTCTCCACTCCCTTTTTCCCTCTTTTTGTTTATCTGAAGGTGAAAGGGCCAGGGATTGGAGTGATTGGGACAGGGAAAGGGGCAGAACTGGCATTCTCCATGATTACTTTCCTGCCACAGGTGGTGGCAGCTGTCTGTATATCTGGCTGTAGCTCCAATACCATCACTGCTCTTCACTATGGTGAGCTGACTCTGCCTGGGCTGCGCTTTGACATGAGCAAGATCAGCATTTCTGAGGCTGGTGTGTTTGATATTTTTGAAGCTCTGGATGACCCAATGGATCCAGCTAATTCCCACTGCCTAATCCCCATAGAAGAAGCAGAAGGTCATTTTCTCTTGGTGGTTGGAGAAGATGATCGCAATTGGAAGAGCTCTTTCTTTGCAGAGATGGCAATTGGACGCCTGCGCCAACATGGAAAAGACAACTTTAAACTTTTGAGTTATCCAGGAGCAGGCCATCGGATCGATCCACCCTTTTTGCCACTTTGCTCAGTAGCCCTGGACCGTGTCCTAGGGTTGCCTATTCTAGGTGGTGGGGAGAGAAAAGCACATGCACATGCACAGGAACACTCCTGGAAGAAGATTCGGGAGTTTCTGCACTTACATTTGGGATGAACGCCTCACTACCTGAAAGCTGCCACTTAATCACAGGGGGCTGAGAAATGAGACACCCAATGGACTACAAGACTAGAGAGTCTGACTCAGAAAGACAGAAAAACTCGATACGTATTTGTTGGTCAAATGACAACTCAGTGGCAAATGTAAACACCGAGGAGGGTGAGGATTTGTTTAAGGTTGTTGAAAATGCTGTAACTAGTGTTGGGGAGAAATGTAATAATGGAAAACTTCAATGTTCATGTTAGTAAAAGTTTTCCTAATGCCAAGATCACTTTAGACTGGGAAATAATCACCTGAGGAAGGTGACAGAAGTCCCCTCACTTGTGGCATGTAAAGGAACCCAGCACCCTGTCCAAGCTAAGAATGTTAACTAGTGGTTAACTGACTAGTTCAGTAGTCGATGGAATTTCCATCGACTGCTTGACTAGTCGATAGGCACTTCCACATTCCTCCTTTGAAATGTACAAGAGTCCCTGGTGGGGCTCTTGTACATTTCAAAGGAGGAATGCAGAATTCCATGTGCAGCCCAGGGCCAGCGGGAAGTCCCGCTGACTTCGGGCTGCACTCGGGTCAGCTTTGAAATGTACAAGAGTCCCTAGTGGGGTCAGCTGGAGACTCTCTAGCTGATGCCAGGCTCCACGCGCAACAGCGCCGGAAAGCTGATCCCTGGCTCGTTTGAAAGGGACAGCGTCGCACTGCTGAGCTGGGGATCAGCTGTGTGGCTGCCCCTTTGAAACACCGAGGTGGAATTTCAAAGGGGCAGTGCCACACAGTTCATCCCCAGCTCAGCTGTGCGGCGCTGCTGCTTTGAAGTACCCCCTCTTCCATTAGCCATGACACCCCCCCTTTGCTGCCTCTCTCTGATAGAGACAGCAAGGGGGGGAATCGACTAGTCAACTGACTATCCAATAAGCATTTGCTTATTAGATAGTCGATTAGTCCTTAACATGTCTAGTCCAGGCCTGCAGAAAACAGCAGTCAAGAAGACTGGCCTGCATCTAGTGGAATGATGGCAGTCCTAGATGGTAAGATTTGGAATCAGCAATGCCCTGTAAACTGGCAACGTTTGCCTCACTGTTTGGGATTTGAATCCAACTAGTTCAGCTCAGATGTTTTCCAGTAGTGTGTCCCCCCAGGGAGCACTCTGTTCTAAAGCTGTGACTGTTTGCTCTGCCTCGTTTGGAAACCTTTTCTATTAGAACTTTATCTGGGATGCATACATGGATAGTTGTTGGACATATTGATGTTATCGTTGTTCATTATCACTGAGCACAGCCAATGGCTCCTTACACACCAATTGGTTGCAGAGACGAAAGATGAAGCGTTTTCAATGCACGCTAATGAGTGGGATAGCGCCAGTAGTGATTTATTAGTGAGGTTTTCATGAGGGACTTACCTCTATTGTATCATAATCTCTTGGCTGGCAGGTAATACTTGGTTAGTGGATATTACTGTTCCACTGGGTAGCTTGGTTAAATGCAGATTTGTTATATGCTTTGATATTTCTGTTTCCTTCTTCCTTCTTGAAGTTTAGTCTTCTAATTGCATGTTTTTATAGTAGTAATGACTGTAGTTAAATGAGGGATACGAGGAATCCAGTTATTTTGGAATTACCTTGTATTGGATAGTGGCAGTCAGCTGTCATTGGATACTAACTAGCTGATAGTGACAGCCACTATTGAGAAGGAGCAGAAGAGTTGATTGGTGAATTGAAAGAATGCAGGGAGCCTGGCCAACAGGAGGCAATAGAGTT
The DNA here is from genome assembly GCF_052426305.1 of Pelodiscus sinensis. Lineage (NCBI taxonomy): Eukaryota > Metazoa > Chordata > Testudines > Trionychidae > Pelodiscus > Pelodiscus sinensis. The sequence goes on along the minus strand of NC_143056.1, from coordinate 66,744,378 downwards.
ATATTGGCTGTCAAACAGTGACCAGCTTAAGAATCAATCAAAAATGAAAAAATCCTGAGAAATTCTCTCCTAGCTGCCTGGAAAAGAGGGAGCTATTGTACACAGGGCTGCCAGGGGATTATGTTTCCAATCTAATTAATTTTAGACTAGTGCCTCCCCTCTTGTCAGGTTAGGAGCCCCACCTCCATCATCTTGATAGAAGGGAATCACAATTTCTTCTTTACTTAATATTTTTTACCTCAGTTAGTTCTCTGAAATAGTGGTAGTGCTGGAAGCTTGGTTCCCAAGCTCCACTTCCAGCACAATTCCCTTTCCATGGTCCCTGTTGTCAGAGCTGCTTAAAATTGCTGCCTAGGAGCTTTTACTTTTAGCTGTCACTATGCTGGTGTTTTATGCTTATTGACTTCATGTCATCTAAGTCACATGTGCACTATGCACATCATCTTGAGTGTTCATCTCGTTGATGCTCAGTCCACAGACATTTCCCAGCCACACCACAACAGACTTCACTTCATGTGTGCCTACTCCCTCTCCCCACACCACCAACACAACTGGCATGGTTAAATGGGTTTTGCAGGGGGCTTTGGTGCCTGAACCTTTCCTGAAGATAGATAGCAACACTACAACAGGCCTGCAACCAGTTTTGATGAGGAGTTACTTCCCCAAAACTACTCCCTGCTGTGACCAGCAGTGCTCCTTCTAAGCTGCATGGCAGCACAGCTTCACAGGTGATTGATCAGCAGGGCAGAGTCAGTCAGCTCCATACATGGAGCCCTGAGCCTCTGACTGGGCAGGGCTGATCAATCACCTGTGAAGCTGTGCTGCCGCTTGCCTTACAGGGAGCACTGGTGACCAGAGAAGTTGTCCTTTTGTTTCCCTTCTCACCTGAACTGCCACCAACTTGCCTGCTTCCCTTAGATTGGGCAGTGGTCCTAGGCAGCCTGTTTTGCTGCCCACTAAATCTCCATTGTATCTTCTTACCTCTGCAGATCCACTGCTGCCCAGGACTGCAAGTTCCTGGGACAAGTTTATAAAATCCACGGTAATCCCAGTCAAACTAGGCTAGCTAGAGGTACGAGTCCAATCAAATTGCTGGGTTCAGGTATAGATTCTGAATGTAGGCATTGTTAGATTTCTCTGATTTTAAATTAATATCACATTTTTCATTAATTATCAAAAAGTAATGTCAACACATATATAAAAAGGTGGTTTTAAATTCTCTCACTTTAAAATGTCATTTTAAATTAATTTGTTTATAAATAAACAGTTTCCCCACCCATTTAGCATTAACACACTTAATTATGTGTAGAAATTTGGCAGCAGCTTTGGTTTTTTAAATTCTGATTTTTCAAAAGGGGAGAAGGGAAAAAACCTGAAAGCACTTAATACTGCAATTTGTTAGTGTAAATACATCTTGCCAGGGGAGGATATACAGCAGGGCGAACGGAGCAGCCGCCCTGGGCCCCGCGCTTCAGAAAGCCCCGCGCATGCGCTGTGGCACCACTGCGCATGCGGTCACTGCACATGCGCCGTGGCAAAGGGGGGGGCCCCGCGGAAGTATGCTGCCCGGGGCCCCGCAAAACCGTCATCTGCCCCTGCATCTTGCACTCAGACAATACTAATGACCAAAGAACATATACAATGATCTGAAGCAAACTGCTTATACAATTACGTGTTATTAATTTACAAAAACTTATTCTATCTGCAATGTAAATACCACTAAAAATGTGCAGTATGCCTTAATGCAGAGGGCCTGATTGTGGCCATATTTAATGCCTAATTTTTAGGCCCTGATTCTACATTCTTTATTTAGGAAAAACACCCAAATAATTTCAGTAGACATAGTGTTGGTGTAAGGAATGCATGATCAGGGTTTTAGGATCCCTAGATCAAGGTAAAATTAATATTGGGGTTGCAGAATTGTTTCAGAATTTCATTCTATGCAAGAGTAGCTGTGGGTTCAATCCTTGCATGGGCTGATAATGCCATAAGTATCCTGCTTCAGTTCTGCTGAAGTTAGTGGCCAAATTCCTATTGATTTTAAGAGAGCAGGATCAATCCCAAGATGTCATATCAGCCCAGCTGATGGTTATGCTGTCTAACCACTTTGATCCAAATAAGGAGGGTTTGTTCAATAACCATATGTATGATTGCAAGTGGGATGATAAAGAGCTAGTTTGTATGAACTGGCTTATTATTTGCACTATTTTATTTTTGTCTGTTTTCAAGAAGAGCTTACAATAAATTTCTAAAATGTGTTGCTAAAGTGCGTTTCTTTAAGACAAAGATTTATGGGGAGGAGGAAGTGAAGGCATTCTACACATGAACCTGTACCCCATAGGTTTCTGCTAAAATGGTCAGGAATGAAATAGTTAAATGTTTACTTTACTTTTTCCCCAAGGGGCTTCAGAGATGAATGAGGCAGTTCATACTTCTTGCACCTTCTGCATCTCTCTTATCTATCTCCATAGCTCGGTAACACTGTCTATGTTCCCTTTTGCATAGATTTTCCTCCTAACTTCTTCCAATCTTACACAAATCCATTGTGCTTTCTGCCTCAGAAGATTCTGTGGGATCCAAGCAAAGGTTTCTATACTTCTACATCTGTTACAATGGCTAATTTGAAAGGAACTTTACACTTACCAATTTAAAATATCCCTTTCCTGTTAGAGGATGTCTAAAGTGCTTTGAACATGAAATCTGGTTAATATGGTAATGCTTATAGCACTACAGAGAAGCCTAACATGTATGGCAATATGGGCAAAAGTGGACCTCTACCCTATATACATTTGAAGTGAGAGAAAGTCACAAAACCATCAAATTCTGCTACAGCAAGAGCTGAAATAGAACGCTTGCATGTCTCCTCCCTACAGAAACTAAAAGTCACTTTCTGATGTAATAGTGTTGAAAAGGATCGTGTGGGTACCATTTGTATAGAGCAAGTGCACAGGGCTATAGTGTGCTATATGTCTGAATAAGTCTGTCCCTATCACAGGCAGCACCTTGTATATTACCAGACAGGCAGCCCAGCTCTCCTTTCCACCTGCTGTAAGACATTACCTGAAACTGCTGCCAAACCAAATGCTGTACCTGCCAGCATACCACTGTGGCTGCCAGAGACCTTGCCCAGGCCAACAGGACTCCTCCACCAGCACTCTCAGCATGAGGCATTGTAACCCCTCACACCACACACTGAGCCATGATACAGTAGTGATGTCAGCTTAACTGGGTGGAAAGTGATGGGGACCAAGCAAAGTGTGCAGGGCCTGTTAGGGCAGGCAGACAGGATCCTTTTAACACCTAGGCTGTGTCTACACTGGGCCACTTATTCCGGAAAATCAGCTTTTCCAGAATAAGCTGCGAGCTGCCTACACTGGCCCTTGAATTTCTGGAAAAGCAACAAAGCTCTACTGTACAAAATCAGCTGCTATTCCGGAAAAGCTACGCTGCTCCCGCTCGGGCATAAGTCCTTATTCCGGAACACTGTTCCGGAAAAGGGCCGGTGTAGACAGCCCAGTAGTCTTTTCCGGAAAAAAGCCCCAATCGCAAAAATGACGATCGGGGCTCTTTTCCGGAAAAGCGCGTCTACATTGGCTACAGATGCTTTTCCGGAAAAGCATCTGTGGCCAATGTAGACGCTCTTTTCCGGAAATACTTGTAACGAAAACTATTCTGTTTTAAGCATTTCCAGAAATTCATGCCAGTGTAGACACAGCCCTATTGAACACTCACCATAGAGCAGGAAAGACATCTAATGTTCCACAATGTGCTACATTGCCAAGTCTCACAAAAAATAGCATGGCATTTAAAAACAAGCTCTACCCATTTCAGAGGTGTTTTATACAAACTTCGTAATTTCTTTGTATTAGTAGTAGCACAAGTACACACATATATACCAGGCAGCATTGGCAGCAACCAGGGCTGTGTTTAGTACCTAGAGCAGTGGTTCTTAACCTTACTGCAGCCTGCACTCCTTTGGTTCTCAAAATATGTTTTCGCACCCCTTATTAAAAATAATTGAAGTAGGTCAGTTCTTTAAACCTAAGATATATCATAAAAATCTGGCATGTCTCGCGGGTGCGTGCACCCCAGGTTAAGAACCACTGATCTAGAGGTTTTTCTTCCCCCGATACATAATAAAATCTGGTCAGCAGTAGGGCTGGGGGGCACTGATGAGACGGGCAGAGGAGGGTCCCTCTCCCAGTGTGGTGAGGGACATAGCGCTGGGGAGGTCAAGCCAGAGCCGGGCGAGGGGGAGCGCCACTGGTGCCGTGGGGATACGTGGGAGAGCGGCGCCGGAGACTCAGCAGCACCCTCACTGAGAGGGGAGGGTCGGCGTCGCAGTACACGCTTCGCTGAAGCCGCAGCCTCAGCCCCTCTCGCAGCCGCACGGACGGCGCTAGCAGGCAGCCCCGCTTGCTGCAGCAGAGCCGCGTCCCCCCTCACAAACCGTAATCCGGGCAGCGACAACCCCACCCACACAGCCGTGCTGCTGCGCTCCCCGCACGGCACTTCACAGCCTCCTCCCGCCTCTCTCCCTCCCCGCCCCCGCCCTCACAGGCAGCCGCGGAGAAGTAACCGTGCCGCTGGGCGCGTGCCGCCGAATCCGCGAGAACAAGGTGCGGACCGCGCCCTCCAGCGCACAGCGGCGCTCTCGGCAGCAGCACAGAGGGGAGCGCAGAGCCGGCGGGAAAGGTCACGTGGTTCCCGGGTTAGGGACTGTCTGGTTGCCATGGTGTCTCTATGATCCCTAGCGTCTCGCCTCGACTGCGCTGAGCATGCGCGGGAGATTAGCGTGCCATAGCAACCGGATCAGCGACAGTAGCAACGGTAATGGTGAGTCTGTTGAAAGGTGCAGCGGGGGAGCTGGGTGCGTGTGTGGCTGGATGGGGAAAAGGGGGGAGACGGGACCGGGGCGGCAGGGGGAGGCAGGAGGTGACCTGGCTCGGGGGGAAGCGAGGCGGGGTTGAGGACACCTGGTTGGGGTAAGGGGAAGGGGGAGCTGGGGGGCCTAGAGGGCCCTCGCTATGGGAGGGCAGGGAAAGGGGCCTGGGGCGCCGAGCTTGGCCACGGGAGCATATTTCACTGAACGTGGCAATGCTGGGCCTGACTCTCCCTATTTCTCCACACAGAGCTGAGGAGCCTTTGCCCCTCCTGTGTTCTGGGCCCTGCCGGAAGCCCAGCTGGCCCCAGCATAAGTCAAAGCAGCCTCGGTTCTGCTCGCTCTAAGCTGCAACAGCCTCCTAGAGGTGTTTTGCAGTCCAGAATAGCCACCACTTGCTGTCCTCCTGTCCCCTTTGACAGGTCCCTACAATGGGAGCTGCAAGAGGTGTTGGTGTGGAGAGGTATAAATGGGCCATTAGGCATCACATAAACTGGTCCACTGTCTAAGACTGCGGGGGTATTTCCTTCAATCTTGAATGACCGTTAAAAAGAAACAACAAACCAACACAAAATTGTGTCTTGGAAAGAGAGTTATTCCAGAGATAGATCAGAATAGTAGGAGCAAATCATCCTTGAGCTACTTGAGTGCCAGGAGTCACCATCATTAAAATGCATTAAAATTTATAGATGTTTTGAAGACTGTAACAAATACAGAATCTACTTTGACAAGCCTGATTACTGCTCACTTACCTAAGAAATTCCATGTTGTTTTATTTGACTGAAATGACCAGTAGGAATTAAATGCATAAAAATGAGGATGAACCCCAGTTATCTATTTTTACTTTCTGGAAACATTGCTGTATTTGGTTGACTTTTTGTAAACTTTCTGTGATAATTCTTTGTAAGAAATTATTCCATTGAAGGGGAAGAGCATGGATTATTTAATGTTTTTGTTCTCTTTTACCAATCCTGTGTGTATGTGTGTGTGTGTGTGTGTGTGTGTAGATTTTTATTATTTCCTTAGATTATTTGTTGTTATTCCTGACGCATCAATATGATCTGTCAAAGGTGACATTTTCAAACACTGATCATTTGGCATAACCAGCAGTATATTATTTTGATTACTTGCTATTCCTTTCAGTAATCTAACCTTTTAAGATGAATCGCTCTGGGAAAGGAGCCAGTGAAGGTGAAGGTTCTTGGTAATTGGCTGGTTCATGTGAAATTTAAGACAAGGCTAGTTGATGCATGCCAGTAGCAAAAAGGCAGGCAATGTTGGCATTTTTGCTGGAGTAAATACAAACTCACTCCAAGAAACCCTGATTTCTGATCTGTGCTACCCAAATGACCTGTTTCCATGCTTCTGGTTTTCATCCTCACCGTCAGCATGAAGCCCAGGTGTCAGTAGTGGGAGAGGCAGGACAGTTAGGAGTGCAAATCTGAAGAAGTTAGGATCCCTATATTTAAATTATATCACATGTATTATGTAAATTTAAAATTTTGTCAGATTTTAGGCTCAGGTATGGGAAAGAAACTGCATTAGTCATCTATTCATTGAATGATATGTGACAAAGATCAAGGGTCCTTGATGATTTTATCATATCTGTCACTTCTCTTTGAACCAGTTATTTAATATTTATATTGCAGTAGTGTTTGCATACTGCAGTCAAGTTGGGCCCCATTGTATTAGGCATGGAACATGCATATTATAAATAACAGATTATGTCTCAAAGTGCTAAAATCTAAAAGATATTTACTTTTGTTGGCTCATCTGTGGTCCTTCACAGGGTTTGACAGAGTTGTTAGAGTTAGAGAGGGAAGAAAGGATGCAGTGTTTTTAATACAAGAATGAGTCTCAGTCCTATTATGCTCTTGGTGTTTGATTCAGCTAGTGTAGTGGAACAAATTACCAAATGTAATTTACATGACTGTACATGCATAAAGGCTGGATGGCTGTAGCTTAATCTAGATAAGATTGTGTTGATGTTGATAGGCTGGGAAAGCAACTGGAAGAATCGATGAGGTTTATATCTGCATCCCCAAATAAAGGAACATCCCTACCAGTTGTGAGACAGGTTCACAAGCTTGGAATTTTGTTAGATTCTGGATCACTTTGACAGCTTAGTGGTCTTTTCACACATATATGTTCTGTAGTCAGGCAAAAAGCTTGTGCACTTTTCTTTTATATTTAGAGCTTCTGCTGTTGTTGTTGTTGTTGTTTTGTTGTTATTATTTATTAATTTGCATTACCATAGTATCTAGGGGTATGTCTACACTAGCCCCCTAGTTCGAACTAGGGAGGCTAATGTAGGCATTCGAAGTTGCAAATCAAGCCCGGGATTTAAATATCCCACGTTTGATTTGCATCTTCCCGGCTGGTTGCCATTTTTTTTTAAAATTTATAATTCTGGACAAACTGCCCACGTCTACATGCGGCAGGGACCCAGTATTTCGAATTAAAGCCCCTAAATCGAACTAGCTGTTAAATCTCCTTGCAGGGGAGGGGGCTAGTGTAGACATACCCTAGTAGTCCTAGTCATGACTAGGACCCTGTTGTTCTAGGTTCCTTATACAAACTAGGGACGTTAAAAAGTGGTTAATTAAGTAATTGTGTAACCAATGAAAATCTTAGCAGTTACACAGTTACACGCTGCGGGCTCTGCAGTATAAAGTTTATGCTGCAGAGCCCCCAGTGCAACCGGCTTCCCGGGAGCTGGGCTGGCAGCCAGTGCATGTCAGGAGCTGGCTCCCGGCTCCATTCCCAGGGAGCCAGCTACGCTGCAAGCTCTGCAGTATAAGCTTTATACTGAAGAGTCTGCAGTGTGGGGCGGCAGCCAGCTCCCCAGGAGCCAATGGGGGCCAGAAGCCAGCTTTTAAGATGGCTCCCGGCATGTACCGGCTCCCACCTACTGCCCTGCTCTAATACAGAGCCAACTGTATGGCCCTCCGGAAGCAGGGCAGGGAGCGTACAGGTAACTGTTATGGTAATCAATAAGCTCCTGCTTATCGGTTAACTGTTTATACTATTACATCCCTACTACAAACACAGAACAAAAAGATGGTCCCTGCCCCAAGGGTCTTATAATTGAACCTTTCTACAATTATACATGTTTTGCTGCTTTGAGATTGCAGTAGTGTAATGTGGTCTACTACATAATGAGACCATTCAGAAACTAACGCTAGGGTGAATGGGATGACTCTTGCTGAATGGAGCATAGGACATAAAGGCTATGTCTAGACTGGCATGATTTTCCGCAAATGCTTTTAACGGAAAAGTTTCCCGTTAAAAGCATTTGCGGAAAAGAGTGTCTAGATTGGCACGGACGCTTTTCTGCAAAAGCACTTTTTGTGGAAAAGTGTCCGTGCCAATCTAGACGAGCTTTTGCGCAAAAAAGCCCCGATCACCATTTTCGCGATCGGGGCTTTTTTGCGCAAAACAAATCTGAGCTGTCTACACTGGCCCTTTTGCGCAAAAGCTTTGTGCAAAAGGACTTTTGCCCGAACGGGAGCAGCATAGTATTTCCGCAAGAAGCACTGATTTCAGACAGTAGGAAGTCAGTGTTCTTGCGGAAATTCAAGCGGCCAGTGTAGACAGCTTTTGCGGAAAAACTTGCCAGTCTAGACACTGCCAAAGTGCATAACATTAGAGTTCTCTGATCTGTTTAGCTACCACAAAATCTCTCTCTGTGTCGTACTGTACAGTGAAGATCAGCAAAGATATTCACACTGGAATCCTCTTGATTTTAAAGTGAGAAAGCAGTTGAAAGACTGTATTCTGTGAGAGATGCTTGACAGAAACATTCCTCCCCCCTTAGTCCTTTAAAGCCTTGTGGTTTTGGGTGTATTTTTAAAACTTTTTTGGGTGTTACAAACAGGGTGGATTATATTTAAATCAAATTAGTAATTTAAATAATGGTTTAAATCACTAGTCAGGAAACTCAATTTAATCATGGTTTTCTACATAAAAGTGCATTCTTATTGATTGTTATAACCTTAATATATATTTTTCACAACTCAGAGAGATGTAGGTTTCCTTTTTAGACGGTATACAATGTACATTTTTAAACAGTGATTTATTTTGAAAACTTTTCAGATTAGTTTTAAGCTATATCAGAAAATGAATCATTATTTGGTCATTTCATTTACCAAAAGTAACTGAAGCAGATATTTATGAAGTCATTAGGAGATGAACTATCTGTAATTCAACAGGTTAATCACTAATGTTTGGAGGATTTTTTTGCCATGCTGTATTAGCAGGAGAACATCACCAAACAGACAAATTAATTGTTTTATTTAACTAAAACAACAGCTTTATGTATTCTGGATTTTTTTCTTCCACAGCAAACATTTTATTTTAACAAAACAAATATATGATTTTTTAAATTTAGTTAAACATTCAAGTTTTTAAAAATCAGGTTTGTTTTTGTTAAATTTTTTTTTAACTGAAATAGTTAAATCAAATATTTTTAAACAATTAAATTGACTATGTCAGTCAGCTTCAGTCAGAAAAATACAAAGATCTGTCTGATTTTTTCTTTTTTAGGCAAAAGCAACAACTATTAAAGAAGCTCTAGCCAGATGGGTAAGTAAAAGAGGAGCATTTGTGGCTCTCAGTGGTACCTTTTGTCCTGGATCTCATTTGTAAATAGGATAGCTTCATCCAGTTTGATGAAAACATTACAGTGAGGTAGCAAAAATAATTTCCTTGAAACATCTGCCACTAAAAGAAGTTTCATGAAACAACATTATTTTATTAATGTCTAAGGATGTTAAGAACTAGTCGACTAGTTGACTACCCGATAAGCATTTGCTATGAGATAGAGGCAGCAAAGGGGAAGAGGTACTTCAAAGTGGCAGTGCCGCACAGCTGAGCCGGGGATCAGCTGTTCAGCGCTGCTCTTTTGAAACCCTAAAGCGGCGTTTCAAAGGGGCAGCTGCCCCTTTAAAACACTGAAGCGCCATGGAACCTGGGGTCAGCTGGCAAAAACCCCACCTAACCCTGGGTTCAGAGCAGCATTTCCCTAGAACCAGGGGTCAGCTGGGGACTCCCCAGCTGACCCCAGGCTCCACAGCTGCCCCTTTGAAATGCCACCTCAGCATTTCAGCATTTCATGCTGAGGCGGCGTTTCAAAGGGGCAGCCACCGCACAGCTGATCCTACGTTCAGCTGTGTAGCACTGTCCCTTTGAAATGCCAAAGAAGTGTTTTAAAGAGGCAGCACCACATAGCTGAGCTGGGGATCAGCTGTGCGGTGGCTGCCCCTTTGAAATGCCGCCTCGGCGTTTCAAAGGGGCAGGGCTGTGGAGCCCAGGGTCAGCTGGGCTTCACGGTGCTGCCCCTTTGAAATGCCAAGGCAGTGTTTCAAAGGGGCAGCGGCTGCACAGCTGATCCCCGGCTCAGCTGTGCAGTGCTGCCCCTTTAAAACTCCAAGGGAGTTAAATGCCGCCTCCACATTTCAAAGGGGCAGCTGTGGAGCCCGGGGTCAGCTGGGGAGTCCCCAGCTGACCCAGGCTCCATGCGACATGCTGTGGAGCATGGAGCCTGAGGTCAGCACGGTACTGCGAGTCCCCCACTGACCCCGGGTCCCCCACTGACCCCGGGTCCATGGCTTTGAAATGCACAAGAGCCCCTTCTGGGGACTCTTGTGCACTTCAAAGCAGGCACCTGCATGCAGCCCGGAGTCAGCAGGACTTCCTTCTGGCCCTGGGTTGTAGGCAGAGTTCCACATTTCTCCTTTGAAATGTACAAGAGCCCCAGTGAGGTCTCTTGTACATTGCAAAGGAGGAAGGAGTAAGTGCCTGTCGACTAGTCAGGTAGTTGATGGAAATTCCATCGACTACTCGACTAGTCAATTAACCGCAATTTAACATCCCAGTTAATATCTCACTGAAATTATTTTCATTTGAACCACTGCGTGCTATTCCTATTAAATTCAGGCCTAACACTGTCAGATTGTGCATTAACAGAAGATCTAATACAGGTTGAACATCTCAAGTCCAGCACTCTTGGGACCTGACTGGTGCCAAACCAAAGAATGTGCTGGATCAGGGGAGTTCAGTATTCTCTAGCAGCATTACCAACACTTGCACTGCGTACTGAGCTTTAGGAAGACATTTGGGGGTAAATTAGAGCAGTGGTCTCCAGCCTTTTAAAGTATGAGATCACTTTTTGAATTTAAGTGCAATCCAGGATCTACCTCAGACCCAGATACCTTTGCCCCACCTCCTTTGCATGAGTGTGTACATGACTGGGACAGAGATTCAGGATGCAGGCTCCAGGTGGACACTGCTTACCACAGGTGGCTCCTGGATAGTGGTACAGTGGGACTAATGCAGGCTCACTCCTGCCCTGGCTCTGCACCAATCTCAAAAGCAGCCAGCAAATTCCCTCCATCCCAAACCTTGTTGTGTCCCCCGCCCCTGTTCTGTAAAGATAAAATACAGGGTAGGAGAAGGAACAGCTCCAAGGCAAAGAGCAGGAGATGTACAGCAGTGTGGAGAGGGGACACAGTTTTTGTTTACAATAAAACTGAAGTGTTGCATTTGATAGCCTCTTGGCCAAACCAGTGAAGACCTGTCAGAGACTCCAAGATCTACTAGTAGATCCTGATCTACTGGTTGGTGACCACTGAATTAGACCTAAATAATAGCATAGAACACTGACAGCTAAGACTGGTGGCTGTAAACAAACTTTATGGGGCATTGGGAAACTTGGCCACACCCATGAGAAGTGGACATCCAGCTAACTAAAATCATGCCGGACCACGGATGTTGCCAGACCAGAGTGTGCTGGACTATAGAGGTTCAACCTGTACTACAAACAGGTTTTCTCTTCAGGACCTTTGATTTTCTTTAGTCTGTGCAATCTTTATCATCTAATGAAAATTTATCCCTAGCGCACAGTAATCAAGGATGAAATCCTGACCCTTTTGAAGTCAACTGGAATTTTTTCATTGACATAGTTGAGCTAAGATTTTATCTGAACAGTGGATGAAGTAAAAACTCCCAGAAGTAATTTTTTAAAAATTGAATCCAAAACTAAATCTCTTTGAAATATTTTAACAATATAAATGTAAAAAATTACTTACACCAGTGTCAGCCATAAGTGTTTTCCTTCACATTTGCATTTCCATTGCGTTATCCATTGTGCAAAGTTTAAATGAGCAAAAAATTATTATATATTATTCTCTTTCAATTAGACTTAGTATAAACCTCCATTTTGGGATGTGCCTAGGGGCTAAGTGCCTTCAGGCTTCAGTAACTCTCTAGAAAGCTCTGTCTGTTGGACATCACACAGCTATTATATCAAACACTGGTATGGATGATGATCCAGAATCCATGGGAATTTTTCCATTGACCTCAATGTGCTTTGAATCAGGGCTAGATGTGACAAACATGCTTAATTCCTTGCAGATCTAGAGCAGTTATTTAAACTGTTATACTTTCTATAAGATTCAGGGCTTGGTGGGGAGTGTGCAGGCACAATGCAAGAGTAGGTTGGATAATAGTTTTGTCAACATGTGTGGATCTTCAACTCAGGATCTTTCTTTTTATTAACTATTCTCCCTACTCCTAACCCATGTCCTTGGGAGATGTGATAGAATCTCATTGAGTCCCTTCTGGTTTCATGCTGTTACTCCTTTTACGTGCAAGTTTATTTTTGTTTACAATAAAACTCATCAGAACAAAATAATAGCTAAGCCCAAGAACATTTTGAGACTGCGGTCACATCACCATAGCAGCAACAGCAGAGATTTTTTTTTTTAGCAAACATCCAGCTACAGCAGTATAAGGGGGGAAATTGAGACAACCTGGGTTTCTCCCTTCTCAGAATGTGGCATATGGACCCAGTGGCCAGTATACCTTTCTGGAGGTACCCATGGGACAGAAAACAGTCCAGACTCCCCACTCCAGTGGCTCTAGCATATGACCCAGCATCCCTTTCCTACCTCTTGGGGCAGGCACTACATGGGCCAAGAACTGCCCATAACTCCTGGAAATACCAGTTTTGTGGCTGTCCACGCAAACTAAATACAGACCCCCCTCTTCATATGCTTAATGAATGATGTGATCACATAGTGCTTTCCCATAGGACCCCCACCTTATTCATTGGGCAGGATCAGACCTCCCAGTTGTCTTGGATTTCATGGGACTGTCCTGCTTTAATAGACTCCTATGCAGGAGTCTAAGCTTCCAGTCCTGATTTAATAGACGCCTATGCAGTGGCGCTGGCTGGGCTTGGCTCTCCTTTCTGGTTTATGCCAGCTGATCCTTTGTCTGTGTCTACAGGGGCAGACAGACAAAACCTGAGTGGTGCTGCAACCTCAAGCATCAGGGACCAAATCACAACACCAAAAGCAGGGAGCCAAGCCCAGGCAGTCCCATGGGGCAGGAGCCACTGCTGCAGGGTGAATGCATGGCTGGCTCAGTCTGTAGCATAAACCCTGGGGCTCCCTCTCCTATTTTAGTCATTCCAGTGTTGGGAGATACACAGGATAGATGCAGAAGGAAGTAGAATTAAGTCTGCACAGACATCAGTAAATCTGGCATTTCCTAACTTTTAAGTGTTTGACTGCAATGTAAATAATATTCCTTTAATGTATGTTTTTGTTTAATTATTTTAGTACCAAAAGTGAATGTTTCTCAGTTTACCATTTTACCAATTTTGCCTATGCTTTGAGACTTACAGATTTCAGATTGTAATTTGAGGTTTTTGTACCTTACACTTAGACCTTTTGGTAACTGATCTGTCAGTGGTCTGGAAACATGCGTTCAGAGTTGGGATTAGGTTTCCAGAATTATTAGAAGGCCAGATCAATGCAGTTTAAATTTGATTCCCCTGAAACTGACCTTTAGGGATGGAGCAGAAAGGAGGTTTTCTAGAAAGTAGTGCTATTGTTAAGTATATACTTCTGCTGTATGTGGCCCCCTAATTCAGACTGAAATGAGTAGATGAAAAGGACAGAGAGGAAGAAGAGTTTGCTGGAGACTTAAAATCCTGGATCTGATCCACGGATCCTCACAGTAAATTTAGGAAAAATAGATGTATTGATAAGCATTTTAATATCTTGGAAATAAACTAGTTGGATCTTTCTTCTTTAAATTAAAGTGGTTTTAGCATGTATGTTGTCATCCCTTTTAGTTACACAGTTGAGTTAGGGGCTGTGTTGCTGGAAGTGAAGTGTAATTCAGATGAACAACACCAGGAAACACAAACAAGATTTTAAAACTTTTTCTTTCTATTTTCTTGATTAGGGATAATTTTTATAACAACTGCAGATTCCAATCAGTCTCTCCTCCTTTTTGTCCTTTGTCTGCCTTCTTTATTTTTCCCAGGAAGAAAAAAATGGCCAGAAGCCATCGGAGGCCAAGGAGGTGAAACTATATGCTCAGGTCCCTCCTGTAGAGAAGATGGATGCATCTCTGTCCACACTTGTTAACTGCGAGTAAGTTCTATTAAATAAATAATTAGGGCTGTCAAGCACTTACAATTTTTCATCGCAATTAATCACGCGATTAAAAAAATTAATCACGTGATTAATCGCGTACAACTCCCCTTTGAAATGCCACGGCAGCATTTCAACAGGGCAGCGCTGCATGGAGCCTGGGATCAGCTGGAGTTCCCAGCTGACCCGAAGCTCCATGCAGCACTGCCCTTTGGAAGAACCGCCATGGCGTTTCAAAAGGGCTTTGCAACGCAGAGCCGGGGATCAGCTGGAGTCCCCGGCTCCTAATGCATTGCCCCTTTAAAGCACCAAAATGGCACTTCAAAGGGGCAGTGCAAGCAGAACCGGGGATCAGCTGGAGTCCCCAGCTGATCCCCAGCTCTGCTGTTGCAAAGCCCCTTTGAAGTGCCGGAGCGGCATCCTAGCATCACTCTTGACCAAAATCTCTCCAAGAAAAACATAGTAATTTTAGCTTCATATGAATGAGGAAGGAGGACAAAATAGAGCAAACTAGTAGCCTCAGAAAGAAAAGTTTGGGAAATATTGTACAGGCTGAACTTCCAAAATCCAGGACTCTCCACGGATGTTGCTGGATCAGAATGCCCCGGCATGCGAGAGTGTGAGCCCCATTCTTAGGGAGCCCCAACTGGGCAGGGCAGAAGCCAGACCGGCAAGCCCTGTCCCAGGGAGCCCTGGCTGGGTGGGGCAGCAGTGTGGCAGCCAGCAGCAAAAGCGGGACAGCCAGCAAGCCCTGACCCTGGAGATTCCCAGTTTGGCGGGGGAGAACCAGGTCAACTACAGCTGGGGAATTCCATCTCCGGGAAGCCCCTGTAGGTTGGAGTCCAAGTCCAAGCCCTGCAGACTGGAGCCCAGTGGCAGTGGGGCCAGAGCAAAGCCAACTGAAGGGGGAACATCCTAAGAGGCCAGTGGCAGAGACCTCCCTTGATCCAGCAAATTCCCTCCTTTGGGATAAGTCAGGTTGCGAGGGTGCTGAACAAGGGAGGTCCAACCTTTAACCTGTCTTTTGTTTGAGCCAGTCACACAAAGGAGGATGCCACACACATGGTATAAAATTGGTGGTGAAATTGAGGAGAACAGGACTATGTATGTGTCCAGTGGGTTTACCACATAATAAAAGAAGAGTAGAGCGTGATTTTATTCTAACAAAAAGTTATTTGTAAGACAGCCTTCTGATTCAATTGTTCCTTTTGCACTGTTAATATAAGCTCTTAATTATTCTTGCTTTTAAAGGAAGTTGTCTCTGTCTACAAACTGCATTGAGAAAATTGCCAACCTCAATGGCCTAAGTAAGTGATATGTGAATGATAAATAGTGTTTATATTCTAGCAGCTTGGATTAGAGATGTTTGATAACATACGACACATGACCAAGTGCTGACATTCTGTTGTTCTAATATCACCGTTCATTCCCTCCCTCTCTTCCAAATAAATAAATGGGACTCACTAGGAAGGTAGGAGACCTCCATTTCAATCCCCATTTCACATCATGGAAAATGGGGATTTTAACCCACATTTTCTCACATTGTGACTGAGTGATTTAACTAATTGAATATATGGAGGCATGGTTGCCTCCATGTTTCTTAAAAATGAGCTGACTTTGCATAGCCCCATATTCTGTGAAAGAGTACGGAGCTGTAAATCCTGAGTGATGGAGAGATGCCTCTCTCCAGCCTAGACTTAGGTGCCTGGTTCCCTTGAGAGATGAGGTTTAGGCCAAGTTGAATCATTGTGTTTCACTTAATGTCAGTATTACATTGGGAAAAATCTTGGTTCCTGCAAAGTTTGGGATTTCTGAGTACAAAAATATTTATGGAGTAACATTTCCCCAATTGGAGGTCATTTCAACTAATATTAGTTCACCAGTTTTATATTTGAAGGTTTCTAATAACTGAATGGATGCTCAAAAGGTCAGTGCTTTTCGAACATGTACCCATAATTTATAATCATGACTTAGAGAACTTGAGGATAATTTGGCTAAATCAAGAGTCTTCTTCCATAGGATGGGGAATTTGGGAAATTCAAGGTAACATGGTTCCAATAGACTTCAGGTTTATTATATTATGAGTGGCATTTAATTTTACTTTTTCCCTTCCAAAGATATCACCTAATCACCTTTTCTCGTTATATCCTGTCATATTCTCACAAGAAAGTAATATGACCAGGACTTGCATCAATCCTTGGATTTCATTAAGAATTCCAGTTGCACCTGAATTTCTTCGTGAAAGCCCATCTATTTCCCCTTCTCTTCCACCTCCCATGTACAAGCCTTCTGTCCTCATTTCCTTCCTTTACTTAAGGTATGGCTAGCCAGGACAGGTCACTGTTGACCAACCAAAGTCCATCCCAACCACTCTAAACAACTTATGTGCCTTCTCTGTAGTATCCATTGATATTTGAGGGGGAAATTCATTTGCCTCCTTATTAAATAGTACATACTCTACTTGTTCTCATTGGACAAACAGGACAAAAATAAGATCATTAGGCAATTAATGCCTAGTTCAAATGAAGGCCATGAGAAAGGGCTTGAAATAGACATGGAAACTATTGATTAGAGGTTAACCCATCTAGACACTGTAGAATGATTTTATGTATGCATATATCTGGAAACATAGCTAGAAATGAAGTTTTACAAAAAGACTGATAGCTTAAGGTGTTCTGGCACATCATTAGAACAGTTTGTTTCTGAACAAGAATAGGCAATTTGAAAATAAATCTCATCAGATTGGAGATATTGTTACTAGACTCACAGGCCAAAATAGTTGACCTCTTTCTAATCAGACACTGGTTGCTATAGAGTGAGCAATACCAGATATTGCCTCCTCAGGAATTGAGTCTGTCTCCTTAGTAATGGTCCCAATCCCTCTTGGCCTGGGAAGTAAGATCAGAGCCAAAACTTTAAACATGTTTCATGCACATGAGCACTAGAACACCAGACTGACAGCCTATTTTGTTTAATATCTACCTAGATTGGATGTGAACAGACAACATACAGATAAAAGACTTTATACAACCTATTCTTGAGCCATTCACTCCACCCATTCATTACAATCTATATTTAAAAGAGTATCTAATTTGCTTCTGGTATGTCATTCTTCCTTAATATAGTCTATTCAGAAGACAAATCTCTCTTGATTGTGGTATACAGGATGCTGTCAGATTTCCAACAGCTGTTTACATTTTAAGGCACCAGTTGTTTGTTAATAAGTTCTTTTCCCTTCATTGCAGAAAATTTGCGGATTCTTTCACTAGGTAGAAACAACATAAAGAATCTGAACGGCCTGGTATGTCCTTGTTTGTAGTTTACATTTATTAATTTTAGCAATGAAGAGCTATGTAATTCTTGCATCAAGGCATAGAAGAAGACTGATTTACATACCCATGTGTCTTTCTTCACACAATTCAACCTTAGTGCCTCACCAAATATTTTGTTTTCTTCTGCTGTCATCTTTTCAGCTTCCTACATGTTGCTAATGATGCTTGGAGCAGTCTCTCATTTATCTTGTGCCTGTCAATCATGTCCTTTTCATTGAAATCTCTCCTTAAAATGCCCTCCTTTTTTATAGACTTTAAATGCTAATCCAAGTAAAACATTTAAATCCTCCATTAAGTTTAAAATGAACTTTTTTTCTTTTTAAATATGCATTGTCTGCTATTCTTATTGTCTCAAGCAGTCATCTTTCCCAGACTCCTTTGCAGTTGTCTTTTGTTGTTTTTCTAAGCTGATGTATCATCTTGTAAGGCCCTCCACACACAGCTCCCTTAACTTGAGATTCTGCACACAGCATCGATTCCTTAGACTGTAAGACACATTGATAGAGAATCTGCATTTTAAACTCCAGTGGCATTGTATGAATTATAACTTCTGTTTCCTTTGCTTATATGAATCTCATTCAGGCCTGCCCATGGAGTAAGAGTAGGGGGGGGGGGGGAACAATTGCACAGGGGCCTGCCATTTCAAAGGAGTCCAGAAGGGGGGCTGGAGCTCCAGATCCTTTTGAATTGCCATGGTAGTGCTGTTTTGCAGGGCTCTGAGGGATGGGGAGGTGGCCCAATGCTGCACTCCGGGCAGTGCTAAGGACAGACTGCCCTTGGCCTCATACCTTCTGACTGAGGCTCTGCCCCTTCTGGGGTGTGGATCTGGGCCCCACACACTTAGCCCCCAGGCCTGTGGTGGCTGTCGGCCCTACTAATCTCATCTCCCACCAGAAGGCTCTTTGCATATTGTGGTCAATCACTTCACATGTTGGCCTGCCTGTAAACCACACTGGTACGCTTTACCTATTCCAGGGGAGATTGGCACATTGAACAATGGGATGAAAGAAGGGTACCCATATTTCCTTATGCAGAATATGGGTCACCAAGGGGAGGCCTACCGGCACTTGGGGCTTTAGCCAGTAGCATTCAGGACTTCAGCCTTGCAGAGGTGGGAGAGAGGGGGAGGGGAGCTGCTGGCACTTGGGGCTTCAGCCCCACAGTGGGTGGGGGAGCCACCAGTGCTCAGGGCTTCAGCCCCACATGTAGAGGAGGGGAGCAGAGCCCCTGGCACTCATGGCTTCAGCCCCACTGTGGAGGGGGGCCACCAGTGCTCAGGAGGGGGAGGGGAAGAAGGCTGCCAGCATGCAGGGCTTCATCCCTGAAGACGGGAGGGGGATGGGAGGGAGCCACCAGCACTTGGGCTTGAGCTGTACAATGGGGGGGTGGGGAGTCGCCGGTGCTTGGGGCTCCAGTGGCTGAAGCTCTGAGTGCCAGTGGCTCCCTGCCCATCCTGCCTCACTGCAGGGATGAAGTTCACCCTCACAGCATACAGAGTGAGGAGGGGAGCCACCAGTGCTTAGGGCTTTAGTAGCTAAAGCCCTGAGCACTGGCAGCTTCTCCCCGCCCCATACAGGGGAAATACGGAACAATGTGCTCGTTTTTTTTTTTTTTTTAGTTGGGACATTGGGAAGAGGCCTTAAATAAGGGACTGTCCTAGTAAAAACAGGACAGTTGGTCACCCTAGAATAGATGTAGGTTATATAGTACAGGGGCAAAGGTAGAAATATAGATAATAAGACAAAGATCTAAAGGAGAGGGAGCACATCACAGTCTTATATTACCTCTGTGTTAAGACAGCTATATAAGTACAAAAATAAAGGAGAGAGTTTGTTCTTCCTCTGTGCATTCCTGCTTGGAGGATATGGCTTTTCAAGGCAGTTCCTCCGCTCAGTACCAGGGCTGCTGTATCCCAGGTGTGAATGCACAGAGGCGATGCTGAAAGAACAATTACTGATAAGTAATCTCTCTTCACTCTTGCTAGAGGAGTGCTGAAGACAAAAAGTAAAATTTGAAACCTGCAGATATAAGCATGTACTTATCTGAAACTCCGCAATCCCTTATATTACAAACTGAACCCTCTAAAATGGTTGATGAATTGCTCTAGCACTATGGAACTCTGTGCATGCAGCTAAATTATCTCTTTTCTTTCCATATGCCTTGAGTAGAACTCTGCTCAGATTTTCAAGATATTTTACTAGTGTCTTAATTTGTTTTCTAAACAAGTTGAGAGATTTATTTCTTGGATTTTTCTTTCCTTGAAGTTTTGTCATCTGGAATTAGGAACTTGGTTAAAAGGAATATTCAAAGATATGGTTCTGTTTGTTGTATAACATAGTATCTGGAGGGGAGAAGGGGAGCAGAGATTATATGGGAAACAGAGGAAGACTTACTTTTACTTTTCTGAGAGATATTATCATTTTCCAGGAGGCAGTTGGGGATACATTAGAGGAGCTGTGGATCTCATACAACTTTATTGAGAAGCTGAAGGGCATACATGTCATGAAGAAGCTGAAGATTCTCTATATGTCCAATAACTTGGTGAAAGATTGGGGTAAACCTGGGAACCTATTTTCTCTTTTGCAATTTCTTACTAAATAGCTAAACACACTGTAGTTCTGTAACCACTGAGTGATGGGATAGTCTGATATAGGGCGCTCTCAGTCTCGTCAGGAAACTCTTCCATTTTGGATAAATATTTAAAGAGCCAGTAGAGCAGGGGAACTAGGCTAGAGCATGAGTCTCCCACCTATCAGGTGGTGAGTGTGCACCAGCTGAGACAACTTGGGCCAAAGAGGGGAAGTTGGCTCCTAAGGTTCTGAGTGAGCAAGTTTAATATTGAGCCTGAAGAGATGAACAAGCTTTCAGATGCCTGCTCATACAAGAGATTTTAAAAATACTGAGAAAATCCATGTATTCAACTTCTGTGTCATATGGGGTTTGTTCTTTGAACTATGTATGTGGCCCATTGTTGTTATCACCTACCACCTGCGTTCTTTATCCTGGTACCCAATTTGTACCCAGTAAATCCAGATCCTGTACTTAAAAACATTCTGGATGTGTCTGTGGAGATATTGAAAGGAAGCTTTGGTGCAGATGTGCTTTTCATGTTCCAGTCTATTTCTAACATCTTCTTTTGTGGTTGCAGCAGAGTTTGTGAGACTAGCTGACTTGCCATTACTGGAGGATTTGGTGTTTGTGGGCAATCCACTGGAAGAGAAATACTCTGCTGATCAGCAGAGCAGCTGGACTGAGGAAGCAACCAAACGGGTGCCCAGGCTGAAAAAACTAGATGGTGAGCTTTAGGCAGAAGCTGGGTGGCACTTAGTATAAAGACCTTTTGCTTAGTGTAATGAAAACACTAGGGTATTGGCTCAGAACCTCAAAAGTACAATTGTGAGATCTGGAAGAAGAGGAGGGAACCAACTTAATGAGCAGCATTCTTTAGTTTTTCTTTCAACACTTACTCTAATACATATTTATCTCTGTATAAACTGCATTATTCGGCCATAGCCTCAACTTCTTTTCAGAGTGGATTTTTGAGGGTTTGAGTGTGAGTGCTGTGCTGAGTTGGCTTCAAGCCTTCAAAGTGACTTCATTTACAACAAAGGCTGTTTCAAATTAGACCTATCACTTTGCATCACTGTAGCTTCAGAGAAGGTCTTGCTCTGATGTGTTGGACTATATCCCATCAAAGTACTAAAACAGCATAACTTAGAAGTGAACTAGAATATGTTTTGTTTTTTATAGAAAATACTTGTTAAGATTTTAAATCTCTAGTGGAATTCACATGTTGACTTAATGGTGAGCTCCCAATAATTTAAATGGATTTATCTTTTAAAACACACATTTAGGATTCTGGGTTTTCTCACAAGAGATGGTGAGAGGGAAAACACCAAGATCATAGCAACACAATAAGTTCCTTACTTTGATTCTATGGTTAGGGATATCATCACCTCTTTCAGGGGAAACACAGAATTGCAAGCTCATGTCCTGACAGGTAATAAAAGGAGAAATGATTTTCAAATATTTTGTTTTGTTATTAAACTTATTTAAAATTTTATGTTAATGGCTTATATCATAAACTTTCTTGATATTTATTTAAAAAACAGCTCACTTGTCCTTTGAAGCAAATCTAAAGAGCTTCTGTGTTTTGCTTCCAAAGGGTGGAGGATTGATTGGATAATAGTAGACAGCATGAGGGAGAAATGGGCAGGGAGGGTAGAATTAATGAGGAGCCAAAATAGTAGCTGGGAGATGAGCAGTGGGAAAAAAGCAGTAGTAGGAGAGGTGGCAAATGGGTGAAGAACAGAGTATTAGTGTAGGGAGCAGAGGATGAGAAGTAAGAACCTGAATTATTGAAGAGAAGGGAGAAAAGAGGATACTGAGGCATGGCTAGAGAGAAATGTTAATATGAAGGATGGGATGGAGCAACGGGGGCCCTGTGATAAGAGCAGACAAGCATATGTTTGTATGATCAAAGAGTTAACCCTTGTTTACATAATGACACCAGTGCATGATTGATAAAAAGTGGCACAACACAGGGTTTAAGAATTAATCAGTGTTGCTCATACCCTGTCAGGGTAAGATCATCAGAACAACATATGCTCCTTCCTCAGGTGACCCAGTCAGGCAGAATGCTGTCCACTCATTATTGGTAGGTCATGCTCTGATATACTGCAGTCCGTGCTAAATGGGAGCAACAGCACAGGAGAGCTTTTAAGATGAGGCCTGGGGTAGTGAATGGAGAACGGACAGAATCAGCAAGGCAGGGAGACACTCAGATGCATGGGAAGCTTGATTTTTTTCTCTTCCATTAAAAAGCATTCCATTAAAAGACTGTTTTACTGGTGTCAGCTTAAACTCGTTCTTGCATCTTCTCTTTACCGCTAGTTGGCTAACATTAGTGGGCACTGTATCTGTGAGTCTTATCAGACCTATTCTCTCTCTGTTTTAGGTGTCCCAGTTATTAAGCAAGAAGAAGGTGAAGAAGGAGAAAATTAACAATTCTTTCTTATGTGGTATTATATTATTTAAGTTTCTTCAGAGCAGTTCAGCACACAAAGCTTTTGTATAAATGTTTGTTTCCAAGACAATCTTTGGGCAGTTTTTTTTAAGTAACCCATATCCATACTTTCCTTTCCTCACCTAAAGAGTTAATTTCCAAAACATGGGGACACTAACTTTGTACATTTCATGTGTTCTTCTGTGAGAACTATTGAAAGTGAGATTATTAAGTTAATAAGAGTCCTTAACCAAAACTACATACTGGTTTTTATCCTAATTAGTAATACTTGTAGTTCTGTCTCCCTGATTATGGTAGAACAGTTTTTCTTGTTAACCGTGTGTGCACCTGAACTTTAAAAAAAATAATTTAAAATATGGAGGCCAGAAGAGCAGTGTTTTGTTTTATAGACTCTTTGTAGACTAGGCTTTTGCTATTTTTTAATAATGTCACAGAAAGAAATGGTTACTAATTGTATCTGGGGTTTGAGATGTTAGGCAAATGTGTGTGCACACCCAGCATGGAGCCTTTTGCCTAGCAATATTGTAGAGGGGCAGAACTTGAACCTTGTGAGTTTGGACTCTTCCTAGGCTACATGAGGCAGAGCTGCCCTAAAAGCCTATGCACAAAAGCCTATGAGAGGAGACTCTGATGCAGAAGGCATGGAGAGTGAATTGTAGAATATACATCTGCATCACCATCTCAAAGAAACACAGTTACAGTAAGTAACCATTTCTTCTTCTTCTTCAAGTAGATGCAGATGTGTATTCCACTTAGGTGACTTCTAAGTAAGTACTTCAGTCTGGAGGCAGGGTTTGGAGTCTACTGCAATAGGGATCACAGTTTTCAAATCTTCCACTCTTCCAAGGCTTGTGCTCCCTGGGGAAGATGTGGTAGTAGCATAATGGTTCATAAATGTGTGTGAACAACCAGGTGGCTGTCCTGCAAACGTCCAGTATGGAAGTGTCACTGAGGAATGTTTGCACCCTCATGGAGTGAGCCCACATCTGTAGAGGAGGTGCGAGGGGCCACAGCCACAAGGTACGCATGCTGCCCCTCTACAGGTACTGCTAGACAAAAGTTTCTGGGTCCAGCATGCTAGACATGCACACACTGAAATGGAATATATGTCTGCATTTATTTCAAGAATAATCACCCTTCAGCACTTCAGAAACATGTGAGGTTGATGTGTCTGCCCTTCAGAGCTCTGCCAGTATCTGTAGCTCAGTAGGGTTGATAATTGTCATGGGCTTATATTAGAAAAGGCAGTGATCACTTGTCATTAGCAGTGGACCTATAGCTGATAATCATGAACTGCACTGGAACTCAAAACTTCCTTACGGAGAAGGCCATGACTCTTTTTTGATTTATTTATTTGTTTTTAAATAGGCAATGGAAACTCTTTGAATAATTTTTGGTGGAGTTTAAGTACTTATTGTTTTTTTCTTTACATTGTTATAAGAAATTAGGCACTTTAGACTTGAATACATAGGCTTTTACTAGCCACTAACTGGCTTGTGGTATTAGCCTGAACATAACTTTCTTTGTAGCCGGCTGATGAATATAGCCCTTCATAGCTCTAGAGTATTCTACTAAACCAAAGAGGTTGATAACTGTTCAGAAACAAAGAAGTGTACAAAAGACCTGGACATGAGGGTATTTCTGTAAGTTTTGATTACAGGGTACACTACTCATTTGTTTCTAAAGCGCATATGTAGGCAGCTTACTAGACTAAAAGATTTAGGTGACTGCTGGGGAAAGGACAGAAGAGATTAGAAGTAGGAACTGGAAAATAAATATCAATAAAAAGCTGAAATGCTTTGCCACATGGTGACATCTTAGTGAAGTCACCAGATGTGACAATAAATCTTTTAAAAATGAAATGCATGAAATAAAGATTTAGAGAGAACACGTGAAATTAGTGTAGAGGAAAAATCATCACTGACCCCTAAAAATAGATAAAATGACCTAAACAGGCCTTTTAAAATCTCATTTTGCTAAAGTTCTAAGTTTACTTTCCTATTTCTGGTACCAATTCAGTTTAATCAAATTAAACTGGCAGCAATGAGCATATTGCCGCATCAGGAGCAAAATGAGAGTGGGAGAAAACAGAACCTCACTCATAATTTGTCTTGTGTTCCTAAAGCTGCAGCTGTGGTTGGGTTTTGGAATCCATGATCAAAGATGGGAAAATAGTGATGCAATTAGCCCCAGACAACAGCAGCATTAAGCTCCTCTTATCAAAGACAGTATCATTACTTTTCCTCAGTCTATTCTGATAGAATCCCAGCTCTTACAATCTTTCTGTGTGAACTGAGGAGAGTAGAATACTACGGGCAAAGCATTCAATGCTGTTAATTTCTTTATAACTACTGTGTATAGTCCCAGTGGAACATGTATGCCATTTATGCCCATATTTGCCCAGACATTGCAGATAAGCCTCAAATCTGATTTTAGGGCCTTTTTTTCTTTTTTTAATGAACAGATGCAGAGAGGCCTCTGCTTTTGACATTGTTCACCTGGTATAAAACTTTTCTAGGCAGGCTGTTGTGCTGCCTTAAATGCAGTCTGTCTCTAGTCTCAGTCGGCCTATCACTCCAGTGGATTTGTTGGTCATCTTGCCATTCTGAAGTAATTTTCTAGGATTGCCATCTCTACTGGTGATTGGGACAAGAAAACACTGACCATACACGATACTGTTGGGAGATGGGTGAAGCTGGGAACTTTGTAGACAGATAACTGTTGATACCCGGCTTTTCATTATGGTTGCTTTCAGCTATAAATTAATTCAGAGAGTTAGTAATTAATAATTCTTTAGACAGGAGGTGGCTTTGCATATTATTTTTTAAACCCGGCATTGCTGATATACTCGGCCTCTGCTGCCATCTACTTTTGTGTATAAGAATAGTAAGCTAGATTTTTGCCCTTTAATGCTGTGACTGGAATACTAGCATTTCTCAGTACAAGCCAAAGCCTGGGTAAGTTTGAAACTTGATGTCTAAATACTGCTAGCAAATGGAATTGCCAAGTAGGAACAGTCCTCTTCATATCATTTACAAACTCCTCTGGAGGGATGAGGAGGATTTCAAAAGTAATTGCTTAAAAACAATATTGGTCAGTAGGAGTTACTTTAAAACTGATTCATCCTAATTGCTGAAATGAATTCCCTTCTGTGGTGTTAGAGTTTCCTAAAATAACATGCTTTGAACCTGTTTGCACATGTGTCGCCTGAGGGCTAGTAATACTGTAGCTTCTGTAATTCATTTTTAAGCACTACACGGCACATCCAGTTTGGAGTTGTTTGCTGCAGAGTCATGATCAAAGCTAGCAAAAGTGACTGATATGAGAAAGTATGTCCTCAGGCACCCTGGGCTTTGATGGCTTCATCTGGCATATTCATGTAACGCTATTGCCCTCTGCTTTCCTTCTCCTTCTGCCAATTGTTAGGTGAAAGGAGGAGGTTAAGGAAGGAAAAAAACTTCTAAAGAGTTGACAATAGCTCTAATACATATTTGAAAAGAATGTGCTATATTCTTGCCTGTGAATATGGCCAGCCTCACAACAGTGGGCCCAGAAATATCCATTTGGCTATGTCATTTAGCATTAAACTAGCTATGGCCTTTTAACTTCCTTTTTTGTGGATGAAGAGAAGGTGTGAAAAACACTTGCTGATCCTACCCCACAGTCCTGCTGGTTTATTTATCTGCATATAGTTTTTGTATCATACCAATGAGGTGGCAAAATTTGCAGATGATACCAAACTGCTCAATATAGTTAAGACCAAAGCAGACTGTGAAGAGCTTCAAAAAGATCTCACCAAACTAAGTGATTGGGCAACAAAATGGCAAATGAAATTTAATGTTGATAAATGTAAAGTAATGCACATTGGAAAAAATAATCCCAACTATATATACAATATAATGGGGACTAATTTAGCTACAATTACTCAAGAGAGAGATCTTGGAGTCATTGTGGATAGTTCTCTGAAAACATCCATTCAGTGTGCAGCAGCAGTCAAGAAAGCAAATAGAATGTTAGGAATAATTTAAAAAGGGATAGAGAATAAGACAGAAAATATCTTATTGCCTCTATAAAATCATGGTATGCCCACATCTTAATTACTGTGTATAGATGTATTCACCTCATCTCTAAAAAAAATATGTTTGCACTGGAAAAGGTTAAAAGATGGGCAACAAAAATGATTAGGGGTTTGAAATGGGTCCCATATGAAGAGAGATTAAAAAGACTTGGATTGTTCATCTTAGAAAAGAGGAGACTAAGGGGAGGATATGATAGATGTCTATAAAATCATGGCTGGTGTAGAAAAAGTGATAAGGAAGTTATTTACATATTCTCACCAAATGATATTAATAGGCAGCAGGTTTAAAACAAACAGAAGTTTTTCTTCACTCAGTGCACAGTCAGTATGTGGAACTCCTTGCCAGAGGATGTGGTGAAGGCTAGGACTTTACCAGGGTTCAAAAAAGAGCTAGATAGATTCATGGAGGTTAGGTCCATCAATGGCGTCCCTGGCCTCTGTTTTGCCAGAGGTGGGTGACAGGGGAGGGATCACGTGAGGATTATCTGTTGTGTCCCCTCTCTCTGGGGCATCTGGTATTGGCCATTGTCGGCAGACAGGCTACTGGGCTGGATGAACCGTTGGTCTGACCCAGTATGGCCATTCTTATGTTCTTATACAAGTACACAGGCAGAATTTCCCAACACAGCTGCAATATTTGAGAACAGACTAGAAAGATGCACTAATGGGAATTAGCACAAAACAGCAATACATTGACAAGATTTGTGGGATGATTCTCACAGAATGAAGTGCAATTTAAACATGAACAAAAGGGCGGTGCCCCCTGCTCACTACGCTTGCCAACCCTAGCTCCCTGCTGGTATGGCAGCCCTGGCTTTCTCCTGCCAGTTTTCTCTCCCCCTCCCCCCCCAGCCCTGGCTCTCTTTCTCCCCCCCCCCCCCCCGGCTATGGCCATTGGCGGGTTGGGCCAAGGCTTGCCCAGCTTTCTTCTTCTGGGCTGCGGGGGGTTGGGCTGGGCTGAGGGTGGCCTGGCTTTCTTCCCCCTGGCTGCGGTGGTGGGGGGAAGGTAGCAACGCCAAGGCTCTTCCCCCTCCCAGGGAAGGTCTGAGGCCCCCCGGCCTCGAGGCCGCTCTGGGTCTTGCCCCTCCCCCCTGCTCTCCCTCCCCCTGCCCCTTCCACCGGCCCTGGCTCTCTCCCCTTTCCCTCTGGCCACCAGGGAGTGGGGGCGAAGGCAAGATGGGCCTGGCTCTCCCCCCAACCTAGGGGGTGTGTGATAGGGTGCGTGGAGGGGGCATGGCTCCCATACCCCTGGATCACCGGAGAGGGGGAGGCCCCCTGGAGCACTGGGGGGGGAGGAGCTGAGAGGCCACATGTCTTGCCCCCCTTTGCACCAGGGGAGAGGGAGAGAGAAAAGGCTGTGTGGCTCCCAGTTTTGCTTCTTCCCCACACCAGAGCACCAAGGAGGGGGAGGGAAAAAGCTGTAGAGCTCCAGGCTTCAGCCCTTCCCTCCTGGAGTACGGGGGGGGGGGGGGCAGGAGAGGAGAGAGAAAAGGCTGTGTGACTCCGTGTGGCTCAGGAAGTGGGGCTGCTCTGGGGCGTTCCCAGACTCCACACGGCAGCCAAGCACTGAGGAAAGGGGGGGAGGGAGAGGGAGGAAGCAGGCAGGATGCAGAGTGATATGATGATGTCACTCTGTCATCCCGCAGGAAAACCTTTTTTTAATATAGAAAGAGACAATCTGTACAGCAAAGTCTAGAGCAGTTCTTTCGTATATTATGGAATTGGTAGAATTGTGTGAAGTTATTTTAGTGCTGCTTTATGAATACAATGAGAATTCACTGTTGATGGAGATGGGCATCCAATATCATTGACATTATAGTTGTTCTAAAGTACACAAAGGCTGTGTCTAGACTGGCAAGTTTTCCGCAAAAGCAGCTGCTTTTGTGGAAAAACTTGCCAGCTGTCTACACTGGCTGCTTGAATTTCCGCAAGAACACTGACGATCTCATGTAATATTGTCAGTGTTCTTGCGGAAATGCTATGCTGCTCCCATTCGGGCAAAAGCCCTCTTGCGCACATGCTTTTGCGCAAGAGGGCCAGTGTAGACAACGCGGTATTGCTTTGCGCAAAAAAGTCCTGATCGCGAAAATGGCGATTGGGGCTTTCTTGTGCAAAACCATGACTAGATTGGCACGGATGCGTTTCCGCAAAAAGTGCTTTTGCGGAAAAGCTTCTGTGCCAATCTAAACGCTCTTTTCCGCAAATGCTTTTAACAGAAAAACTTTTCCGTTAAAAGCATTTGCGGAAAATCATGCAGTCTAGATGTAGCCAAAATGTATCCAGTAATAAATGTGAAATAATAATGCCCCTGCCCATCCCTTGAGCTAATTAACGGCCTTACTGACAAGACAAGAACTGAAATGTCAGACTTACTTCAGAGCATTTGCTAAGGAATGTGCAAAACAGTTTCCTTTACTTGGCAGCTGAAAAAGCATTTATCAAAAATCTGAGTTCTCTAACAGTTGAAGGTAAAGCCCAGCTAAAGTCTTGCTTTGCCAGTGGATTATGGTTCTTTTCATGAACAAATCAAAAGTAGCCCAATCACTCAACTTTACCTTTGCAAAATAAAGCAGAAGGGGCTTGATTTTTTTTAAAAAGAAGAATTGCACTTTAAAATTATGCACTGGATGCTGGTGGAAAGTACTTGCAAGTATGGCAGATATGTAGCTGTAAGAAGTAAGGCCTACCAGTTAGAAGCCCAAGTACCTTTCAGGAGCTGGGCCTAGCCAAGCAAGTTGGTGAAAAGATTTCCTACTTTCTGATTTTATATGTCTCATCACATCCATTTATGAAACCTACATGGTGATTTGCTCATGGGTGAAAGAGGATGTAAAATTTGCAAGCCATGTGGAATCCTGCTCTCTCCCACTGCAAACATAGTGGAGGTCCCTCCCAACACCTCCTCCCTTTTTTTCTTATAGAAATTTGCTATATTAAAACTGTCAGCAAATAGAGGAGTGTTTCCATGCTTGCCAATATGTTGCGAGTCTCCAAGCAGCTAATGTATTCAGTGATTACACTGAAAACTGTTGCTAGGGTGTGAGAAGGAAACTTAAAGCTTAGTCTGTGTGTGACACACAGGTTACACTAGGGGCACTCGTGACTAGCCCAAGCTGCTGCACATGCCAGCACAGCCACGCTGCTATTTTTAGCATGCTAGCGT
Source organism: Pelodiscus sinensis (assembly GCF_052426305.1). Lineage (NCBI taxonomy): Eukaryota > Metazoa > Chordata > Testudines > Trionychidae > Pelodiscus > Pelodiscus sinensis. The sequence goes on along the minus strand of NC_143056.1, from coordinate 66,714,451 downwards.
GAGCTAAGAGCACTGCTGTCTAGTTGCTTTGGGAAGTACATATTCAGCTGCAGTGACGACATACGAGAAGTCTCCACTTCTAAAACAAACTAATTGGGAGAGCAGGTTTAACATTGCGTTTGCTGATGATCTTTTATATACAAGTAATTTTGTAACATGACCAAATTGTTAAACTTGCTGTGTATTAAGTTATTTAGGCCTAATTTCTAAATGTTACTTTGTGAATTGTGTTTATACATAGTAATAAATGTTATTTTATAAAGAAAAAATGCCTATCTGTTGTATGATGAACAATAGTTTGGCTTAAGGACGACATATGGAACGTTATATCGTATCCTCCATTTTTGCTCACTCCCCATCATAGACTTTAATGAATGATCTCACTCTTTATCCCTTTATCTTTTGTAATAGAAAATGAGACTTGGGCCCAATCTCACTAACCCATTACCACTTCCCCTCTCATAGAAAAAGCATCAGTTTCATATTCTAAAAATACATTAAAATGGTCTGTAAAGCTTACAGAGCCTTGGTTTGTTAAGTTTACATTGACTTTGTGACTCTTGCAAAGCCTGATGTCACACATCTATTATGGATGTGAATGTGTACCCATGTACATGGTTAACTGATGAGCCTGGGCTCATTAGGTAACCCTCATGATTACACAGACCCTCTGCTGCCTCTGTATCAGATACAGAGGCAGTAGGTGTGCGGGAGGTGGGAACCAGTACTCCTGGGGAGCACTGCCCCCTGGTGCTGCTGCCTCTGAGGGAGGGGCAGGCAAGCTGGCTCCCCAACACATACTGGTTTCCACCAAGCTGCCTGCAACCCCATGCTGCCTCCTAAAGAGCTTAAAAAAGCTGATTCCCCACAAGCACCAGCTGCCGCCTAGCCCTGTGTGTAAATGTGTAACTGCTGAAAATTTCAGTAGTTACACATTTACAAAAATAAACATTTTAACATCCCTCTATTCTATTCCTACTGTTTTGAGATCTTGTCTAAATTACACAAGTTTGCCAGGATTGCTATGGTAATAAATTATTGTAGTGAGGAAACAGTTCATCCAGGACGCTAGTTTAAGATAAGCTACATTAGCAAAAGCATATTTTTCCCAGTATAACTTCTCCTAGATGATGGGTGGTGGTGGCACAAAAATGTCATTAACCACCATTACAAATATTTTAAGAATGTTTAGAAACTAGCCTAAGTACAGAAGAATACCCAAACTAGATAGGGAAAAGAATGGAAATGGTTAATTTATTTAACCAGATACTTTCTTGTCTTAAAGAAAAGAGTTCAAATTTATAAGTCTCAAAATGTGATCTCTGACCCTTTCTAATAGGTCTTTGCTAACCAAATAAAAAATCTGCATGGTTTAACCATTTCTGGGCTACACAGTCCATTTTTCAAGGCCAATACTGGATCCATTCTAATGAAAATCTAATTTTGACAGAAGTCCCTCAGTTTGAATATATTGTTTAAAAATCCATGCTATTTAAGTAAGCACTTTGTTTTGGGTTCAAAAGCAAATCAGCTGTCTCTAAAACAAGTCTTAAAAAATACTAAACAAGGCACAGGGGAAAGTAATTTAACTGCGTGAGGCTCCCTTGCTTACTGAGAGTTAGTTTATTACTGTGCCAGCAAGACATTGTGTAATACTTCAGTGACCCACCTATTTTGGTGACTGTTAATTTTAAATAGAATCAGGCACTTAGATGCACTGACAATGAGCACTATATAAATAGCTAACTGCAATGAAGACTTTTAAAAAAACCCCACAGGAATCATTATTTACTAGGAGCTTACAGGTAAGAGGGCACCAGCTATAGGCAAAGCAGTGCTGGCTCATCACGTAAACAAGATCAATATCCTCCAAAGAGACATAATGATGTCATTTCCAGATGAAAGAGCATGTGTTTGTTTCTAAGTGGTTATTTGTCAAAATTGATGATTAAAAAAACAGAACCTACCACTAATGTAAACAAATTATGGAGCAATATGTAGATCACAGCTGGAATAACTGGGAATTTCTGCATCTTGTTCATTCAAGCACAAATATGGGAGATGTGTTACTGCTAGCTTCAGGCCTCCTGGTGGAGGAAGTTATTCTAGCATGACTTTCCAGTGCTATTAATTTACTTATCTTTCCTGAATTTCAGACTTCAGGAATATGTCAAACTGTGTCAATTCACAACCATTTTGTCTCTCCTAGCACTTGGCATGTAGCTGTGGTTTTCAGCTGCTTGGGAGTGTCAGAAGTAGAATCCTATCACTACTTGTATCTTGGGAGTAGACTTAAGACTATTTTTCATGGGCTTCTGTAACTGTTCAGAAGGTTTTCTAGTTTACATACATGAACCGGTGTTCTAGATTGTAGGCTTTCGAAATTGGCATCTCTGCGGTGAGAAAGAACAGCAAACTCCTAGGATCAGTGCAGTGTTAACAGAGAATCTGAAAAACTGCTTTAGTCCTTCACTTCCATGCTGGGAGGGTGTTCAGCCTATCCTGAAGAATGGCATATTGAATTGCTTTACTGCAACCTTTCTGGCTGCTTATGGAGCATTACTGTAAACAAAATTACCGCTTAACTGTTTTCCTGAATGTGATGAAGCTGGTACAGGTCGGTATGTTATCTTCGGAGAAAAAAGGTGTACAGAGAAAAATGGAGAGAAGCTCTTCAGGATTTCTTGGGGTGACTGGGAATGGCAGGAGTTAATGTGCATTTTGGATCATTGATCATACAAGGCAAAGGAGACTGGTACAGATTGAATCTCTCTAATCCAGCACTTTGGTCCAGCAACATCAGTGGTCTAGCATGATTTAAGTTAGCCAGATGTTCACTTTCCATAGGTATGGTGGGCAAGTTTCCCGTGATCTCAGTTTGTTTACAACCACCACTCCTGGCCACCAGTGTTCTGTGCTGTTAGTTTGCTCTAATTTACCCCTAAATATCTTGTAAGAGCCCAGGAAGCAGTGGAAATGTTAGTAAAGCTACTAGACAATACAGGCAGTCCCCGACTTACCCGGATCCGACTTATGTCGGATCCGCACTTACGAACGGGGCTTTTCTCGCCCCGGAGCTCACGGGCGGCAGGTCACCACTTGTGTCCTCTGGGGCGAGAAAAGCTTCTCCCGGTCTCCCTGGTCTGTTGGGGGGGTCCAGAAAAGCCGCTGGACCCCCCCCCAGCAGACCAGGGGGACAGGAGCAAAGCCGCCCAGGTGGCGGAGGTCCCGCCGCCTGGGCAGCTTTGCTCGGGTCTCCCTGGTCTGCTGGGGGGGAGGGGACGCAGCTAGTGCACCCCCCCCCCCCCCCCCCAGCAGACCAGGCTTTTGTTGCGGGACGCCTCGGGTAGAGCAGCTGGGGTGCTCCCTGGTTGGTCCTGTGGGAACCTACCGGGCAGCGCCCCAGCTGTTCTGTCCCAGGCTCCAGATTCAGCAGCTGTTGAAACTGATCAGGCTGATTCCAGGAAGCTGGGGGCAGAGCAACTCTGCCTCCTGCTCCTGTAGTCAGCCCCTGGTCAGTTTCAGTGGCAGTGGCTGAATCTGGAGCCAGTTCCGACTTACATACAAATTCAACTTAAGAACAAACCTATAGTCCCTATCTTGTACGTAACCCGGGGACTGCCTGTATTGACCTCCCCTGGTTTGGCACCAGTGAGGTCCTGAGGATGCTGGGCTAGAGAGGTTCAATCCTGTAACATGAACCAGCACTGTTGTCTTTGTGTTACATGGACCACATTTAAGGCTATTTAAGACTGTAACAGCTGAGATACAGCCCCATCCACCCTCTGTCTTAACATATTCAGACATGACATCAGAAACTTCAGCTATAAAACATTTTTAAACCTTATTTAATAAAAAGGTTTAAAAAGATACAGAGGGACATGAAGTAAATAAGTTACATGGGTACATTACAATCACATCAGCAAGATTTCCTTTAGTGTATTAATATTTTATAAAAAGAGCACAAAAAATAAATTCAGTCTGGTCTATCACAACTGTACAGCAAAAAAGGTAAATATTTTATATAGATATGTACACTATTTTAATATGTAACAGTCTTTTTAAAAGGTGCCCTAAGCAGCAAACACACAAAGGCAGTGTCTGCTCATGTGTTAAAAGTAATATACTTTTTTATAATAAAGCATTTATACAGTAATTACAAAGGATTAGACTGTTCCTGTACAGTACTTCACCAAAGATCACAAATGTAAAACAGAACATAGAAGGGTAACCCTGACCCCTATTTATATCAAATCTAAGCTAAAAGTGAAAAATAATACACTTGGAGAAGCTGGAGAATAATGAAGAAAGGTTTTTTTAAAAATATGCAGTTACATTTTATAAAAATATATGCTCTCTCAAATTTAAGGAGCTGGGTTTTTCCAGGCTCAGCTGTTGATGGAACCCCGTTGCAGAAAGAAAAATCTTTTGACAGATGGGGGATCATAATTTTGTATTCCTCCCAACAACTGACAAAGGAAAGAATGTGGGTGAATAAAACAGCTGAATCCAAACAGAAAATTTAAAAAAAAAAACCCACCACTACACAAACAAAACAAAGCTGGCAGTACAGACACTGCTTTCTAATCTCTGTGAAACTTAAACTTCAAAAATGTACACTGGAAGATAATGCAGGATAATACAGTTTGTGTGGGCATAGTAGGGGAAAGACTACTTTTTACCATATACTCTATCTGCAAAATATGAGGAGGCCTGTGGTACCTTAAATCTGTTATTCTTAACAGTACTACAGGACTCATTTTAGCTTTTAATTGACTGTGGTAATCAGTAAATTAAAGAGCTTAGCTCAGAAGACACTGTCACAGGGCTAGAACACTGTTATATCAAGTTTTCCTGTTGCAGACGAATAGTGAAAGGATACAAACATATATCTGGATCAAATCCCCAGACTTATTTTAAAAAGACATTTATATAAGTATGATTTTTTAGGCTAGTGACTGATAGAATGGATATGCCACATAGCAGACAGAGACATTTGTAAAAAAGGTGCATTCTATGTAGCCTAGGAACCATGCGTTTTCGTGTCAGCCATTTTATTCTTAATCTTAGTTTACTGTAACTAAAAGTTTCATCCAATTAAATTCTTAAAGTCAATAAATAAAGATCAGCCACCCAAAAATTTGGTTAGCTAACTTTAATTTCAACATATCAACTTCATCATAGGGATGATCAGATATTTTTAACAGAGACTTTAGGTCAGATTTCAAATTTACCTTTTACCTGCTGTCAAATAGCTGTATTTCTATTAATCTCTGGCTATGAGAATGCCATGCCAGTAACCATATTTACTCCCACACTGCCATTCAAAAACACTATATGCCACTGTAGCCTTTTTCATTTGGTAGACTTGAGATTCCTTTCCCTCAGATCAATTTTATCTGTTCAATCCAGCCAGTCACAATCTGAAATATAACTGTGCTGAACTGCAGCTAAATTGCAATATACCAAGGCTACAGTAAAGTTGTTTCCCTCCTTATATCACCACAAATATAGCAAAATACAGTGCTACAAAACTGAAATGCTGTCCCCATGCAGATCACACCAGGAAGCAGGTGTAATACCGAGTGCTTATAAAGCCAAGAATAGTACAGGAGGGCAAAACAGAAGATTTCCCTCCCACACACACACAATGGCATCCAGCATAAGAGAGATTCAAATGGGTAATGTTTTAAAATATGGCCAAATGGCAAGTAGCTTTATATTTTCACTTGTAGCTTAACCTCCAACACTGAAAAGGCTGCTACACTATGTTTACACATGTACAAGAGGATTTTGGTTAAACATTGCATTTGTTCCCATACAAAAGGCTCTTTCAGTTAAGCCACCTCCCAGTGTACTTACTCTGCCTATTCTATCTCCATGCATAGGCTGTGTCTACACTGCACCCCCTTTCCGGAAAAGGGATGCAGATGAGACAAGTCGGAATTGCAATGAAGTGGGGGATTTAAATATCCCCCACTTCATTTGTATAAACATGGCTGCCGCTTTTTTACAGCTCAGGGCTTTGCCGGAGAAAAGCACTAGTCTAGATGGGATCTTTCGGAAAATAAAGCCTTTTCCGAAAGATCCCTTATTCCTCTTAAAATCAGGAATAAGGGATCTTTCGGAAAAGGCTTTATTTTCCCGAAAGATCCCGTCTAGACTGGCGCTTTTCTCCGGCAAAGCCCCGAGCTGCAAAAAAGCGGCAGCCATGTTTATACAAATGAAGCGGGGGATATTTAAATCCCCCGCTTCATTTGCAATTCCGACTTGTCTCATCTGCATCCCTTTTCCGGAAAAGGGGTGCAGTGTAGACACAGCCACTGGGTATGTCTACACTATATAGCTCCATCGACGGAGCCATGTAGATTACCTTTGTAGACATAGGAAAACTAAGTGGCGATTTAAATAATCGCCGCTTCATTTAAATTAAAATGGCTGCCGCACTGTGCCAATCAGTTGTTTGGCGGCACAGCATTGTAGTCTGGACGCTCTGTGGTCAACATCAAAGGCATTTGTCAACCTCCCTGGTAAACCTCATCCCACGAGGCATAACGGGGAGGTCAACAAATACCTTTGATGTCGACTGCGGAGCATCCAGACTACAGTGCTATGCCGCCAAACAGTTGATCGGCACAGTGCGGCAGCCATTTTAATTTAAATGAAGCGGCGATTATTTAAATCGCCGCTTCATTTCCCTTTGCCACGTAAACAAATCTACATGGCTCCGTCGATGGAGCCATGTAGTCTAGACATACCCATACTGAGTTAGCACATATTGTCTGGCTGCACAAAAATGGAAGGAAAGAAAGCTGCAAGGATGAAAAAAACAACCAATGCTTGATTTTTTAATATCTAATAAATCCACTAATTTTGTACATTATTAAAATCCCTTTCCACAGAACATAATCAATCAGTGCCCGTGTGTAGATGGATGTCCCCTGGAATAAAAGAAATGAAGATCTAAGTGAGGAGCTAGTCTGCTGGCTCCTAGAAGTAGATAGTATCAGTGCAAGAACTGGCTATTAATCCCATAAGGAAGATTAAGTCAATGCATAGTGCAATTGCATGATCTTGTTTCCCTCTTCCCATCTGTTCCGAACTAACTGCTGCCATCACTTGCAATGTCATAGTTACAGCTAGACTGTAAATTCCTCATGGCAGTGATCGGATTTTATTTGTTCTTTCAAGCACCAACCACACTTTGGGAGCATTTTTAAAATACTAAATAATTTTACACAAAATAATTAGGGAAAGAAAATAAGAGGCAAAGAACTGTATTTTTGATCAGAAAGAGAGAACAGATGTTTTCAGGGAACATCAGATGGTGTGTCCCGGAATCTCTATCCTATATTGGGGATTTTCCACACCAGAGCAGATTAATGGTTCTAGTTTGGCATCTTCATCTAGCTTCAATGAAAGGTAGAGAACCACTCATCTGACTAACTCTGCACTGTTCTCACTAAAAGTAAAAAACTTAATTTTCTTATCCTCTGCAGCATACTTAATTAGCTCTTAGTTTTCCTAACTAAAAATTTTAGGAGTGGTGATATTACATAGCCCTTTCTGAAGTCCTGCCAGGGTAGTTGGCACTCATGCTCTCTGCAGCTACATGAAATAACCCCCCTTATTTCAAAATAATAAGAGGAGCATCCATACTACCAAGCACTTATTTTCAAACAACAGGCTGCTTATTTTGAAATAGCGGTAGTGTGGATGCTTTCGAAATAACTAATTCTCAGGAGTAATTCAAAGTAATTACTCCCCAGTGCTTCCTGGGGCTCTAAGTCAAGGTAGCGTGTCCACAGTAACGGAGCATGCCTCAGACTAATTTTAAGGCTCCCCCATAGTGAAGACACACTTTTAATTTTGTTATTTCAGGAGTTTTTATTTCAAATTTAGTTATTTCAAAATAATTTCCTAGTGTAGACATGCCCTATCTGTTGTACATATTGCCCTTGGATTTAAGGGACTGACCCTTTTGTTCCATTACATACTATATATTTGAGAGAGTTTGTCTGTCTGTCTGTTCAAAAACTCCTAATGATAAGAGCTAGGACCACCAAATCTGGTACATAGCTTTCTCTTACAACTGAAAGTAGGTAAGGGTTTGGTTGTGCCAGGAAAATGGGATCTGCCCGGAATGGGATTGCTTGTCATAAAATCATACAGAAGAGAGACAGATTCACCAAGTAGGTGAAAGGGGCTTGCTGGGGGGTCAATCCCCCCTATCTGTATAAACAACAAGAAGTCATGTAGCACCTTATACACAGATTTATTTAACATGGCTGCCCCCTATCTGTGACTGCCTCATCCTCGAGCCTCCCACCCCTAAGCTAAAGCTTCCCCCAGCGTCATAAGGAACACTGATCGCTGTTCTCCATCAGGTAGGAAGGGGAAAGTGCACAGTTTGCTGCATTCCTCCCTTTGACTGGGGATCAGAGGGCAGGCAAGCTGTGCACTTTGCTCTTGCTCCCTGACAGGGACAGGAAGGGGAAGAGTAAGTAGCCTTGGCATGAATCCGGGTGGGGAGAGAGGATTTTGCCCTTACACATGCAGTCCCCTGCCCAGAGCCCCTCCTAACCTCCTAATCCTGACTCCTGTACCTCCACCCTTATTCCCCTCAAGGACTAGCAACACTAGTTAAGGTCTAAAGGAGAGAGACTGAGAAATTTCCCCTTATAACTTCCATAATTTTCAATACCTCAGTCAAGGCTCCTTTTCAATAATCTTAGGTGTCTCTCTCCTAGCTCACGCATGTCCCAGTTGTATCTTAATCTTTGTTGCTGATTTCTGGCCCTTTTAATCTCCACTGTGTAACAGGACAGAGTACTCCAGACAGAGCTGTTCAATATGATGGTATAATATGTGCTGCATTATTTTCAATCCCCTTTTAAAATGTACCCAATCAACCTATTTACTTTCTAAACTGCTGTGTTGCTCTATAATTCCCAGGATCTGGCACTTCTAAGTGACTTTCTAATCTTCTGGAAAGAACTGCCATTTGAAGACTTAACTACATTGTAGCCTTTGACTGGCATTTACTCCAACCCTGAAAATGGATTATTAACAGATGTGAAGAACCGAGAAGTAACATTATTGAGAGTAGAACACAATACATGGCTACTTCACTTTTTGCTCTCCTTTGCACATCACTCTAAATATTCAATTATTTGCAGTGCTGCTGCAGTAGGACTGAGGATGCAGGGTGTCTGCAATTTTAAAATGAAAACATTCTTTATTAATTAATACTTCAATTCTTAAGAAGATTTGCTGCTTGAACTTTTCTTCTGAAAGTTCTTTGCTTTTGGTTCTCTCCAGTTTAGTAATGAATAATTAATAGCAGGTGACAGCCATCCACCTCCACATTCCAGTCAAGACCAGTTCACAGTGACAAAGGAAGTGTCAGCCAAACACCACCAAAATGGACACATTTTGTATACTGTACAAAGAGAGCTGGATTCTGGACTGGAAGGTGGATTTTTGATCCCCAAACTGGTATAAACCCAGGCTTGTTACGGAAACTAAGTACGTGAGTGAAAGGAGAGGGACATTTCAGTTCAAATGATTAATATTTAAAAAAATAATAACCAATTAACTATTTATTTTTTATTATAAAGGAAGAATCTTGCCTAAGGAAAAGGAGCTGTGCAAAGATAAACAGCTTAAAGAGCAGGGTACCAAATATATGGCATGAAGACTTAATTAGGCAGTGAAACAATTGTAGCTGCCAAAAAAGGAGTTGGTCCCATGTTTCAGCCCGTTGAGGAGGCTCTGGTGCCATGGGGCAAAAAAGTCAGGCCAGGCAGGTGACAGGTTGGAATTTGACCTATATTAAATTATAGTTGAACAAGCACAAAGGAATTCTTTCCTGAAACTTCTCCAGCAGCTTGGAGAGGCCTCCTGTAAGTCAGCCAGATCAGGGACAGCCTGCTGTCACCAAATGGAACTAACCAAGCAGCTCTGCTCAAGAATTCACAGGCAAATGACTTATCTTACCACTAGATGCCACTACTGAAGCGCAAATTGATCTGATGTGCATTGCACTGGCACTAGAAATCTGGCAAACCACTGCCACGTTGAAACATTTTATTACTAGCTACTGTTCTTTGCTCATGCAGTTACATGCCACACAAATATACTGTATCGTGTTCCTTCAGAGGTGGGAGTGAGAACTGGCTGCCTAGCGGTACAAATGCATTACAGTACTATGGATGCTTCATTGCGGGGTGTTGCAACTAAATCTAATTTGCCTCTTCAGTTATTCTGACTGAGTCCTGCTGATCTCCCTATTTCTCTCTCTACTTACAATGAAAGGCAGAGGCCATGAAAGGAACTCTACCAAAATGCCAATTACTCTCTTCAGCAATGGATGCAGCACAAGGAAACAACTGGGCTGTGTCTAGACTGGCAAGTTTTTCTGCAAAATCATCTGCTTTTGCAGAAAAACTTGCCAGCTGTCTACACTGGCCGCTTGAATTTCCGGAAAAGCACTGATGATCTCATGTAAGATCGTCAGTGCTTTTCCGGAAATACTATGCTGCTCCCATTTGGGCAAAAGTCTTTTTCCGAAAGACTTTTGCGCAAAAGGACCAGTGTAAACAGCACAGTGCTGTTTTCTGCAAAAAAGCCCTGATTGCGAAAATGGCGATAGGGGCTTTTTTGCGGAAAACCGCGTCTAGATTGGCCACGGACGCTTTTCCGCAAAAAGTGCTTTTGTGGAAAAATATCCTGCCAATCTAGACATGCTTTTCCGAAAATGCTTTTAATGGAAAACTTTTCTGTTAAAAGCATTTTCGGAAAATCATGTCAGTGTAGACGTAGCCCTGGATTTGTTACAGGGACAAGATGGGTGAGATGCTGCCTTTAATTGGACCAGCTTCTGTTGGTGAATGAATCTTCTGACCCAACGGAGCTCTCCACAAGAAGAGCTGTGTGGCTTGAAAGCTGCTCTCTTTCACCAAATGAAGTTGGTCCAATAAAAGATAGAACTGCACTCACCTTGTGTGTCTAACGTCCTGAGACTGACACAACCACTACACTGGATTCTTAACAGTTTTATGAAATAAAAGTACGTGAACACTGTGTATATATGTACTGACAGACCATGTGCAATTTTAGCATTCAGCTGATCTATTTTTGACTTAGAACTGTGTCTTAATATCAGGCCTAGCTGTCTAGACTTCTGGCTAACGGGGCCACTTCAATGCCAGCTCTGTGTGAAGAGTCTACATTTTACTGAAAGGGGGCCTGATGGGATAGCCCAGCATTCAGTGCTGTCCAATCACATTTGCAAAGGAATAGATGGAAGGACACTTAGCTTCTTGTACTTAACTTGTGGATAGCTATTTCTTTGTAGATCATTTAAAGGGATGGGTAAGGGTTTCCCACTGCATAATGGTTCTTTGGGGAAGGAAGTAAAGAAGCCTGATGAAGAGACCCATGTCCACCTTTCCCTCCACTGTGAGGCATGCTCAATGCAAAAACGATGTCTTGGTTCAAGTCTCATTAAGAACTTTTCTCCCTTTTGTAGTGAGTTCAAGACACAAATGATCATTAGAGATTTTTCAAATTGCACTTGTGAGGGGACAAGTTCTAAAAATGACCCAAATAACTACTTTTCCTCCTGTACATGATGTGGCCAGATCTTTAAGGTTTGTGGCTACTCTTATCCCACAGAATGCTGTATGTCCACTACTGAACTCCTACTGGCACAGGAATGATCAGGCATCCCCTTGCTACAGAAAGAGACATCACCTCTGAGAGGAAAGGGGTGGGGTGAGTGGTTCTTCACACACAAACACCCCCACTTCTGTCATACAATGACCCAGGGTACATCTCCTATTTCCACAGAATCTATTGGATAACCCTCCAGAGGAAAGCAGGAAGGGCAGTGACAGACAATTTGCTATGGAAGGCAATTGTTACAAAACACCGGTTTCACAGTAACTAGATGCACATAGTCTCAGGGCAGAGCATCTTTTCTTGCACAGGCCTGGAAGCCTTTATACTCAAGAGTCTTGTTACTGTGATTCTTGGCAAGCACAAGGAGAAAGCCCTGACTAACCTGCAAGAGAACTGAGTTCCACCCCGATGACCTTGTTCAGTTATGTACCTCAGGTGCCTTTATAAATAAAATAGAAATCTTATTTGTAAAAAAGAATATCCAAGTTCACACAAATCTCTTTATCCACTGATTTGGCTCAGTCTATACAGGCAGGGCGAGGTGCTGAATGTGGGATGAAGAAAGGGCAGCAGTGGAACTGTGGCCTAGTATAACTCAGTCCAGTTAAAGAAAGTGCAGGAAAGGAGGCAAACACACCGAGAGAGAGGTGGGGTCCAGCCTTGCTACTCCCTCGACTTTCCCTGGGCTATGGTTAAATCTCCCCATCCTCATCCGAGCTGCCACTGCTGTCACTGCTGCTGCTCCCCATGTCACTACTCTCCTCTTGCTTTACTGCTGCCGCTGCTGCTGCTGCTGCCGCCACCGCCGCCTCTTTCTCTTGTTGCTTCAATGCTGCTGCCTTCTTCTCCTGTTCTGCATGGCTCTTCATGTGAGCGCTCCGGCTCTTCACCTTGTAGAAGACCCTGAGGGAGATCATACACATGTAATTGTTGGCTCAGTCTCTCTGTACCTCTTCTTCCCTGCACTGCTGTATCTCTCGTTTGACATCAACAGACTACAAAGAAGGGCCCTGTATCACCACCATGATGGAACTACTGCAACTACAACTGCTCTCACTCCCATTCCTCATGCAGCAAGGTGATGCAGTCGATGGGGCACTTAGGTTTTGTTCTTGGCAAATGGTGTTCTGTGAGATCTTGGACCATTCATTTTACCTCCATGCCTCCATTTTCCCACCCACACTTATCTGTCATTTAGATGGAGGCAGGCTCCATCTCTCATTATGCATTTGTACATTGCTGAGCACATAAGGGCCCTAATTTTTTAGGCACTACTGGAATATAAATAAGCAAACAATGACAAGTGCCCATGGCTTCTATTCTCTCTCTCCCCTCTGCCTCTCAGCAGTAGCGTCTCAATTTTATTGGCACCAAATGCTAGCCAATAGACTTGAATGCCATTAAGAGTCTCCCCTGGCTTCTTTCTTGTCAGCAATAAGCTAGAAATACAGCAGTGTGACATCTCAATACTATTTCAGAATGCAGAATGTAATCCTCCCATTTATCCAGGGTAATGGGGTTAATATGCTGATCATTATGAAAACTACCCATGGGACCCCTGACAACCTCATATCATTAAGGAGAAGAACTGACAGTTTTTAACATCTAATTTGAAAGCACCAGTGGTGGAAAGTTGTTCTTATTATTACCACCATTTGCAAAAAATCTTATTGTACCATATCTCCACATAAGCTGCTCCTCAAGCAAATGTTTATTTCATACAACACTCCTGCAATCGTCACTGTAAATTCATTGACTCTTACCTGCCACATTTTTTACATGGAAATGTGTTCTCCTGGTTCTGAGCTTTATTGGCAGTGTCCAATTTAGGTTTCGGTTTCCGTCTTCTCCTCTGTACTGAGGGAGGAGGCTTTTGAGACTTCACTGCTACTTCCTTAGGCTTCCTTACAGTCCTACTACTGGCTTCTCCTGGGGCATTAGACTCCTGGCTTCTTGAAATAAGGCCCTCATTGACCTACATGGCAAACAGAGAGTTGGTAAAGCAAACGGAAAATGAAACATCCCTGGGGTAACGGCTGCTGGCTGAACTGTCACCCCACCAGTATTCTAGTCCAACCCATTCCTAAAGAGAAAATCTGTGGCATTTCTAAGGCCACTTGTCCTCTCTGAGCAGCACTCCCTGCGAATTGTGTAGGTTTTTATCACATTCCCAGTTACCACCTTTCCCTGCCCATGGAGTCATATTGAACAACATCTGGATGCTGGTAATACTCAGGGTTAGTCCAGTTCCACCTCCTTCTACCAGGAAAAGTTGAAGCTGAACTGTTCTTTTTATTTACCCTTCTCCAAACCCTTAAATGGGAGGATAGAAAGGACTGGGGCGGGGGAGGGGAGAGGAACACTTGTAGCTCAGTGCAACACTGACCACATCATTGGTTTGTAGTGTATGTGCGGCTTTGGGAAATACTGTGCTCTTCTGGTCCTCCACCTCTTCCTCCTTCTCAGGCTCCTCCTCCACACGAGTATGTTCCTCACTGTAATTCTCCTTTCTGAGAGGAAGAATATGTGCAAACCTATGGGAACTCTTCACAAGAAGAGACAGTAAAAGGGACAGAGTTAGTATTTTCTCCTTTGAAGCTTCAGCTCTATTGAAGGTCAAGGTAACCATGTAAAAAAGGATGTGAGGTTGTGAAGCTGGACATAGTAAAACTTCAGCCTGCCTTGTCTGTGCTAGTGAAGGCAGCAGGTGAGAGAGAATTAAGACCATGTCTCCACTTACAATGGCACACAAGTACTGATACAGCTGTGCTGCTGTAAGAGTGCTCGTTTAGCTACATTATGCCAACTAGACAGAGCTCTCCCATGGACACAATAATAAAAGTTCGATGAGCAGCAGTAGCTATGTGAGCAAGAGAGCATCTCCTGCCAACACAGTGTGCTCTGCACACCAGTATGTATTCAGGCAAAATTTATGCGAGTGTTTTCTTCACACCTCTGAGCAATGTAAGTTTTGTGGACATAAGTAGTAATTTAGATATGTCCTCAGAAACACAAGTCTATAATCAGACAACTACTTAAGGAATCTATGCCATAGTCAGGACCATATTTACTATTTCTTGTATATAAGCAGCATCAGTAAAATTATAAAGAGTGAACTGTGATTCAGGCCACAAAGTTTGTGTTTGGCACTGAAGTCAAAAGCAGGAAAGGGGTTTGGGTGGTTACCTTGATATCAACTTCAGCTTCATCTTTCAGGGACTTCTCATTAGTGGCATCAATGTCCCCAAAGATTAGTGTCCCATTCCGACCAATTTTCACTTGTTTCTTGTATGTGTAGTAAAACTCCACACACTGGGCCACTGTCTTGGTTTTTATCTGTTGTTTTAGAAAAAGGCAAAATTTCTTTTAAAATACATAATAATACTCAAAGGTGTAATTGCAAGTCACTTTACACTGTAATTTTTTTCCCAGAAATATCTTTCTGTTATGTGTTTTGTTTTAAGTTCTTTACATTGTGTTAAGATTCCCCACAAACCTTTTCTTTAGCCTCCCCTGGAATTACAGGTGGACACATGTGCTCTAGCACATGTGCTAAAAACAAGCTCAGGCTGGAGCTTCGTCTCTCAGACTCATTCATTCCCCTAGACTTGAAAGCCCAAGCTTGCTGGGATGTACAATTAAAGCCTTGTTATCTGGTACTCAGGGAGAATGGCGGTTCCCAGTTAACCATGGGCAGTTGGTGCAGGACCCCAGTCCCACCTACAACCGTACCCCCTCTGATGAGGCCCTGCCCCCACCATGGTGATGGGACAAGGAGGAGCAGTGCGCCTAGTGCTCATGTTCCAGCCTCCTTAACCCTGGAGCACCAGGGAGGGAGGAGGCCGCACGGCCCCAGCCTCCCTGTCTCCAGAGCATAGGGAGAGCGGGTGCTGGGGGTGGAGTATGGGTGGGGCTATGCCAGGCGGTTTGGGAAGGCAAAGCCTTCCCCTGTCTAGGTTACTAGATGCCCTTGCAGTTAACTGAATATGATGAATAACAAAGCAACCCTGGCCAGCTCCACTCCGGGAGTGGAAGAAGCCTCCTTCCCAGGAGCAGGGCTGGCAGCTCATCTGGCACGCTGTTAAATTCAAACATTGTCAACCGGCTGGGGACAATGCTGAATAACAGAACATTTACTGTATTTAGTTTCCAACAGCATTTCAGCTAAGGAACAACCAGAAAACAAGTCTAACAGATAGGAAGGAAGGCTTGCAGAGCTTTCCAGTTTGGTACCTATTTGGAACAGATGATTATCTGCAGACACCGAAAGATAATATGCAATTCTTCCTGGGACGTACCCGAGAGTTTGGAGACAGTGTCCCAACTTTTGTTAATGCCGAGGCTTTCGCATGCTAACACAATGCTTAGCATGTTTGTTATTTATTCATGAAAACTTTGATAACTACTCCTGACTTCCTTTTTTTGGTATCTTTCCTTCCACTGAACAGCATCTTTGGGACTAGTTAAAATGCATAGGAGACATTTACTAAAAGGACATTTTCATTGTCTCTAATTTTCTTTTTTAACAGAAATCTGAAATTACTAAAATGTTTCACCATTCACAGATCCATCCATGGGCCATTTCACCACAAAGGGGATTTTTCCCATTCAATTTTATAACCAGGTTACTTGAGTGTTACTGAATCACTATCATCTCTTTATAAGTGATGTGTGCCCTTGACTAAATGAAGGAGATTGGACTGATGAGGAGTGAAGAGAGAAATATTAGTAAGTAGCACAACATTTTTTTTTTTTTTAAAGTTTAACCACTCAAAGGAAATTTGGGGGGGCGGGCATAGGAGGAAAGAATAAAACATAAAAACAAAAGCAAGCACTAAAGACAGAATGAAATATATTTTGTGTTGATGGTGTCAGTGTCAGCACCACCTGCATCAGTTCAGGTCACCCCTTCCACAGTGCGTTATGTAATTGGCAGAGCAACTTACAAGTTTCTGGACCAGGAAAAAGTCTTTTTTGTAGATTGCAATGCCTTTGTTGAAAAGTTTCTTCTCATCAACTTTCCACCTGTCCGATCCTATAGGTAAAGAATTTTAAACTGAAACCTTTCATTTCAAGCCTGTATTCTTCTAGTTATAGTTTCTTTAGGTTTCTTTTTATATAAAATCTGCCCAAACTACATGCAGTTTATTACATATCTGAAGTAGTCTTAATACAATATCCCTCCTGCTCCTCCAACAAGAAAAATACTTAATCCTGAATCTTCTTTAGCCCTCTCACATTCTTTATCTCTACTTCCACAGTGGAATGTATTCTGGTAGCATCAAGCATTGTTGTTATGTGAACAGACATGTAATTTTTATGCACTAGAGAAAGAGCTTCCCTCTATCCTCTTAGACCAGTGTTTCCCAAACTATGGGCTACGTGGGGAAAAAAATATCGGGCCTAAGCGTGGCTGCCGGGGTGTTCTGGACTCCCAGAGTGCCCGTGCAGCGCTGGGTCCCCCAAGCCCTGGGCCGGGCGGATGATGCAGCCGGATGTTCCGGGCGCTCAGCAGAGGCGTAGCGAGGGGGAAATGGGCGGCAGGGGGGAGTTACCCCCGGGCACCATGCTGGGGGGGGGTGCCAGGCCGGGCTGTGGGGGGAGGTACGGGGCATTGGGCTCAACTAGGCTGCAGGAGGAGGGAGGTGCCGGGAACCCAGCACTGGACTCAAGGGGAGGGAGGATGGGGCAGGGAATCAGCACTGGGCTCAGCATGTCTGTGCAGTTTCGGGGGAGGTGTAGGGAAACAGCTCAGCTGGGCTGCGAGAGTGAAGAGGTGTGGGGTGCTGGGCTGGGCTACAGAGGGGGTGGGATGGTGCAGAGCTCAGTTTGGCTGCAGGAGGAGGGAGGTACCAGGAACCCGGGACTAGACTCAAGTGGAGGGAGGAAGAAAGGGAGGGGCAGGAAATCAGGGCTGGGCTCAGCAGTTCTGCAGGGTTTGAGGGGAGGTGCAGGGAAATGGGGCTCAGCTGTGCTGTGGGAAAGGAATGCAGGGAACCAGTACAGGGCTCAACTGGGCTGAGGTGGATGGGGGAAGGCATAGGGAACAGAAGGGCAGCTCAGCTGGGCTGAGAGGGGCTGCAGGGAACTGGTGCTGAACTCCCTTGGAGTGTGGAGGATGGTTTTGGGAAAGGTGCAGGGAACCAGCAGGGGTGGGCAGCTCAATTGGGTTGCAGGGGAGGGAGGTGCAAAGAAGCCTAGCAGGGACGGGGGGGGGGGGGGGGGGGGGGAACAGGAGCCCTGAAATGACCTCCCCTGATCCAAAAAATCCCTCAACTGGGACCAGTCAGGGTGCCAGACCAGGGAGGTCCAACTCCTACCCAAGTCCCCTCCTTGCCAGATACCCTACCCCCAATCTGCTCCTGCTCCCACCTCCCGGAGTGCCCGTGCAGTGCCAGGTCCCACAAGCCCTAGCCCGGGCTGGGCGGAGGATTCAGCCAGGTGAAACACTGAAAATGTATTCATTTTTCATTCTTTTTTTAATATGCGTTTATATTTTTGGGCTGCAAAAAACAGTACTGGAAAAAAACGGGTTCCAACTAAAGTAAAAAGTTTGGGAAATCCTGGTCTAGCCAGCTTTCCATTCATCTTACAGTCCATTTATCCAATCCACACTCCCTTAACTTGCTGGCAAGAATATTGTGGGTGACCATATCAAAAGCTTTGCTAAAGCGGGCACTGGGGGCTTTTGGGAGGACCAGAAACAACTTATTTGCATATTCTCCATTTGCTTAATGAATATGCAAATGAATGTTACCAGTCCTCCAAAAGCTCGTGAATGGTCCCCATGTCAAAAAGTTTGGGAACCCCTGTCGTAGACCAAGGTTTCCCAGGATTGCTTAGGGCCATCCTTAGTCCCAAATGACCCTTTCTTGCAACTGGTTATATATTAAGTGAGCGTAGAGACAGATACAGCTGCATCTGACATTGCAGTTTTGCTTCCACAGAGGAAACAATGAGATAAAATAACCTGCTAGTCTTTGCATCCTTTGACACCCTACTATAAGCTGCATGGGTTAAGTACTAGTGAATGGAAATTCTCCCACTCAAACTCTCTCAATTTCCTGCTATGAATTCACACCACAAAGGTTGCAGCTCTAAGATTTTGTCAAAATCTCAGACTAGGTTACATCAAGTCTCTTGACAAACCTAGCTACACAAAAAGTGGCTTTGTGATTAATGCACTTGTGGTGCAGCACACTAGCAAATCCTAAGTGTCATGAGAGTGGCAGGCAAAGTTCCCTGCAGCTCACCCCTACACTCATCAGGGAACACGCGATGTGTCTTCTGATTCCTGTAAAGCGTTCTGAAAAGCTTATGACTCTACATTAATATCAAAATAGCAGACTCCACCACCAGCTACTGTTCAAAAAGGTGACAAAGGAAGGTGGGAAAAGACCCCCCCATGTGCTAGGGCTGCGCCAGCTATCTAGGAAACAGAGGCAGCAGCACAGAGTTTATCTGTTGCTTTCCTTTCAGTGTACCTGTGTAGTGATAGTCTGCCAGTGGGTGGTTTTGCGAATGCATTGGTCTCTTCAGCAGCAGTTTGGTCAACGTAGCCTAAGAGACAGCACAATAACAGAATTAGCTCTCAGTAGCACATGAACTTCTGCAGTGTTATAACAAATGAACAGTAGGCAATCTTCTTGTACTATCCTCTACCAGCAAGTTACTAGTATTAAAAGCTCCCTCTCCCACCTTGTGCTCTAGCCTGTGGAACAGCCTTTGGGATGGAGTTAAGGCACCAGCATTCTGTTAAAGCGACGAGGAGTCCTGTGGCACCTTATAGACTAACTGAAGTGTAGGAGCATAAGCTTTCGTGGGCAAAGACCCACTTCGTCAGATGCAGGTAGTGGAAATTTCTTCGCCCACGAAAGCTTATGCTTCTACACTTCAGTTAGTCTATACGGTGCCACAGGACTCCTCATCGCTTTTGCAGATTCAGACTAACACGGCTACCCCTCTGATACTTGACAGCATTCTGTTCTTCACTCTCTGGTACCTTGGGCAAGCAAACTCACCTCTCCATGCCTCCACTTTCCTATCTATAGAGTGGAGTACAACACTGCTCACCTACTCCAGCTCACAAAAGAGAAAGGCCCTATAGAATACGTTCCCTCTAAGCTACGTGGCTGCAAAGCTGCTTAGTTAGCTCTGAGTGGGTGCTCAAGGCACACACCTAAGGTGGGGAGGAGGACTGCCCCATCCCCAACTGAGCCCAGGGCCAACCTCCAGGCCTGCTGTGGCTGAGAGAGGGACAGCCTGACCCCAGCGCCTTTCCCCTAGCCCAAAGTGCAATCCTGGCATGGGTGGCCCTACCCCAGAGCCCCCCTGCTGTGGCTCAGGCAGCCCTGCCCCAGCTCCAACTCAGCCCTGGCTGGAACCTGTGGAGCTCAGGGGGAGAGGCTATCATGCAGCCCCAGCCCTGGAGCAGCCAGGGCTGAGAGAAGTGCCTTTCCTTCTCAGCCCAGGTGCTGCTGGGAAGAGTTCTCTCTCCCCTCGCAGCAGCCTCAGAGCACCCTTACCCCAAACCCATCTGCCCAGCCCTACCCTATGGTGTGAACCCCAGCTGGAGCCCTCACCCTTCAAGCCCCTGCACACCATCCTCTGTTCTAGCCCTGAGCCTCTCATGCCCAGCCCCACCCGAGCCCGTACCACCAGTCAGAGTCCTTTCATCCCAACTCCCTGTCCCAGCCCCGAGTCACTCACTTCCAGCCCTACTCTAGAACCCACACACCCCAGTTGGAATTCCCACACTCCTACATCCTAACTCTCTGCCCCAGGCCTGAGCCCGTTGGCCCCACCCCTGCCATATGCACGTTATATGCACCAATGTGGAAGTGATGTGTTGCACATCCCCTCTATGTCACATATCACCTCCACATTGGTGCACATAAAATTAATTCTGCTTAAGGAGTGGGGAAAATTAGAGGGAACGCTGCTATGGAAGTATTACCTTAGGTCGTAATGATCCCCTACAGAATGTGGTCTGACTCCCACCCGCCAATCAAGAATACTGCTCTAAAGACTCCTTTGCAGATTCAGGACACCAGTGAAATGGGTTTAGAAATCTCAACACACTCGAGTAAACAATATTGCAGAATAAAATGGAAGGATCACTTCCACAGAAAAAAGCCACTCAACTGTACCCATTCTTTATTTGCACTATAGCTACCAATTGCACTGAAGTTAGAAGTGACAGTGAAGATTAGTGCACTAAACTTTCATAAACAGGTCCGTTTTACAGCATCTACCAAAGAAATCAGAATGGTTTACAAACATTAATGGCTAGCAGATATACCCAGCATTGCTCAGTAGTGCCAAAACACTAACTCCAAATTTCTCCATTTTCTCTCTTTTCTATAAGGTTTATTGAGAAGCAATCCTATTCCAGGTTCATTCTATTTTTCTAGCTCATCTTGGTTCAATCTCTTCCAACATTCACTCAGTTCTGTTAATTTTGAGGACTGTACTTGCTTTGGTGATTCTGCCTCTTTTCTGTTTCGTTTTATGAGAAGTAATCCCATTCCAGGCACATCCTGTTTTCCTGGTGCAACCAAACTAGGGATGTTAAATTTTGATTAATCAGCTGAGTAGTCGATGGAATTTCCTTCAACTACTCAATTAGTTGATAAGGGGCGGGTGGAGCACTCACCATCCCAGCTGCACCTCTGCCTTTTAAATGTAGTTAAGAGTCACCTGATTGCGCCATTTCTCCCTGCGCCTCTGCCTCTCCTGCCATGCCCGCCCCCTTGGAGACGGTGCTGGGGGGAACTGGCTTTTAAGCTGGCTCCTCCCAGTGCCAGCTCCTGCTTCCCCCGCCGCCCCCCGATACAGAAGCAGAGGGGTAGGGGGAAGAGACTAGTCAACTCAACTACCCGATAAGCTTATGCTCATCGGGTAGTTGACTAATCACTTACATCTCTACACCAAATATTACCTTGCTTCAAGTTATGATCAGAGGAAGCTCTATACCAAATTTGGTGGTCCTAGCTCTTACTGTTTAGGAGGCGTTCTTGATCAAACAGACAAACTCTCTAAAATATATAGTAAATTACAAAATGCTGTAAGGCAGGTAAGTAAACCCATTTTGCATAGGCACAGCAAGGTTAAATGACTTGCTTAGGGTCACAAAGAAAGTCAGTGACAGAGTCAAGAATTGAACCCACGATCCTAATTTCCAGTCCCATGCTCTAAAGCCAATAGACAATGCTCCCTCCCATAAACTAGACTTTAAATTTAGAAGGCAAGTGAATTTAGTTTAGCCACCTCAGCCACATGATCCCTTTAAGCTAAGGTGTAAAACAAAAACATAAACCACATATAATCTCATGCAGTTTGATATTTTTAGTTGTCTCTACTTAGGAGAGACTCAAAACTGAAATAGCAAACACGGTACAAGTCAAGATAGAGGTACATCACCAGAGCTGTTCAGGGGCCACATCCGGAATAGTGACAGCAAGAGGTGATGAACATTAGGATTCAAATATATTGGCAGAACTGTATAGTACTTTGCAAGCTTCTCTCAAATAAGCATTTTGCTGGTGCAATCAGTCCTGTGTGATTAAGATCTCTTCCCACAATCGCAAAAGAATAGACAAATAATTGAAGATGACTCACCAGAATGTTTCCCTTTGCTTCGTGCAAGACATGTAGCGCCAGCTCCTGATTGGTTCCAGCCCCAGGAAAAATACTTGAACAGGCGGCAGTTAACAGATTTTCCACTATTACCAGGAAAGTGCCATCAAACCAAACAACAGGATGGGATGGAAGATGCAAAAGATCAGATTAAGAAATGGAATAGTTGCTGCTATTTTTTTGTTATATTCAATGAGTTTGGTTGGTGGGCGTCTCAGTACAGTTTTCAATGAGGTAGTGGTCACGTGTAACTTGGGCAACAGTAGGATTTCCATTATTTTATCTTAATTGACCCTTTCCAATCAAAACTAAATAAACCAGGAAAGAACTTAAGACTGAACGATCACAGAACTTGAACGCCTTCACATTAGGGAAGAGAACCAAGATTGAATGAACCTCTATTATGACTTTCCCTCTTACTCTGAGTGGGGGAGGTGAAGGATGGCAAGGTGGAGGTGAGCCACAAAGAGAGCCAGGTGAGAAAATTCAAATGTGAATGAACATGCTAATACCATTCCCTCTTTTTCCAGAAAAAGCCAGACCACAGTTACTGCTGCAGTAAGTGAACAAACTCAGATTCAGGCCAGCTCTACCCCACAAAGCTTTGTAGGCATAGCTGTGTAGGTCAAGGGTGTGAAAAAAAAATCACATGCCCCAGATATGCCACCAAAACCTCTAATGTAGGCTCAGTTATACCAAAAAAGGCATTTTTTCCAAACTTTCCAGAAAATCAAAAATGTCAATATTATATGTATTGATTTGAAAATTTTTGTTTTCATTTTTAGGAATTTTTATAAAAGCAAAAGAAATTAGGATTATAGTCACAAAATGGATGGGGATGGGGGAATATAGCGGCACCACTGCCTCCCATATAAATTACGCCCACTTGTTGAGGCACTTACCTGAGATGTGGGACTTGAGGCTAACAGGAATGTAAAATCCCATGTAACTGGTTAGCCAGTTAAACATGAAATTTACTTCACGTATAACTGGTTTTCCAATGAAGCGCCTGTCCCCTCCACTGCAAGGGACTCTAATCCCTCCTGCCATCCCGCACTAGGCCCCCCAGTAATCTCCGGTTCACATTGCTCAGGAGAGGGAGCTTCAGGCAAGGGGTGCAATGGGGACTGCAGAGGCAGGATTTGGGGGGAGAGTAGGAGTGGGGGCATGCAGCAGGAGCGAGGCGGGGGGAATTGCCCTGGGCCCTGCACCTGAGGCGCAGTTGCCTTAGGCCTCATGCCTCATTCCTCCCCAGGAATGACCGTGCTCAGGGGTGTGGATTTTCACACCCCCGAGCACTGTACCTTGAGACAAATCTAAATTTTAATTGCGTCTAGGGACATGTGTACAATTGCCTATTGCAATTGCTGGATTTGAATTTGGGTCTCCTACATTGCAAGAGAGTGCCTTAACCACAAAGTTATGTGATACTCAGGTGCAGTGCTCTTTTAATTTCTCCATTTGTTCTGCTTTTTATAAATAGTCATTGGAGCCAGGACTTGAGCTTGGGTCACTCACCTTCTGGGTAAGCATCGTAAGCAGAAGTAGTCACTCTCACTACCCACTATCATCATGAATGACTATGAATTACTTCTGTGAATGACTCCCAATTGCCCATTTTATTTTAAATGATCATCTCCCATGTTACCCTTAAACAATCTTTCCAAACTTGTCATTAGCTCATGAGGCTAGGTCTACACTAGCAAATTAGACAGGTATAACTAGGTCACTCATGAGTGAAAAAAAATCTACACCCATGTGACACAGTTAAACAAGATTCAACCCCCGTTGGAGACAGAATGTTTCCATCCCCTGCCAGGGCTTGGCTGCTGGGGACAGAGATTGAGCAAGCCAGGCGGGGCAGAGGAGCGGGAACTCCAGCTCACGTGGCCTCTGTCTCCAGCAGCAGAGCCCAAAGAGGAAGAGGGTGACCGCTGCCTTCCAGCCAGGCTCTCGCAAGCACAAGTGACGTCATCTCATTCACTGCCCAACTGTCAGGGAGAGTCAACATGCCAGGAAGTGGCGGGGGTGGGGGTGAGGGGAGAAGGACATAGGGAGAGAGGGACAGAGGCTTCCTTCTCCCACAGATAATGTGGAGTCAGGAGAGCACTGTGATGCAGTCAACTAGGCAGAGGAAACATGGGAAAGTCATGTGTCAGCCCTGTTAGACTGTGCCCTTCCAGCGTGGAGACACACAAATTGTCTATGGGAGAGCTCCTCTCGTCAGCGTAGACAGCATCTTCGCTGAGGCACTACAGTAGTGCAACTGCATCACTGTAGCACTTTAAGTGCAGACAAGCCCTGAGATATTCTGCTTCCTTCCC
Organism: Pelodiscus sinensis; assembly: GCF_052426305.1. Lineage (NCBI taxonomy): Eukaryota > Metazoa > Chordata > Testudines > Trionychidae > Pelodiscus > Pelodiscus sinensis. The sequence goes on along the minus strand of NC_143056.1, from coordinate 66,689,804 downwards.
CAGACCTAAAGAGCTCCTTCCAGAGCAGTGATCACCAACCAGTAGATCAGGATCTACTGGTAGATCTTGGACCTCTGACAAGTGATCTTGACTCGTTTGGCCAAGAGGCTATCAAGTGCCAGTACTTTAGCTGCCCTTCCCCCCACTGCTGTGCACCTCCTGTCCTCTGCCTTGAAGCTGTCCCCTCAGGAGCCTCCTGCTTGCTCCTGAGAGGAGGGTGCCAATGTCAGGGTGCCCCCTCACACTCTGTATCCCTTTTCCACAGAGCAGAGAGGGGACACAACAGGATTTGGGAGGGAGTTTGCTGGCTGCTTTTGGGAGTGGTGCAGGGCCAGCGCAGGGGTGAGCCTGCCTTAGCCTCACTGTACCACCACCCAGGATCCATGTGGGGTCAGCAAGGCCCAGTCTGAGCCCACATCCTGAAATCCTACCCCAGTCATGAACCCCCTCCTGCACCCCAAACTCATGCCCCAGCCCCGAGCACCCCTGCATCCAAATAACCTCCAAGAGCCGGCTCCTAGAACCCCCTCCAGGCACCCCAACTGCCTGTCCCAAGTTCAATGCCTCTCTCATACTCCAGATCCCTTAATGCAAGACCAGAGTCTGCACCCCAACTCTCAGCCCCAGCCTGGTGAAAGTGAGGGAGGATGGGGGAGGAAGGATGGAGTGTGGAGGTACGGGGGACCTCAGAGAAGGAGCACAAAGAAGGCAGGGCAAGGATATTTGGATGTGAGGTACATCTTCGATTGCACTTAAATTCAAAAAGTGATCTTGTGCTTAAAAGGTTGGAGACGACTGCTCTAGAAAGCTCATATCTTTCACTAACAGAAGATGATCCAATAAAAGCTATTACCTCACCTATTTTTTCCCCTCTCGTATCCTGGGACCGACACAGCAAAAGCAGAGATGAATTTAATACCTTGTTTCACTTGTCCAATTATTTAATTTGTCCTGTCTGCCTTTTCAAGTCTATGAATCCTTGTTCTCCATAATTTTCCACAAGAGGTTTTCAACAAAACTTAGTGAAACTTGACACTTGATCAGTAGTATGAAGCTATTTAAATGGAGCCTAATGCAGAGGACACAGCTACTCTACCAAAACTGCTACTTTTTGTTTTAGGCCCATTTACCAACCTCTCTAGATGCTTACCATTCTCTTGGGTAGTTTTGTTGATTTCCAAGTCCCCCCATGGCTGCCACACCAGGTCTGCTTTATGCTTGTCAGCTGATGCCAAAGATCTGTCTTGGAGCACAGGTATTTCTGCTTGAAACCGTGATCCTACATTGATTCGTCTAGGAAAAGGAGAACAAATAATGACAATGACCTTCTCACAATATCTAGAAGGCATCTATCTATCTGGTAAAAGCACATGGATCGCAAAGAGTGCAGTAAGGCAAAAACAACATTCAGCTGTTACTACCTGAGTCAGACCTAACAGAGTGACCTAGATGCAAAAGTCTCAGTGCCCTATTACCAATTTCTAATGTTGTTTTAATAATTATTTTGTCTAGCTAATAAGAGGGTCCCTTAGACCTGCCAAGCTTCAACTTAGTCTCTAATTTGAGATTTGATTACTTACAAAGCACCCAGTTCTATTACAATCAAGAACTTTCAAACAATGAACGTTCTAGTAGGTTCTAATATTTTCTCCTTGGTTCTCATAGCTGCCCAGTGTGTAAGGACTGCCCAGTAATATCCAGACTGGACATCAACAGAGAGATTTGATTACAAGAGAAAAAGAGAAGATAACTAAAAATGAAGAAAAAACATAACCAGCTCTCCTGAGCACAGCTGCATTCTGTACTATTTCACAAGTCCACATGTGAACATGACCTTTGGTTACCCTCTTTCCTGCTCCATATCTCTGCCATCAGTTGACTTACTGAGCAGCATTAACAAATGGCTTGAGATAGAGTGAACAATTAAACAACAAAGAGGCAACTCAAAGTGAAGTACAGGATAGGTAAGAATTATGGTCATAGGATAGCAGAACCAAGAATAAAAATGAAAAATACCTTTCCATAAAATAATAATTTTAATTCCATAGAAAAGGTATGTCTCCTGTCATCATTTCCTCTATTTTTAAAATTACTTCTAAGAAATTATTTAGAATTAGAATCACATTGTTAAGCATACACAGATCTGCCGTCTGCAGGGAGGTAAAGAGAGGGTCAATGTCAGCACAGGCAGTTATAGTGCTCAATAATCTGTTTCCAATAAAAGCTACTATGCTGCAAAAGAATTTATTTCAGTGATGGGGTGAATAATATTCTGTTAGTCTGAAGACCAATTATCTTTCTACTTGCAACAGTTATCGATAAGGCCCAATGCCCTGAGCCTGTAAACACTTATGCCCATACTGGCTTAACTTCAATGGCACTATTAATGGTTGTCAACAGAACTGCACCAAGTAAAAAAGTGTATTTTTGCAGAATGGGGGCCCAAGAGTGACTATAAGATATCTCCTCATGTCCCCCTCCCATCAGATGATCTTTGAAATGGAATTGCACCCATTTCCTGCTCTATCAAGCCATGCAGGGCATGAGGAAGGGGGAAGGCAAGTAAGTGGAATTAGCCCTGCAAAGGAACTTCATGAAGACACTGGTACAGAAGATAAATGTTAAGTATGACAAGCTACCTTATAAGAAACCATGACAGTGTCAAATTGCAATATTCATATAATTTAGATAATCGGATCAGTCTTGATTGAAGGTGGACTACATCTGGCCAAAAACAGATTAGGGGAAAAAAGGATTGGAGGTGCAGCAGAAAAAAAATCAAGAGCGCTCTCAATGGGTAATACTGCTTTGAAAAAAACCAAGTCACTAAAGCCTCTTCCCGACTTACGAACCGGTTACGGACCAAGCAATTGGTCGTAACTCGGTTCATTCGTAAATCGGACCCCATTGAGTTACTCGCAACCGCGATGTTCATAAGCACAGATTGCATTCATAACTCGGGGTCCGCCATTTATGACAGCTTCGATCGTAACTGCGAACAGTCATAAGTCGACCATTTGCAACTCGGGGACCGGCTGTATATACACCCACAATGAGAAGCTCAAATCTCCTTTTCAGAGGCATGATTTGTAAACATGGAACTAACCGAACCAGAGGACTCACATCACAATGCCCCATGACACCAAACATTTTAGAAGTAGGCACAGAAAAGAACCATTACACTGTTTGTTCCACTTAAAACAAAAGATACATGAAATGTTTGGAAATAAGAGCTTAAGCAAAATGGCAAATCTTACTGCAATCCAACCCCTCCAAAGATAAAGTTTCACAAATTCCAATGAAAGATCACATTCTTCGTCGGCACAATTCTACTGACTTAAGTTAGACTAAACTGAGACTTTGGCCCAAATCATTTTGTGACTCAAAGGCCATGATCTAGAGAGGAAGAAACGGATCTCTTGATGACAATTCTGGTCAACAACAGATTCTACTTCACTGGTGTCAAATAATTTAACAAGTGGTTAACATCAGAATGGTTGAGGAAAGGATGACAGCAGCAACATTTACACTTCGGAGCCTGTGCCCTAATGTTAATGCAGCAAACACCAAGAAAATCACTTTTTTGCTGGTATAGGAACATCAACTGTCTGAATAGCTACATCAATGTCTGTCACACAGCCATGTCTCCGCTGGTGGTTTTATCAGCATAGCTATGACAGTCAGGAATGTAGTTTTTTCACACTCCTGATTGACAGTTATGCTGATATGTTTTAAGTGCAGGCGAAGCCCCATGTTGGGTGGACTTTGCAAAGGTGTGGAAAAGATTTAATCTACAATAGTAGTAAAACCACTTTCAGCAACAGTTACTAGAAGCTGTAGAATCACCTGATAGTAGCAAGATAAAGTAGTCACAAAATGATTAATGCAATTTTATTTTTAGGATTAAAGATTCCCTTTTGTTTTGCTAACTCAGTTACCGTTATTAAAAGGAAAGGGAAAAGAAAAAGAAAGTCCAGTGAATTTGGAACAAATGCTAGTTACCTTTGTTCCTGAAGCTGACTGCATTCTGAAAATTAAGTATGTCTGTCTATTTGTATTTTGCCTTCCCTTTAAGAAGCAGTATTCCTTTCACCTTTAACTAATTACAGTGGTTCCAGATTCAGCCCAGCAATTGAACAGTAGTGATGGAAAATAGTCATCACCGTCGCAACTGTTCAGTGGACCATAAGAAATCATATTTAGAGCAATAGATTTAGTCTGCCTACATTTTTTTTAAATCTACACTTTCAATTGGGCTGTCAAGCAATTAAAAATAACTGCAATTAATCACACAAGAAATAATAGAATACCACTTATTTTAAATATTTTTGGATAGAAATATATTGATTTCAAATATGGCATAGAATACAAAGTGTACAGTGCTCACTATTTTTATTACAACTATGTGCACAGTAAAGAACTGAAAAAACATTTTTATTCATCTCGCACAAGTACTTTAGTGTAATCTCTTCATCATGAAAGTTGGGCCCACAAATATAGAATTATGTACAAAAAATAACCTGTATTAAAAAATAAAACAATGAAAGTCTTTACAGCCTACAAGTGCAGTCAGTCCTACTTCTTGTTCAGCCAACCATTCAGACAGGCAATTCTGGTTACAATTTGCAGGAGATAACGCTGCCTGATTCTTTTTTACAGTGTGACCTGAAAGTGAGATCAGGCATTTACAAGGCACTGTTGTAGCTGGTGGTGTAAGATATTTACATGCCAGATGCACTAAAGATGTCCTTTCATGCTTCAACCACCATTTCAGAGGACATGCTCTATGCTGATGATCAGGGCTCAACAATTAGGGCAATCTACTTGCCCGTGGCGAGTAGATTTTAGCCAGCGTGCCAAACCGTGTGGTTGGCAAGCAGGGCTCACCGTCACTTGTCAAGCCCTGCTGATGATGATTCTGCTTCATAATGATTTAAGCAGCGTGAACTGATAAATGTTCTTTTTCATCATCTGAGTCAGATTCCTCCAGTAGAAGGTTGATTTTTTTTTTGTTGGCTCAGGTTCTGTAGTTTCCACATCAGAGTTTTGCTTTTTTAAGACTTCTGAACGCATGCTGCACATCTCACCCTTCTTTGATTTTCGATGGTACTTCAGACTCAAACTCTGGCTGTGTGCTGTAACTATCCTTAGCAATCTCATATTAGTTCTAAGAATGTTAAGTATTGGGTAACTGACTAATCGAATAGTCGATGCATTTTTGCATCAACTATTTGATTAGTAGATAGGGCGCCTCTGCCTTTAAAGTGTAGCAACAGCCCTAGGGTGAAAGCGCCGAAGTCCGGGGTCAGCTGGGGACTCCCCGTAGCATTCAAAGCAACAGCGCCACTTGGAGCAGCTGACCCCAGGTTCTGTGCAGTGCTGCCGCTTTGAAATAGCCTCTGCTCTTCCCCCCACTTGCTGCCTATCTCTGATAGAGGCAGCAAGGGGGGGGGGGGAAGCGACTAGTTGACTAGTCCTTTACATATCCCTAATTAGTACGTTCTTTGTGTTTTGTCAAATCTGCTCTGAAAGCTCTCTTAAAAATGACCATGTGTAGAGTCCTCATCTGACACTGCTATAACATGACAGATGGCAGAATACAGGTAAAGCAGAGCAGGAGACATAAAATTCTCCCCCAAGAAGTTCAGTCACATTTAATTAAATGTGGGGTGTTTGTTGTTGTTTTTAAAAAAAGCATCATTAGCATGGAAACTTGTTCTCTGAAATAATGGCTGAAGTATAAAGGGGAATACAAATGTTTGGCATATCTAGCAGTAAATTCCTTGCAATGTTGGCTACAAAAATGATGTGCAAAATGCAATGCAAACACTTGTTCTCACTTTGTGGTGACACTGTAAACATGAAGCAAGCAGCACTACCTCCCATCAATGTAAACAAGTATGCTTAATGATTGGCAGAACAAGAAGTAGGAATGAGTAGACATTTAGGCTCTAAAATTTTACATTGTTTTGTTTTTGAGTGCAGTTACATCACCAAAAAACCCCTACTCTTGTAAGTTACTCTGTTACGGCAAAGAAATTGCACTTCGGTACTTTGTTTATCACATTTACAGTGTATATATTTGTAATAAAAAGTAATAATTCACGAGTAATGTACATTTTGCACTGTCTTTTAATTAAAATCAAGATTGAAAATGTAAAAAAATTCCATAAATATTTAATACATTTCAGTTAGCAATCTATTGTTTAAGAGTAAAATTAATGACAATTATTTTTAATCATGATTGTTTTAAGTTAATCACGTGAAGTAACTGTATTGAAAATAAGGCTGTCGATTTAATCAAAGGATACTCACAGGAGTGAGTTGGAAAAGTGCTAAAAGATAAACCAACAAAAGGGGACCCTGCGACACTTTCCTATCCTCCTAAATCTGTAAGCAGGGTAAGGAATATTTGTGTGCCATCAAGCTAGGATAGGGTGGGCAAGAGGTGGCTTGCAGGCTGAATCCGGCCCACCAAGCCACCAGATCCTGCCCGTGGTCACCTTGCTGGTACCCTTACTATAGAGCAGCTGCACCCAGTTTAAACAGCAGGCTGCTAATTGCTCTGCAAACAGGGCAGGGAGGAGAAAGCTTTGCATGGTGTCCCCGCCTTCTAGCAAAATCCCCAAGCTCCCATTGGCCAGTTATGGGCCAATAATAGATGAGAAATGTTGCAGAAGGCAGGGACAGCGAATGAACCCTCCTCACTCTCCCCTCCCTGTGCTGGAACAGAGCTATGTGGAGAAGCTGCCCAGCACACAGGCAGGATTCCTGTAGAGCTGCAGGCTGGGAGCCACTTATGTAAGCACCTCCCAGCCAGAGGCTGCCTCTGTGCTCCCCCTCTTTCTCTCCAACTACCTGCCCCAAGCCACCATCCAAACCCTTTGTATCCCCTCTCCCTACCTCCTCCAGGTCACAACCCCATCCCAAGCCCTGCACTCCCTCCTACATCCCTCCTCCAGGCCAGAATCCTCTCCTGCACCCATAACACCTCCTGGACCCGGCAACCCAAGCCCCTGACCCAGATCATAACCCCCTCCTTCACCCAAACTCCCTTCTACCCTCCACCTGCCATCCCAGACCTCCTGCCCCCTCTACAGAAGAGTGGCCCTTGACCACTTAGCAAAATCTTGGAGTGACCCCCCCCCCATTAAAAATTATTGTTCATCCCTGAGCAAGGAGATGGATATTGTACAATTGTATTGATACTTACGGTTCAATGCTGACTGGGGTGGCCTCTCCCATTACCGAAAGGACGGGAGGGGTGACTTCTGAACTATCTGTAAGATAAGTAACAGATATGCTCAAAACCCATCAATTTTATGTTTGGGGCACATGTGAACTGTGTGAAGAATGCACCAGAGAATCAACTTTTATTCACCCAAAAAAGTTCTCAAGTGCCAAAGAACAGTAAAATGAAGAGGGAATTTTTAATTTTCATCCACCATTCTGTTCTGTTCCACCATTTTCATCATAGCATCCCATCCCTTCCAACAAACTCTCAGATATTTCAGCTAAACTAATCCCATGCTTGAGAGAACACTTAACTCTTTCAAAACTAAATCTTTTCTGCAGGAAGTCAGCAGGGAGTGCAGCAGGAGATCAATGGTAGGTTCATTCTAAATAACATCCCCAAATATGGCAGCATCACTTCTCCTACACTCCATTTCCCCAAAGTCTCCCAACAGGAAGCTCAACATCCATCTATCCATAACTATCTATCTAAGAGTCACAATTCCATGTGTGTTGGCACTCAGCCTCCCACTCCCAACAGGACAAAGAAGAGAACTTACTAGATCTGAGCAGAGTTCTGTGAGTACTTTTAGGGGTCACTGGCGGTGGAATTGAGTGACCACTAGCAGAGAGGATAGCATTGAAATACAGCCCAGACCCTTCTCTCACTGGGCTGAGAATTGGTGGAGGTGTATAAGGAGGTAGTTCAAAGTTCCTATCTGAAGGGTGATCTGCAAGGCGCACAGGTGAGCGTAAGTGGCTCTGATATGGAGTGATGTTAGAGTAGACTGGAGGAGCAATGAAGGTGCCTGCTTTTGGTGGTATAAAGAGTGGCTCAGGTCTTGGGCGCTGCTTTGGTTTCCGGGCAAAGCTCTCCGATTCCTCCTTTGGAACAGCATTTTCATGCTACAAAAGAAAACAAATCCTTTTAAACACAATTATCTGAACATTTAATTGTAAGATGCTTCCAAATTGTTTAAAAAATTTCCGTGAGATGATAACATGCTCAGTGCACTGCAGGACAGGTGCTGGCTGGGGCTGCTGAAGAGGGGAGACATCAACTATTATTCAGCAACGACACCTCTGGCAGCTTATAAAGTTGAGTTTACAGGCTCTAGATGGCAGCTCAGTCCATTGCTGGGTTAGAAAGATGGCAGTTGCAAAGTGGCAGTTTTGAAGGGGGAAGATGAGATTTTAACAGAGCTCTGAGACACACAGAAGACATCACAGGATGAGAAGAAAAGTTAGTCACTCTGAACGATAGAACAGAGCAAAGTCCAAGAATTTTTTTCTCGAAAGCCTGAAACTGCTTAGGAACTATGAACAATTTAACATTTCTCCAGCCAGCAAAATTATCCACTATAATCCTTCATCTAAATCTCTTTCTTTGGCTAGATGTAAGATTAAAACAAACAAAGAGTAAATATCGATGAACCTATCCCCAGGGGATTCTTAGAACATCATGGTAGCCATGTAAACCAAGATCCAGCTTGGACTTACTCAGAAGCCAAAGATAGATGCATAGTTTTACAACTCAAAGTAACCTGTGCATTAACAATCAAAAAACAAAAACAAAAAAAAAAACTTATTTAGAGTAGGGATGTGAACGACTAGTCGACTATTCAATAAGCAAATGCTTATTGGATAGTCAGCGCACTGGTTGACTAGTTGCTTTCCCCCCCACCATTGCTCCCTCTGTCAGAAAGAGGCAGCAAGGATGGGGAAAGTAGTGGGGGTGCTTCAAAGCAGCAGCGCCACGTGTAGCCTGGGGCCAGACCCTGGGCTCCACGTAGAGCTGCCGCTTTGAAATGCCACCTGAAGCCCAGGGTCCCTGGCTGGCTCTGGGCTGCACAAGGCTTTCAAAGTGGCAGTGCTGCGTGGAGTCTGATGCCGGGCTTCCTTCAGCGTTTCAAAGTGCCAGCGCCACATGGAGCCTGACCCTGGGAGCTCCATGCGGCGCTACCACTTTGAAACACTGCAGGGAGCCCCAGCTGGCCCCGTGCTCCCCACAGCACTTTCGCCTTTGAAGTGACACAATGGCTGTTGCTACACTTCAAAGACAGAAGCGCTCTTATTGACTATTCAATTAGCCAAATAATCAACATTTTACATCCCTAATTTACAGCATAGCTCTGAAAATGAAAATCAGTTGAACAGAGCAAGCTCCCAATAGCACCACATTATGTACTTAGTCTACCTTCATCCTCGGTATCCTCCAGACTTTTAGAAGGTATTATTTGGCTATTTTAGTACCAGCAATAGGCTTCAAAAAGCCAATGGTGCTCCACAAATTAGCCATCATATTGCAATGGTACATTTAAAAAAAAAAAACCACCCTCTACACAAGACGCAGAAGTGGCCTCTGGATCAAAAATCAGCACAACACCAGGTTCCCCTTTCAAGGTTAGGAGACTCACACTACTCTTTCACAATTAAAGTTGTTTCAATACAAGGGATTAAGCTGAGCACACAGATGTAGCAGACTTAAGTCTCTTAATATGACCATACCTGGATTGAGGTTTCCATGTTGGAGCTACGACTGGACCGTCTTCGGGTGACTATCACAGAGGGCTTGCGTTCAGAAAGACTTCGATCATTTGCCAGCACCCTCTGGAGTTTCCCTTCCTCACCCTTTTCCTTCGCAATAGCTTGCAAGTCGAATTTCCTCACTGGCACAGACACAGGGATGATTAGAGGCACAAGACTGCTATCTTCCCGGGGTCTCTTGGAGCATGGTGGAGAACTGGCAAATTCCAAAACACTTTTGGCTGCTGTAGGTGCTGCAGCCACTGCAGTCTTCTTCTCTTCTGAAGTATCCAATTCCTGAAGACAAGAAGAAAAATATCCCACATGTGCCTTAAAAATTTTAGAGCAATCACCTTTTAATCAGACAATCACTTTCAATCTAAATATTTTATTTCAGTGTTCCATGTTAGTCTCAACATGTACTCAGACCTACAATACCTGGGAAAAGGATACTTCTTCTGAACTACCTTCCAAAGCCAGCAAAATTGTCTTAAGAGTGGTCACATTTATTTCAACTGGCATTAGAAACAGTACCAGCTACTCTTGATCCTTCATTTTCCCATCCATAGCTTTACATTTTGTTTTCCAGACTAACTTATGCCCTGCATACCCCCAATATTTCCCCATAAGCACATGGGCAGGGATTTTAATATTATGGGAACACCTGAATATTGAGGTTTCAAGCGTACAACTTTTGTTCCAAATTACTCAACTGCATACCTTCTTTACCTGGTTCTCCCACTTCAAGAGCTCATATAGTTGAATCTCTTGATTAAAGAGCTAGGCTGGCTTTTGTACTGTACTTTATCCAATGTAAATATACCTTCTTAAGCTAACTAAATAAGCCTCTTTCATCAGCTCTTTGGTCAGCTACAACAATCAGGTAGGTGTCTTTTGGATCTGTGCTCAGTGTTTTCTGATCAGAGGAAAGGAGTCAACAGTGGAAGCAGCAGGTTGTATTGTGGGACAGAAAACCACTGAGCTAAGGAGAATAAAGGAGCAGACCATCCTCCCACCAAAAACAAACAAAAACAAAAAACAACCAACCAACCAAAAAAAACCCCCACCCCACTACACAATAACATATGTCTTCTCTCTCACACACTTGTCCACCACCCACCCACTAGTTTGCTCTAATTAGCCACTTAAAAATCTATGGTTCATTATCCCTAGATTGCAAATCTCATCTTGAATGTAGAAAATTATCAAAGAGGTTTAAAAAAAAAAAAAAAAAAAAGAGTGGGGCACACAAAACCCCTTCCATCAGGGCCACTGTGTAATCAAACCCTTTTTACTTCTCACTGGGAAGACCAGACAGAATCTGTCAAATATTACTCCCTTTTGTCCTCAAGTTGCTAACCATAGCTATATACAGGCATGACTAGGGGGGAAATTTCTTGTTTCAACTGTTAAATGTCACTTGATCTCTCCTAGCCTTTTCTTAAGCACACAACCAGGTCTCTCTAACTGCACTCACAGTGCTGGTGATCAGATGGCATGTAATGCAGCTCTACTTGGATAAGTATAAGGATGATGTGGATGAGAGGGCAGCAGATAAGCAAAAGTACATATTTCATATTGCTAACTACGACCCAGTTTTCCACCAAGTGTACTAACAAGTACCTTGCTCGATAGGAACAGCATAGCAAGAAAAAGGTGATCATGTTAACATGGTTGCTTTACTATCTGATGAAGGTTTTAGTTGATCTTCTGTAAAACAGATGAAGCAGCATGTGTGCACAAGGGCTGTGAGTGACTAGTTGCTTCCCCACCTTGCTGCCTCTATCGGCGGGGGGCGGAGGGGGGGAGAGGAAGCAAGAGCCAGTGGTGGGGGGAGCTGGCTTAAAAGCCAGTCATTGTCCCCCAGCACCATCTCTGCAGGGGAGCAGGAGAGGCTGAGGCATAGCGGAGAACAGGGCCTGAGCCCTGTCCCTCATGCTGTGCTTGTGCTTTTAAATGTATTAAGAGTCTTATGGCTCTTAATACATTTAAAAGGCAGAACCGCAGCAGGGTTAGCTTCTGGAGCCGGGAGCTAACTCCATTGTGACTCTGCAGTTTCCCCCCCCTTATCAACTAAATCGACCAGTTGATGGAAATTCCATCAACGAGTCAGTTAGCTAATTAAATGCCATTTAACATCCCTAGTGTTCACTTCCACTGTCTGCCTACAAAACCTGAATAATCTACACATCCCTGTATAAGAGAAGATGGGCAGGGCAAAGCAAATGATGAGCAAGTAGGAGATTGGGGGGAAATGGCAAAAAAAGAAATGTGTTTATTTTCCTTGTCACTGTTATCCAGAACATCACGACAAGGATAGTTATATATCCTGACATCCCTGCTGTGTCCCCCTAACAATGAAGCCCTTAGAGAAAAGGGTCTTTTTCCCTTCCCATGTGAGGGATTCACTGTAAGATCAGTGAAAGCAGGGCTGAAAGAGAACATAGCTCTTAGTTGTGCCCCACAGTTCCTGGTCTCCTGTTTCCTCATCAAACCATACGATAAGATGTTGTTCAGCTTCTGGCTATGGTACACCAGAGGGATCAATGGAGTAACTGCTCTTTCCTCTTGTTCACCAAGAGATAGTGCATCTGCCCCAACAAGTCCTACAAAGGTTCCTACAGACTAGGGATGTTAAAATGTGTTTATTCTGGTAAATGTGAAATTTTCAACAGTTACACGTTTGCACACAGGGGAGAGGAAGCTCCCTGTGAGCATGAGTTCCTGCCTGCTCCCTCCATGCTGCTGCCTCTGATACAGAGACTATGTATCAGGGAGGGAGGCCTGTGTGTAGCTGTGAAGGTTAATTGATGAACCCAGGCTCATAGGTTAACCATTTACACAGGTACACTATTACATCCCTTCCACAGACCTTTGTCCTATAGGTTAGCCAGATTTCTGTATTGCTGTAGCAAATTAGAATTTTAAATTTTTTCATTTTTAAAAATTATTTTAAAATTATTTGCTAAAGATGTCATCCTTCGTGTTTTGATCTGGGAGACTAGTCAAAAGAGACAGGATTTTAAACAAAGAGGTCAGGTGAAACAGGCCAGAATATTTATACCTTGTATTCTAAATTTTTGATCAATTTGATTAACTAGTTGTATTTCATTCTAAGGGTCTGGTTAGGAGATTCATTCAATCCCAGTGGAGTAAACTACATTGCTCACTGTATGGCCAGGCAATCACCCTCATATGGGTAATTCTAGAGCTGGTTCTGCAGCAGTGCACTCTGTCTCTCTTCAATTAGGTTGACTTCCCATATTTTTTTTTCCTGAGAGATATATTTTTAGGATGTTATATAGTATGAGGGCTACTTTAGAAATGCTGTGTTGGTCAGGATGTCTCTTACCTTGTCATTTTGAAGAGAAGCCAGCTCAACAGCCTTTTGTGCCAGGGTCAGCAGGTTGGCCTCTTGAGAAACACACCGTTTTCTTCGGGTGCTCTGGATCACACCACCTCTCACCCCCACAAAATCATGAGTTCTCTGAGTGCCTTCTTCAGTCATTGCCACTTGCTTCTCACCATCTCTACCATTATAAGATGTGGCCAGCCTCTCTGTTTCAGGCTGCGTCAACTCATTATTACTCAGGATCTCCTTCTGACCCAGGTGTGTCCTCTTGGGCTCTAGATAGCTACCTTTGTTGTGGCCCAGAGTTTCAGTCTCGTTCTGAAACTGGAGTCCTTGCTGCTGTGGTTGCCAGGGATGGAGGAACAGATTGCTAGATTGTTCCTCTACTGGTTTAGAACCCATTATTTCTCCTGAAGAAGAGGATGGCAAAATACCTTCCTTGGAGAGTCTCCTTGATCTCCTTGGAAAGGGTATCTGGGTCTGAGGTAGCACAGTCTGTTGGTTTTGCTCTGTCAGGGCTTTAAAAAGTTCCTGGTTCCTCTCAGGTTGCTGGAACTGGTGGGCCATCATATGATGTTGGGGTGCTGTTGCTGCCACATGGGGCTGAGCTATCGAAGCAGACTGCTGGAGACTGAAGGCTTGCATGGCAGCCTGTTGCTGCTGTTGTGGATAGAAGTTTTCAAATAGTTGTAACTGGGGAAGAGACTGTTGTTTCTGCTGGGTAGTGAAGACTGGGTTTGAAGAAGCTGGGGTTTGTTGAAAGACATGTAGCAATTCAGGAAGGCCTTGCTTCTGGCCTTGGTGACCAAATGCAAGCTGGAAAGGCTGCAAAGGAAGAGTCTGATTCTGCTGCTGCTGCTTCTGCATCTGGTGGTAGGAATTCATTTGAGCTTGTTGCCTGATTAGTGCTTGTTGTTCCAGCTGAACCTTCTGGGCCATCATCTGCTGGACTGCATCTCCATATAGTTCTAGCTGTGGCACCTCCATTTCTTTTTCCTGGTTTCTTTTCAGCATTTCAGGATGTCCATAGAAACCTGGGGCATTGGAATTAGGGTGGACCCCTTTTTGATTGCCCCCATAGACCATACTGTGGTTCCATGACGCAGGTGAAGGCTGCCAACTGGTATCAACTCTGTCAGGCAACCTGCTCGCCATCAATGAGTTCTGCCATTTGACAGTAGCCAGCTGCTGGGACATCATCATGGAGTCCCCCCTGTTTTGAGTATAAACAACCGAGTTCATCAAGGCAACGTTGTTGGGAGCCCCACTTAGCCCGCCTGCTTTAGATAGCTCCATACTTTGGGAGCCAGGCATTTCCCCTCCATGTCCATAGTACTGCCCTTCCTTCAGCTGCTGTTGCAGTTCTTTTGATGTCACAACTACATCCTGTTCATTAAAAAATGTAATCCGTTTCCCAGCCCTCTTGTTTGAAGTCTTTTGCTGAGCCTGTAGATTCATGGTTCAGTCTGTCCCCAGGCACGCACACAGATTTACAACCCTTCCATCTCAGAGGCTAGGGGAAGGAAAGACATCAAAAAGTTCACTTTCCCATCCAGTTTCAGTAATGATAGTTTTGTATAAGTCTAGATAGAAGGGCCTCCACTTCCCTTTCTTCTGTGTGTGTCTTTCTTTCCTTTTTTTTCCCCCCTCCGCTCTTCTCTGCAAGTCAGAGGATGCTGGAGCCTACTTGATCACAGCACCTGAAACAGAAAATGAACATCAATGAGTCACCAGAAAGGAGCACAAACCCTGGACATCAGATGGCATACACCCCCCCCCCAGAATCAGCAAACAATAAGGTGTGTATCTGTCCCTCCTTCCAAAGAAATCACAATGAGGAAAATCTTGCCCAGTGGGGAAAAGGATGGAGACAGAGGAGGGAGGGAAAGTAGATCTGACCATCTGTAGAGTCTAACTTATTCATTCCTCTCTAAAATAAATAATAGAATACTTTTGCACAATAAGAACAGCAGTTGCAAAAAGCACTACTGATTTAAAAAATGAACACTTAAGCTCAGGTATGCTCAAATTACAGCATGCAGGTTGTGTATGGCCCACCACAGCATTTCATAAGACCTGCAGCATGCTTCAACCCAATATCCTGACACCCAATTCATTAGTGCTTTGTCGTCACATTTACATCATTTTAGTTTACACAAATATATAAGTAGATGATAAAGTACTTAGAAACAACCTATTTAAATACATACAAAACAAGATGAACTTAAAATATAAATCAATTCAAGTTACTTCAAATCACAAGATTGCATTTAGGTTTATGTGGCCCCGTGTAATAAAGATTAGGCACCACTCCTTTTGCTCATTCTGAAGTCTTTTCTGTTACACATTCCCACTTTCCTCACTTCTCTTCCACCAAATCACTGATTTTTAATTATTTTTATAAGCTGAATTATTTGCTTTTAATTCAACCTCTGAAACAATAACCATGACTTGCTAAAAGTGTCAAACAACCTACATTATCTCAGCATTCCCAAATTTCCCCTCTGCCATGGTAAAAAACTAAAAAACCCAGCAAAACCTTCAGCTGAACATGAAGGGAAAGTGGGGAAAGTAGCCAGCAGCTGTACTGTGTGGAAACCATCTTGCCCCATCAGCCCCAAAAAATTCCTTCAATAGCTCACTAAATGCCCTGTGACTACAGGCAGGACTTTCCCAACCTGCTGTACTCTCAACGCCTTTTGCAGCAGTTGGAAGTTGCTATTTCTGCCAAGGGATTTCACACTGAATAGTGGATCATGAAGAGGCTTGTGGGCATCTTTAACGATCTTCGGATTAACAAGTTTCTGTTGGTAGAGAACAGGAAAAGAAGGCCCCTCATGCACAGGAATAGACACAATCAAGGAAGAAAAGCCACAATAAAGGCTTATGGACTGGAACGTTCTCTGACAAAGACTTGGATAGAGATATTTTATTTTAAAAACTTAAATATGTAAAAACACCAGCTCCTAAGCAATGAAACCATCCCAAACCTAGATATCATGCACTGTCATGAGTATGTTCATAATATCATCCAGGAAATTGCAATTTACAGAATAATTATTTCTGAAACACTTTAGATTTGAAAAAAAAAAATAGTACTATTTGTATATCTCTGCCTACAAAGCCAGTTTTTCTTAACAAACTATGTGTTCAAACATCAGAGAAAAGAAAATGCTAAAAACATCGTCATCTCTAAAATGATCTAGAACAAATTAATAATGCCTTGATTCTAAAGTAAAAAATAAATAAATCTTAGGACCTACCAGGACAAAAATGTTATGCAGCACATTGAAAAACTAGGAATCTTCACATTCCAATAAGATATAGCAACTTTTTCTAGACTGCATGACTCCAAGACACCAGATCTTAAACTTGTCACTTATCCAAACTTGAATAAGGTCTAATTTTAGACTTCCACTAAAGTAATTAAGTCGCTCTCTGCCCCCCCTCCTTGGGGAGTGGGCAAGTAGGGAGGAAAAGATGAGGAAATCCTGCATTTGGAAGGGGAAAAAAACAACAGTTTTGTGGATAATGGTGCAAATATTAAAAAAATCCAAAAGCTTAATTATTTAAAATAGCTGCTGTTTGCAACTTAAGAGTTTTGGAATCTTATTCGTAGTCCTTGGAAGAGGGGATTAGTGGGCAAAATGCAAAGGTGCTGGGATGAAAAAAAAACTATTATCATGAGGATTCTACTACTGCTACATATGGAATATGATGGTGTATTCTTTATTAATATTATACTTTTTTTTATAAATGGTTCTTACCTACCTTATATTTTAAATGATTTTAATCAGATTTAAATTTACAGATTTCCTTTTTAAAAATAAACTAGTTAAAATTAGAGTACACTACCTAGAAAGGCCTACATTTACAATCATTTATTAAAAATGTGTTTAATTATATTGATAGTAATGATAATGGCAAAATAAATTAATTTTTAATAGAATCAAGGAGCTCCTCAAATTTAGTAATGAATTAGTAAGTAATGAGTTAAAGTCTGCTTTTTTGTACATGGGTTCAGAGAAAAAATGTTTAGCTTTCAAGGTAAAGCATTATAAACATGATATAATATGTCACATACTAAATTAGATATGTATATCATCTTCAGTCTTTACTACTGAGTCAGTGTTGGAATTTACTTTTTCACTTTTTATTGTGTGTATCTATTAGGGATGTGAAGGTATAACCAGGAACTGGTGGGGCTGGAGCAGTTCCCCACCTGTTGCGGGCAGGAGGCTGCTCCAGCCCCATAGAAATCCACTGCGGACAACGGCTGCTCCAGCACAGCCCCTGCCTGCAGTGGGCCCAGGCTCCCCGCAGGCAGGGGCTACTCCGGTGTCCCAGCCGGTGCAGCCCCTATCTGCAGTGGGCATAGGGTGGAGGTGTTCTAGCCCAGTGGCAGGTGAAAGAGTCACTCCAGCCGGGTTGGAACATACCCCCTCACTCATCCTCCTTTAAATTGGTTAACCAGTTAAACAACAGGGATAACTGGTTAGCCAATTAAATGGGATTTCACATCCCTAGTGTCTATCACTTAATGTAATAGCTTAAATAAATATTCTGCCCAAAGAAGCTCATGATATTATATATATTTTTGTTAGTCTCTAAGGAGCCACAGAACTAATCATTGTTTTTACTGTCATTGTGTTAAGGATAAGAATGGCTATAACAGGTCAGACTAAAGGTCCATCTAGCCCAGTATCCTGTTTTCTGACAGTGGCCAATGCCACGTGCCCTAAAGGGAACAAACAGAACAGGTAATCATCAAGTGATGCATCCTGTTGCCCATTTCCAAATTCTGACAAACAGAAACTAGATTCTAGAGACACTATCCCTGCCCATCCTAGCTAAAAGCCACTGATGGACCTTTCCTGGCAGGGAGTTCCACAGGTTGACTATGCATTGTGTGAAGAATTATTTCCTTTTATTTAACACTTGTTACGTATTAATTTCATTTGGTGACTGCTCATTCTTCTGTTATGGTAGGGAGTAAATAACTTTTCCTTAATTATTTCTTCACACCAGTTCTGATTTTATAGACCATCATATCCCCACTTAGTAATCTCTTTTCCAAATTGAAAAGTCCCATTCTTATTAAGCTCTTCTCATATGGCAGCCATTCCACACCCCTAATTATTTTTGTTGCCCTTTTCTGAATCTTTTCCAATTCCCATATATCTTTTTGGAGATGAGGCAATCACATCTGCACACAATTAGGGTTGCCAGATGCTCTCCCAAAAAATACCAAACATGTAGGCTAAAAATTTTTGTTGAGCAAAAAAAGGAAAAGAACACACATGTCAGGCATACAAAAAACCAAACAAACAAAAAAGCCCCTCACCGCCCGGCTTCAACACACAACCACAGGAGACGCCACCAGGCTTCCATCCAGTGCCCAGCCGGAAAGAACAGAGGCTCCCAGCGCCAATCATGGCCCCACCTCCCAGCTAGGAGCCTCTGGTTGCATGCAGAAGCTGGGCGGGGGGACCCCCAGCCACTCCCCTCGTCCCTGCCCGGCTTTTGCACGCGACCACAGGCTCCCAGTGCCAATCAAGGCTCTGCCTCCCAGTTGCTCCCCCACCCCCGCCAAGCTTCCGTCCAATGCCCAGCCGGAAATTCAGAAAATACCTGACATTACACATGTCCGATATTTTCTGATTTTTTTTTTTACCGGGCAGAGAGCGCAAAAACCAGATACCTGGCAACCCTACACACAATATTCAAGATGTGGGCGTACCATGGATTTATAGAGAGGCATTATGGTATTTTCTGTCTTCTTATGTATCCCTTTTTTAATTATTCCTAACATTGTCTCCTTTTTTGACTTCAGCTGCACCTTAAGTGGATGTTTTCAAAGAACTATCCATAAGTATTTCAAGAGCTCTTTCTGGTGTGGTAATAGCTAATTTAGTCCCCATCATTTTATATGTATAGTTGGGATATATGGAAGAGACTCCTGAAAGAAGGCAAATTTGGACTATATCGTTTGTGGATGCTCACTCTATTTGCAAGACAGTGGGGGCTTCACCTAATCATACATTACACCACACAAACACCACAACATATGTCCAACTCACAGCCTGCACAGTACACTTAAGCATATGGAACCAAAGTCCTAGATTCCAATTCAGCCTCTCATTCCTGGTTTGTGCTGCAGAGGTTGATCTGAATGTAACAGTTTGAGGACAAATATATGGATTCTCTTGGGGGGTAGAAACATTTATTTGCAGTTGCTTTTGATATTTCTCCACCTCCTCCCCATTGTGAAAAGTCTGAATGACAGCCCACAAACTGTCTTTACTATCTGGCTTGCACAGTGACCACAACCTTCCTTTCGTTATCAAAGAGGAATGAATGATAATTGCAGCAAGTTGAGAACTGTACTCCATATGATTTTGAGTGGTGGACTATTTTGTGGTGGGGGGGAGGGCGGGGAGAGTGCTGTTTTTGAGCACTGCTAAAATAAGATTCACCATAGTTTAACATTCGCACCAGTGGAACGGAATTGATAATAAAAACAGTGATGAAAACCAGTAAGCACAGATGCAAACTAGGTTACAAGTACCATAAAACAATGGGAAAGGAAAAAAAGCACAGAGGACATAGGAGAAGAGAGAAAAACACTATTAGAGTTAGTAAAGAACAAAGATGCTTCCACACTCGAGCATATTAAACATTTAAATGTTGTGTTTCATCCCAGAGAATCATGAAGTGCTTTACATACCAACTTACATTCCAGGATCACTTCAACCACCACAGAAAAGCAGCTTCCTTTGGTGTGGGCAAGGAAGCAAATGACAAGACAGAGTTGTGCTGTGTAGGAGAGGAATACCTAAGCAAGGAAAGCAGGGCCACCTCTTATGCAATTTGCCATAGGATTTTTTAAAACCCAGACAGAGCAGACAAGACATTTGCATTATTATTCATTAAAGACCTTAACAAAAAGGTGCAATAAAATATTTTATGCATAAAAAATTGAAGTTAGACTGGATGTCTCCCTTTGCCTAAGGTCCCATAATCTGAATCTCCTCAAACCTCACAAGGTTGCAGAGAAGATTTTAAAACTAGGAAGAACAGGCAGACACAGGGTTTATGCAACTTCACCTTCAATCTAGACCAAGGGTTGGCTTCCCTGCAAGTGGAATCAGGGCTTGCTGTTTCAGTGAGAACTGACTCACTTCCTCTGCCTCTCACTTACTGCATTTCTCTTCCCTTCTCTTTCACCCTGGCTATAAGCAATGGAACTCTGCCACCTCGTATGACAGAGACCAAGGCGTTCCTTCCTTCACCCAACACAAACTCTCAGCTTATTTTCCAATCCCCTTTGGACAGCACAAAGATAACTACAGAAGAAATGAGACACAAAGGAGATGGAAAAAAATATCTTTTAAAATGCAAAATCACAAAACATGCTCAGTGAAACCCTGCCTCAAGTCTGCACCATGGGAAAAAACCCACACACCCCGGATCACAGATGCCTTAAAATGGAACCCAGGCTGCGAACATGAACAGCTCTCAGACAAAAGTAGTAACGTACATTGCTTCAGAGCATTAGTGTGATTTTTCCCATTGCTGTCTGCAGAATTGCTACAAATTTAGCAGCCCTGTTAGTGGGTAAGGTTATGCAAATAATAATGCCTATGATGCTATGATACCTTCCAAAGCAGTTGCAAAGTATATGTTTGGGAAAAAAATTCCTTTGCCCTTTTCCTTCCTTTGTCTTTTGTGAACTCCTATAGTACGGACTATTCAAATCTTGCACACTGTTATCTTCGTGTATTCAACTAAAGCCTTAGCAGTTTCCTGTCCCCTTGCTACCGTACAACAGACTGTTCTCAAATCAGATACCCACCTCCACTACTTGCTCACTGGTGGTTGAAGTAGGGATATTAGATAGTGTTTAATTGTATGAGCAGGGCTGGGGGTGACTCCCAGAGCAGGGCAGGGGGTGGCTCTTCCCCTCCCCCCTGCCTCTGATACAGCTCTTCAAGGAGAAGAGAAGAATTTACCTTTCCGACTTAAAGCTCTGCTGTCGCTGCATTTTAAACTTAAAAAGTGTAGACAAAGCCTTACATGGACTGTAGTTAGAAGATCTTTCTTTTCCACCTGCTTCAGAATATGGATGTTAAATTTAGATTAACTGACTATTTGATTAGTGTATAAGGGCGCCTCTGCCTTTGAACTATAGCAAGAGCAATGTAGGTGGTTTTAGTTTTCTTTTTTCCTCCTGGGAATTAGCATGCCTTGTCTATGAGTATGTCTAGATTACAGGCTTTTGTTGACAGAGGCTTTGTCGACAGATACTGTCAACAAAGCCTCTGCTGACAAAGAGCGCCTAGACTACAGCCAGTACTGTCGACAAAGTAAGCTGCTTTGTCGACAGACAGTCTAGATGCTCTTTTTTGAAAAAGTACAGTGTGGATGCAATAGCGCCTTTTGTCGACAGAACTCTGTCGACAAAAGGCATTACTCCTCGTAGAATGAGGTTTACTGCCATCAACAAAACTGCTGCGTTCTGTTGACTTACTGTCGACAGAACGCGGCGGTAGTGTAGACGCAGGTATAGTTTTGTCGACAAAAGTCCACTTTCGTCAACAAAACCCTGTAGTCTACACACACCCTAAAGTACTCTAAAAACTCTGCTTATCTGGCAGTAAGAGATTGGGGTTCTCACTCCAGCTACATCTAGACTGCAGCTCTTTTCTGGGATACCAGATGTATCCTGGAAAAGCTATGCCACGTCTAAGGAACGCATCTGCTTTTTTAGTAAAAACTTACACAAAAGTGGATACATTCTTTCGCCATCCCTATAAACCTCATTTTATGAGGAAGAAGGGATGGCTCAAAAGAGAAGGTTTTTCCGAAATTTGGCGCCATGTAGATACACCAAATTTTGGAAAAGCCTCTTTTGAAAGAAAAGCAGAAAAAGATATGCAAAATGCGGTTCGCAATTTGCGTATCTTTTTCTGACTATTCTTTGCAGTGTAGACGTAGCCTCTGTGAAGCACAAAACAGTACAATCTTGTCTATTTTGGAAGAATATGGTGATTTGTGAAGTTACATCACAAAAATCAAGATACTGAAAACTGAGTTAAGAAAGGTAGAAAATTGTTAAACTGTTACAAAAAAAAACAAAGTTTTAAATATAAATAGACATACTTCGGAGAAAAATAGATGTGCTAAAGATTAAACATCCTGCACCTTCAATTAAGGTACAAGAGCTCACAAATCACATTCAAGATTCCTCCAGGAAAAATAATAAGAACTATATTTTATATTTCTAACATTTCTGAAGTTAGAGGAACTTCAAAACAAACAATACATAAATAAACCTTACAGGCCTTTTTTAACACACAATAAAGCAGCATGAAAGGCCTTTGTAGGCCAACTTTAAAATAATAACAATCCTCAGTTGAAGAGATTTATCTTCAGACTGTAGCTTCACTGTTCCCAACTGGTAGCTTTCTCTGCTGAGCTCTGTTGCCCCAATGACTAAACAGGCTCCCCTCCCCGATGTCTGGGGATGATCTCATGTCATCATCATGCTGAGTTAAAAAAATTAACACTTCTCCACAAGAGTCATCCTGCAGTTGCATTAGGACAGGTTTCTGCAACACACTGCTAGTGTACTACTCTTCTGAGCAGGAGCATGGAACGCCTCTGGCTGGTTACTGCTGTGGAATGCAGCATATGCAGGAACTTGCCCCCATGCCATGCTCCCTTACATCTAAGTGTCTAAGCCAGAGCTACTCAACTTTGGAAGCCCCGCAGGCCACAATGATACTCACAGCACATGCCAAGGGCCACAACTTAAATATATGCTAACAGCTTCTTTCACACTGACGGGCATGAATACAAAGATTAAAGCAAGACTGTACAACACACAGGCCCCATTTAAGTCAGTTCTGCTGATATTAATAAAAAGCAATATTTACCTGATTTCCACCCATATGCCAGCACTTTTTATAAATTCCTAGACTGTCATTGCTTAACTACTAAAACGCATATCAACAGAAGACCATTATATTAACTGATTTTTGTTTGGGCTCCCACCCATGGGCCGCATGTTGAGCCCCGTGTAAACCCAAACCACACCATGGGCCACAAACAAATGGGCCCGGCCCGCAGACTGTGCTTTGAGTAGCCCTGCTCTAAACCCTCTCAAGAAATGCTCAAAATCCCCTGTACCTGATACGGGCAAAAAGGATGGAGGAAGTTTATGTGATCAAACAACAAAATATGGAACCGGTTAACTAAGGGTACGTCTAGACTACATGCCTCTGTCGTCAGAGGCATGTAGATTAGGCTACCAGACATAGTAAAATGAAGCGGCGATTTAAATAATCGCCGCTTCGTTTAAATTTACATGGCTGCCGCACTGAGCCGACAAACAGCTGATCAGCTGTTTGTCGGCTCAGCGCGGCAGCCATGTAAATTTAAACGAAGCGGCGATTATTTAAATCGCCGCTTCATTTTACTATGTCTGGTAGCCTAATCTACATGCCTCTGTCGCCAGAGGCATGTAGTCTAGACGTACCCTAAGAGGGAATGATTTAACTTCTGTTACATTGTAAATTACTGTGTTCTTCTACCAGTAACAGGATAAGAGACAAGCATAACAGGGGAAAAACTAAGATTGACACAGAATTATAGAATATTTCTAGACTTTGACATTTAGATTTTTTGAACTATAGACTTATTTAATGTCAATGTTTTTATCCCTGTTTATTTTTCCTCTTTAAAAATACAACATTCCAATAACTTATTTTACACAAACAGACCTTCATTTCTAACATGAATTCTATTTTGAAAGTTTTTGTCTTGAAATTTACTACAGCACCCAAATTTCCATTAATTTCTTTACTTTAACTGGTTAACCAATTAAATGGCATTTTACATCCGTAATTTAAACATTATGTTTAATCATTTAACCAAATAAAGAGTGGGAGGGCGCTTAAGCCCAGCCCTGGTTCTGGACAACCGGAGCAGCCCTTGTCCACAGGCCCCTTCGTGGGACTGGAGCAGCTGCCTGCCCCGGTAGAGGTATGTCTAGACTACATGGCTCCGTCGACAGAGCCATGTATACTAGTTTACCCAACATAGTCAATGAAGCGGGGATTTAAATAATCCCCGCTTCATTAAAATAAAAGTAGCCGCCGCGCTGTGCTGACAATCAGCTGATCCAGCAAAGCGCGGCAGTCTATACGCGGATCAGTCGACAAGGGAAGCCTCTGTCGACTGCTCCCTTATGCCTTGTGAAACGAGGTTTACAGGAGCGGTCGACAAAAGCTTCCCTCATCAACCGATCCACATCTAGACTGCAGCACTGTGCTGGATCAGCTGATTGTCAGCACAGCGCGGTGGCCATTTTTATTTTAATGATGCAGGGATTATTTAAATCCCCGCTTCATTGACTATGTCAGGTAAATTAGTTTACATGGCTCCATCGACGGAGCCATGTAGACTAGACATACCCTAGGTGGGGAGCTGCTCCAGCCCCCACTGGTTAACCAGAATCAGTAAGCATCACCTATTACCCAGCTAACCTTTCAAATCCCTACTTTAACTACTGCTTTCCTTTTAACACTATTTTTCTCTACTATTTCATATGCCAAGTTACTGACCTCAAATTATGTAATACCATGAAACTATTCTGCAGAGAGCCTCCTGCAGTTTTATGGTCTCCTCACTTCCATCTGCTGTTCCACTCGCATTTGGCATCATAAGAGAATTTGAATTCTATGCATCACTGCTCAGCTTTAAGATGTTTTGCATACAACTATCAGATCAATGATTTTCAAACTTTATAGGTTGCATACCTCTTTCCATCTGAGACAGGGTTATAATATACATGTGAAAAAAAACTCTGTAAGGTATAACACAATCCATTGTCTGCCATTACACGATTTTTCTTGAATACCCCCTGATGAGAGCTCCTGTACCTCTAGAAGTATGTGTACTCCAGTTTGAAAACCATGATATAGAGCAGAGGTGGGGAACCTTTTTTGGTCACAGGCCACTAACCCACAGAAAAATCAGTCAAGGGCCACACACAAGTGAGAAGCAATGTGAGAAGCCCCTGACTGAGAAAGAGAAAGACACTCCCCACATTCTTCTTGCACACCAGAGCCTAGGGGGGCCCAGGCAAGTTGGTTTTGTGTGCTCCAGCTCTGTGGGTGGATGGTAGGCGGGGCACTCCCCACTGCTGAGCCTCAGGGGCTGGATCCAGGCAAGCTGGGGGCCACATCCAGTCACTGGCCTGAGGTTCCCCACCCCTGGTAGAGATAGAAGACCCCAGAACTGAGCTAGGAGAAATGCTGTGTAGCTCCTCTTCAGAAAAGCGGATGAAGTATAGGGTGCAGAAAATTAGAATAAATAGTAGTGGCTCATCCTTTATTTCACCACTAGTCCAGAGTCCAAGCACATCCATTTTACAAGCAGCTTCATGCAATACTCTATCCTTGCTCGGATCTAACTAGAATGCCTCCATTGCCTTGTCCACATCAATTTTCCTTGTCATCCTCTTAAAGAAACTCTAGCAGATTAGTTTGACGTGATTGGTTTCTCATTAAATCCCCTTGCTGGCAGCTGCTTAGCTTCTACTCTCCTCTTTAAGAAGTTCAATCTCTTTGTCTCTGGTGAATCAATCTAAAAATTGTTCCTGGAATCAGATGCACCAGGCTACACAGTTCTCTGCTTCCTGTCTAAGTCAGAATAGTTGCTTCAGGTACAGCCTTCTTTCGGCCTTAATAATTAGCACTTTTTTAAATTAAAGGATCTCAAGGCATTTATGAAGTGTGGGTAAAGTATCACAAAAAACCCATATTCTACTGGATGAGAAACTAAAGAGAGATCAGTGGTAGAATCATGAACAGAACAAAGTCCTGACATAAATCTCCTGCACTATAAAACACTCCCTAAATGTACATGCATAGTTAAGTACTGAAGTAACTCTAAAAGACACTAAAACCATGTGATTTTTATTTAGCACACTGTTATAGAATCATAGAAATGCAGGGCTGGAAGGGACTTTGACAAGCTAACAAGTCCAGCTTCCTGCCCTAGGCAGGACCATGTAAATAAATCCATGCCATCCCTGACAA
Organism: Pelodiscus sinensis; assembly: GCF_052426305.1. Lineage (NCBI taxonomy): Eukaryota > Metazoa > Chordata > Testudines > Trionychidae > Pelodiscus > Pelodiscus sinensis. Next base: position 66,663,587 of record NC_143056.1, on the reverse strand, counting down.
CAGTCATCCTACCTGTTCTTTAAAACCTCCAATGATGGGGATTCTACAACATCTCCTGGAAGCCATTTCCAGCTTAACTTCCCTTTTAGTTCAAAGTTTTTCCCAATACCTTACTTAAATCTTCCTTGCTGCAGCCCTTTACTGCTTGTCTGACTTTTGTGGACATGGAGAAAAATTGATGACCATCCTCTTCATAGTAGCTTATAATATATTTGAAGAGTGTTATCAGATCGCCCCATCCACCCAAAAACACCCCTCCTTTTCTCCAGATTACCATGCCCAGGTTTTTTTTTAAACCTTTCCTCATAGATAGGGTTTTCCCAAACTTTTGTAATTTTTGTTGGTCTTCTCTGGATTCGTCAGTTTGACCACACCTTTCCTGAAGTAAGGCACTCAGAACTGAACACAGTACTCTAGCTGAGGCCTCAACAGTGCACAGTAAAGTGAGACAGTTACCTCCTGGGTCATATGTACAACACGCCAGTCAATACACTCCAGCTGTATATCATCATCTAGTGAGAAATGAGCCTTAAGTAATGGGGATAGGGCTGTTTACACAAATCAGATAAAAATAACCTATGTTGCGCACACGAGGGGGAATAATAAATAGCTTCTGGATCAATCCATTTTCTCTCTGACAAAGGAATTAAAGGCAGAGAACAAAGAGTCACAATACAGATTACTGCCTACCAATTGATTTTAAATCAAGGCAATTTAAATAATTGATCACAATTTAAAATAATCAAAAATCATTATTTTAAATCAAGTTTCCCACTGATACTTCTTCACATATTTCTTCAAACAATGGTGGAAAATCTGATCACTAAAATCATGTTAATTTACAGCTCAACACAGCATTTTGCAATTTTTTTTAATTAACTTGATTTTATTAAATTAGAAACAGTACATAAAACTCATTACCTGTGTCAAGCTGCAGATGCAGCAGCAGCATAATAGGAATGAGGAGAACTAAATCTTACACAGAAACACAATAGCACTTATATTAAACTAAATCTTAAATGTTACATAAATGTTTCACATTTGCAATTGCAGCAGTCTCCTGAGTGGTCCTTAAACTTTTTTTTAAATTTTCAATTCTTATTAACTCTAACAGACAAGTCCTCAGAATGTACACGGAGAAGTTTTAAGGACACTAAATGAACGGTGTTCTTAGAACTTCTACCACTATTTCTCATCTTCCTCACCACCACTGTCATTCTGATGCAGATCTGATTCAAGTTACCAAAAAAGCTAATACTGACTGGGTTTAGAGTGCACTTTATTTTGGAGTAAGCTCCACTGAAAACAAGTATAGGATGGGGTTTCTTTGGGAAAGCTGAGTTATACTAAAGTAAGATAGGGAATAGACTTATAGCATCCAATATGGTCTGTAACCATGAAGTTCCAAAATAAGAGGCATGTATTATATTATGTAATACAAAATAAGAGAATGACACTTGGTGGCAACTGGCAACTCTAGATTTCTCTTACCCAAGTATACAGTACAGAAAGCTGCAGTAACAGATTATAACCTAGTTAACTAATTAAACAAGCCATAAGAATTAGCTAAGCTAAACTTTTTTTCCCTAGAAATATCCAACATAGCAAACAGCTTGGGAATTTACTTGTTAAATCACACGCATACTAAAAGGCACAGAGAATCTTAAAGAACGATGCACTGCACAGTTGACCCACATTGTTCTTCAGGCATATTTACATCTTCATCCACAGCATTTTCTCCCACTAAGTAATTTTCCCTATGATGCTTCATTCTTGCAGCTAGGCCCTGCATCTCCTTCTTGCACTGCTTACACTTGACATATTTTTCTTTTTTACCCAGGGAACAAATTTCTTCAAAATATTTCCAGATAAGGTCTCTCTTATACCCAGAAGCCACGGCAGTTTTGCAAAAGTGTAAGGGAATATATGAAGTTGTATATGATGAATAATGTCTTCCCTTTTTCTTTCCAGTATACTCCACTGTTCCTTTCTATGAACCCTCTGTCTTTTCCTGTATATTGTTGCACTATCTTTAGACAATGTCTTGACTAACTGCTGTATTTGGCCCAGGTACTCTAGACAAGCCCAGAACAAAAACAATCCTATGAAGCCTGTGCGAATACAGACACGTTAGTCTCTTGAGAAACAGAAACTGAAGACCCAGAACTTTCAAGAAGCAAGAACTGATTGTTCAGACAGACAGACTAGAGCTATTAATTCATTTTTATGAGACTGTAAGTGTAGGTGTAGCATGTTTATGATAAGATTGAATTGAAACTTATTTTTAAATGACAAATTTAATATTTTAATTGATAAAAATAAGACATCTGATTTAATTTTTTTTTAAATAATTGATTTTTACTCCCTGCCAACTGTACACCATGCCACTACATAGAAGATAAAGTTCATCTATTTAATTCAGCACCTGGGGGAAATGTGGTAAGAGATAACAAGAAGAGTGAATTTTTATATTTGCTGATCTTTCCAGGCAGCAAAGAAATGAAGTTATTTTCCTCCAGTTCTCAGTTTGTGGCCATGATGAACCAAGGACTGGGAAGAAAAGCAAGGAAACATGTGACACTAAGACCTCCTACCTGAAAGTAAATTAACTCCAGAGGAGCGCACATGGACAATCCCTGTCAAATTGCCAGCTGCAAAGTTGAAGGGAACAAGGTCAACTCCATGAACACACAAGCAGAATGGAGGGTTAAAAAAAAAAAAAAAAAAAAAAAAAAACCTTCCCATTTTGAAATGTACACGATTCCTTCATCTATAAACATGAGGGCAAATGTAGATGCAAAATGTGGTGCACTGGCATTAATTCAATAGACTAGCATCACAGAGGCAGCAGCACTGAGTGGCAGGGGGCTCCTTGGAAGTGGGGCCAGAGCGCACTGGCTGCCAGCCCTGCCTCTGGGGACTATAGAATAGTTGAGTAACTAATAAGAATGCATGAGGTTAGTCAATTATTCAATTAACTGATATTTAACATCCCTAGTGTAAAGCAATGTGGAAGATAGTGGGATCTATCTTATCCACCCAGGCTACGTCTACACTGGCCCCTTTTTCGAAAGGGGCATGCTAATTTTAAACTTCGGAATAGGGAAATCCGCGGGGGATTTAAATATCCCCCGCGGGATTTAAATAAAGATGTCCACCACTTTTTTTCAGCTTGGGGAAAAGCCGGAAAAAAACGTCTATAGACTGGCCCAATCCTCCGGAATAAAGCCCTATTCCGGAGGATCTCTTATTTCTTCCTTCAATGTAGTAATAAGAGATACTCCGGAATAGGGCTTTATTCCGGAGGATCGGGCCAGTCTAGACGCTTTTTTCCGGCTTTTCCCCAAGCCGGAAAAAAGCGGCGGACATCTTTATTTAAATCCCGCGGGGGATATTTAAATCCCCCGCAGATTTCCCTATTCCGAAGTTTAAAATTAGCATGCCCCTTTCGAAAAAGGGGCCAGTGTAGACGTAGCCCCAGGGTGTGGAGGAGCAAGGCTTATTGGGTCAACCATGCAACGAAAATCATACCCTTGTTCAGAAAGCACAATAAATTAAATCCTGTACTAAGTTATGCCACCTTACCACAGGCAGAAAAACATTTGCAACAATAATTTTAAAAGGTTTAGGTCTAACGAAATGTGTTTTTCAGGTGCCCAGTGCAATCTAAATTCAGAGTGAAAAAGAGACGCTGACTGGCAAGACTGCTTCTAGCTCAGTGCAGATAAAATACACAGAGTAATGTAGTCCTATGGCTGGCATTCCCGAAAAGAATCATTAGGCAACTGCATTAGATGAGAGCCCTGGAATTCAGTAAGGCATTTTGAAAGACAAAAAGCAAAGAGCCCTCTTGTGAAAATGCTGCATAGCACAGAAGGAACTCTCCAGTGCGTGCATATCTTTGAAGGATGACAGTATGAGAGGACACAGTTTATGAGAGACAAGGACTACTGAAAGGGAGGAATTAGCATCTAGGAAGTTTAACCACTTTGGCACAGCTGTACATAAACAGCTACATGGGGACAACAAAAAATCCAAAATATATTCCCAGTGTTACTCTTCATGTGCCTGGCACATCCTTACTGACGAAAGTAATGATGCAGCATAGCAATGTCAAATTTCAAGCAACTAGTCAATCGAATAGTTAATGCAATGTGCATCAACTATTCAATTAGTCAATAAGGGCAAAGCCCAAGGCTGTTACACTTCAAAGGTAAAAGCGCTGTGGGGATAATGGGGAGTCCCCAGCTGACCCCAGGCTCCACACTGCACTGCCACTTTGAAGCACCCCCTCCCTCTTCCCTCTCCCTTTGCTGCCTCTTTCTGATAGAAGCAGCAAGGGGGTGGGAAATGACTAGTCAACTAGTGTATCATTATCTGATAAGTATTTGCATGTCGGAGAATCAGTCGTTCACATCCCTAATGCAGCAACTTCTCAAGGAGCCAGAACAGCTACCTGGTGCACCTATGAGGCACATCTTAAAGATAATAACACCACCCTTCTGATTTCTCCAATCTCACTCTCAGTCTGACAATAAATCAATAAAACTTCATAAAGTAAATGTACCAATCAGGGTCACTAGAGTGACGTTCAGTAGCTTAGTGAGGACAGAGAGTGAGCAGAAAGCTATACAACAATCTACCTACCCATTTGATACAAGATCTTCAGGAAATCAGAGATTTAATCATCATGTACTAGGGATTTTAGCGGCTAGCCAGATAACTGTTTAACCAGTATGCTACTGTTGTGGTTGACCAGGTTGACCTTTAACCAATAATCAATTCCCTTTCCCAGGGTGCTCTGCCCTTAAAACTCGGACTTTTAGGCTCTCTCAATCCCAGTCCAAGTTTTAAATGAAGAGCACTCAGGGGAGGTGGCAGCCCCCATGGAGGAGGGGGGAGGAGGAGGAGCAGGAGCCATGGCTGCAGTAGCAGTCCTCGTGGGAGGCGGGGGGCAGAGAGCAGCCAGGCTGGAACATCCCTGCCTGTGGCAGGGGTCACTCTAGCCCAACCCTAGTGGGTGGAGGGCCCGCCCACTCTCCTGTAATCAGTTAAATGGTTAAACATTTAATCAATTAAATGGGCTGTTACATCCCTACTTTAAATAGCTAAACAAAGTGAATTTGAACACAGAATTATTGTTTTGAAACAGGAAGTGATAAAATCAAGGCAAAGAAAAGTAAGGACTAAGTATAAATTTCACTTTGATTAATATGAATTGGTATATAGAAAAATGAATATCTTTCTTATTTCTTTTGCCCTCTACTAGCAAGTAGTGGTAGTGAAGAGAAAGGAAGGCACTGAAAAGGACTTATAAAATACATGCTTTAATTAAATTGGTTTCTTTTGTTTGTATGTAGCTTTAAAAAAAGCCATTTAAACTGTTTTATTTACTCATTAACATCACTGACATCTTCCTCATTCCTTCCAAATATTCTGACACATTCTAGCAAAGGGCATGCCATGAAGAAAGAATGTCCAATGGAGTTGGAGGGTCAGAAGAGCAGCAGCTGCACCTCAGAGCAAGCCCTATACAACATTCTGTACTTTAAAAGGACGTTAACATGCCCTAGTGTCATATTTTTTCTTATACCTGTTTGTAAACTCTGAAATTATACAAAGTTGGCTTTCCAAAGTGTTTATGGGCTTTATATTGGTTTATGGAGGAAAGAATGTAATAGATAGATTATAAGAAAGCAGAGCCACAATGTGTGTTTCTTAGTTCAACCTACAACAACAGTAAACCAGCATAGGAAGCCCTGCACTTATGACTCACCCCACAAGAACAAAATCATCATGCATGCAAAGAAAAACAAATAATGTTAAGGAAACACTTGTGTTTTAAGCTTATTACAAACAATGATGGGAGGGGAAAAAACCCTAATTTTTGAGGTGACAATGTCCTTTCCAGGTGCTCCAGAATAATGAACACAAACCAGATCCTCAGTTTAACTTTCTAGGTGATGTTTCCAAAATAACTAAATAGAAATGTTTGCCAAATCTTGCAAGATGTCAACAACAAAATGAAATAAAAGACTGCTGCAAAGCAACTGTTTCTTATCTCATGATTCTCCTGGATGGCATCAGAATGCAGCATTTGACATATACGAGAAAGCAGCCTACATAAACTGGATTACTGTAAGCAGGAAAGTGGGGGGGAGGGAAGGCACAGACATTTATATGTATGGAAGAACACTATAGTGCAGCGTTACACTTCAATAAACATAGGTTTCTGCTATTTGTTTCCTCTAATTAGCTAATGTTTGCAAATTGTTTTGTAGTTGATAAGCGCTGGCGGTGCCAAACAGCACTATCTGTCATCATAAAAAAAAAACCCATGATGTGAAGAAGATTGTGCAGCCAGGGGTAGAGTACGCATAAGAAGAAGCAAAGAGCTTAATATGTTCTGAGACTACATGAAGTTAAAAGTCTCAGAGGGGTAGCCATGTTAATCTGTAACTTTACAAACAGTGAGTAGTCTTGTGGCACCTTAATGACTCATATATAGTGCCACAAGACTACTTGTTTTTACTAGGGATATTAAGTATCGATTGACTAGTCAAGTAACCTCATGAATTCTTGTTGGTTAGTCGACTAGTCTATTGGTTAGTCGACTATTCTATAAGTCCCTGGGGGTGAGGCTGACAACCAGTGCACTCTGGCCCCACTCCTGAGACCTCCTGCAACTCCATGCTATGGGGTGTCAGGCAGGAGCTGGTACGTGAGGGGAGCCAATTTAAAAACTAGCTCCCCTCACAGGCCAGCTGCCTCTTGCCTTGTATTGCTGCCTCTGATAAAAAGGCAACAGCATGGGGTGGCAGCAGCCTCTGTCTGGGGAGGGGGAGGGAGTGTCTGAGCTTCTGGACCCAGCACAAGATGGAACTGAGCCGGGCTGTCTGCCCAGCTGGCTCCTAATACACCTTAAATGCAGAGCCGCAGCAGGGGGAGTTCCTGGACTTGTCACAAGCCAGGACTGAGCCGGGATGCTGGCCAACCTGCTAAAAAAAAAAAAAAAATTGCTGGTGGGGGGGGGAAGGGAAGGAAATGTGTACAGTTTATATAGCATTAACCAATAAGCTTTTGCTTATTGGTTAATTGGTTAATCAACTACACAATTAAATCCCTAGCTTTTACATGAAGTTAGAAAAAACTCTTATGCTATTCTTTTCCTGTGGAAATGGGGTAACACTTTTACTAATTGTAAGCGCTTGGAGCTATTTTAGGTTCTTCTGTTTGGAATAGTCAGAGAAGGTAGTTGCTAGCAACAGAGAGAAATGTTTACTTCAGTGTGCAGGATTTGCAGACAGCTCTGCAGTCAGAAAAGCACATAGCTGGCCAAAGTGCTCTCCTTCTGTTTGAACTCAGATAACTGGCATAACCATACTTCTTTCACTCAAGAGTTTCTTCCCCCTTGCAAATAAATTGTGGAATTGGACATGGCCAACTGATATGACCAAGTCATCATGCCTTTTTGCACTGAGAAAAATACTTGCCTAACTTTGCAAGACTGCAGTGAGAAGATACATGGCAGGTAAGTCTTTATCCCTTCTTGACTTTTCCTGGCATCCGGGTGAAGATTAAAAAGCAAGAGAGACCAGTCGACACTGTCTGGAAGATCACACTTTGAATACCAATCAAATTTTTTCCCCACACAGAGCTTTGGGGAGAAAGTCTCCTCTGAGGGTAATAGGAAAAGCTGGGTATCAGTACTTTCCATTATTATGAGGGTGCATCTACACTGCACCCTTATCTAAAAATAAGATACACAATTTGAGCTACGCAAATTGTGTAGCTGGTTTTGAGTTAATTTCAAAATAGAGTGTTATTCTGAAACATCCCTTAATCCTTGTTGAACAAGACATTGGAATAGCAAGCCCATTATATTTCAAACTACAGGCCTGCTCAAAAGACATGGAATAGCTATTTCAGAATACTTCCGGTATCCCAAAATAGCTCTGCAGTATAGACGTAGCCTGAGAGTCCCCTACTAGCTGATATGGATGGGTGGTGATTTGGATCCAAAATTCCATAGCTGTAAGTTCACAGCAAAGACACTCTGCCAACCATCAGGCAGGCATGCACTGCTGTTGCTTGGGACTGAGACTAGGGCAATGGCTGCGTGGCACAATGTACAAGAGCCAAAGGAGTGTGTTCTATTCCCAGCCCACCCACACACCATGTAATCTCAAATTCATCATTTCAACTCTGTTCATCAACTGGTAAAATAGAGATAATACTTCTCTCACATGGATGTGAAACATTAATGTTTATTATGTGCTTTGAGATCTCCAGTTGGAAGCATTATTATTGAAATAGCACTCGAAAGTATGGTGAGCACTAACAGCACACACAAAAAAAGGGATTATTCCCCAGAATTACAGTCTAATTTTAGACATGATGCAACAAGTTAGGGGTAATCAAACAATAGGGAGTAGACAGGCTGGTGGAAGGACAAAGGTTACACTAGTGAAGTCATATAGTTGCTCATTAGTCATGTGCATCTCTTACACCTGTGTCTACACTAGACAATCAGATAGTTTCAACAACTGTGTTAGCTGAACTTATACTGGACACAATTCATCTGTGCCTACACTTACAGATAGAGAATGGTCACCACTAATTCAGCTTTCATTTAGTAAACAATTGCTAAAACTGATGCTGTTTCCAACAAGTAAACAAAGTTCAACTGAACCTCTACATAAAGAGTGAAACTTTTCAAAAGCAATACAGGAAAACAAGTCTGAAGGGATTCTTGGATTTAGGTGTGTTGAAGGTAGTTGTTGGTGGACTAGAATGTGGGAAATCAGACAAAGGATTACCAAGACTGTTGCTGTTAGCAGAACAAAGGGGCTAGGTCAGATATGCAGTAAGGGGCTAGGTCAGATATGCAGGCAGGTAGTTATTAAATTGGGCAGTGCCTACAACATGGTCAGGTCAACACGTAAGAAAAATCATTTCAGCAATTGCATTTTAGAAACTGTGTTTTATACAGACCACTAGCACTGTGTAAAACAGATTATTAACAAGTGAATGCTGTAAGTTTTAAGCCCTGCAAGTATCTTCCTGGCTAGGAATTCAGAATTCTCCAACTCCTCAACACCCAAAACAATAGCAACCCCACTGTAGGGGGGAGGTAGTACATCAGAAGAAGAAAAAAGTTTTGATTCCAACCATCTGCTCTATCAAAAACAAAGCAAATTTTTGACCAATTCTGTAGCAGCTAATTTGTGTCCTTATTAAACCACATTCTGAATCAGCACACCAAGAACTGTGAACAGGTGACATCAGTCTCAAACTTATTCAGAAAGTCAGAGGTTACCTGCTAAACTGTCTTACACAAGTGCATAGTAACCAGTGGAGAAAGAAACCACTTGCCTGGCACTTAGGAATATTTCAGGAATGAGTAGGTTTGCCAGCTCTCCCAGACTGGACACCATTGCCACAAATGGCATCCAATCTGTCCAGTCAGGAGAAGTGGCAACCCTAGGAAGGAGTAATATTCTTTACAATTACATTTGGAACACATTTTTTCCTACCTGTAAATCTTTGCAAAAAAAAGTTTTAAATCAAGCATTAGACTCAAGTCTGAAAATTACTTTAAAATGTTAAACAAGTTTTATCATAATCCAACATTTACCTAATCTGAGGGGAAATGTTGTGAGAGGTTAGTCATTTTATGTTTTATTCTGAACTTCTATAACTATCTGTGGATCTTGGAACAATTTATAGACTATTTGTGAAATAATCCCTGTAGCATATGTGTATCGCTACCTCCATAACAGAGACTAAGAAAACTGAAGCACAGAGAGACTAAGAGTTTGAATTTTCATGGTGCTAAATAAATTCCAATTAAAATCACAGGGAGATATAGATCCCCCTCACTCCTGCATACCTAAATGACTTGAGCAAGATCAAAGTGCAGACACAGATTTCAGCATCCAGCAGTAAATCATTACACCTCTTCCACATGAAACAGCTAAGTGGTATCATCATACCTTGCACAATTCTTCAAGATGTGTGTTCTTATGGGTGCTCCACTCTGGGTGCTGGTACATCCTTGCACCAGTGACCGGAGATTTTTCTAGCAGTGTCCACCGTGGCACCCCCTCATGCCACTGGTGTCCATTAGGTGCACGTGCGGTGTGGCTCCCTCCATTCCTTCTCTACCTGTGCTAGCATGGGGCTCCAAAGCCAGGGAAGGAGGGAGAGTAGTGGAGCACCCACGGGGACCCAAATCTCAAACTGCACAAGGTAACTCTTTCTTCTTCTTCTTCTTCGAGTAGTGTCCCCATGGGTGCTCCACTTTGGGTGACTATAAAGCAGTAGTCGGCTCATGGAGGCAGATTTGGAGCCCTGTCGTTATCACCGAGGATAATACTGCTTGTCCCACAGCCATGGATGATGTGATGGAGGATGCCAGAACATAATGTTGTCCAAACGTGTGATCCGATGACCAAGCAGCTGTGTTGCAAATGTCCTGGAGCGGTGCACTTTTGAGGAAAGCAGTTGTAGAGGACATAGCCCTGGTGGAATGGGTAGTGTACCCAGTGGTTTTTTGTTGTGGATAGTGTAGCATGTGTGGATACATGAAGAGATCCATTTGGAGATCCTCTGAGAAGAGATTGCCTGTCCCTTAGAACGTTCCGCAAAGGATAGGCAGAGTCTAGGTGATATTCGCCAGGCTCTCATACAATCAATGTAGAACACGAGCGCTCTGCAGACGTCAAGGGTGTGCCATGTGTGACACATCAGTGTGCGGCTTGAAGAAAAAAAAGCAGTTAAGCATATCGGTTCGTTGATGTGGAATGGAGAGGGAACTTTCAGGAGAAAGTTAGGGTGAGGTAGCTGAAAATCGTATCGGGGGGTCTGCCATTAGGGTGTCAAGTTTCCCTACTCGTCTACTGGAAGTTACTGCAACTAGAAAGGAGACCTCCATAGATAGGTATGACCAAGGGCAGGTTGCAAAGGGCTCGAAAGGTGGCTTTTGTCAAGCTCTTATGTGATTTAGGTCCCAGATGGAAACAAGTAGACAAATGGATGGAAAGGTGTTTTGTAGACCCATGAAGAATCTTCTGGTGATTGGGTTCAAGGGAAAAGAATCACCCTCAGTAGCGCGATGGAAGGCTGCTATAGCAGCTGCATGAACCCCGATGGTACTTAGAGCCTGGCTCGACTCCCTAAAGTACAAGAGGAGGAGGAGGGTGGTTTCAGGGGTATAGTGTGAGTAAGTTTGAGCCACTGAGAGAATCTGTTCCATTTGTAAAGGTACATTTGCCTGGTGGATCCTCTTCTGCTATTGATTAGTATCTGTTTTACTCTTTCAGATCAGGTGTTTTTGGCATCCAGGAGCCAAACGTGGAGGTGGAGTTTGTGTGGTTCAGGACGGAGAATTGCGCCGTGATTCTGAGAGAGAAGATTGTGTTGAGGCGGAAAAATGTATGACTCCATTATTGTCATTCTGTAGAGGTAAGGATGCCATGTCTTGCGAGCTATGTAGTGTAGGAAATGCTGGCATGCATATCGCACCGCTCTCATTTCTAAAAGGTTGATGTGGAGGGTTTGCTCTGTGAAGGACCATTTGCCTTGGTCCATGAGGGCTCCTAGATGAGCACCTCATCCCTTGAGTGATGCATCAGTCATAATAAGTGTAGGGGACGGCTGATGAAATGGAATGCCCATTAAGATGTTGTGCAAGGAGTTGAGGACCCATTCCAGAATGGTAACTAACTTGGAGAGAGGGTCTCTGGACGGGGTGTAAAGTGTGGCGAGCCAGGACTGAAGACATCTCATGTGGAGCCTCACTAGCCTGATGACGTAAGTTGTGGCAGCCACATGGCCTAAAATTTTTAGGCATTCATGAACTGTCATGCTAGGAGTTGCTCGTGCTACCACTATAAGGTTGCATAGGGTGTTGAATGTGTGTGTGGGCAGAATCACTTTGGCTGCGACGGTACTGATGTGTGCTCCAACGCCTGAGTGAGATGGAGTGTGGATTTCCCATAGTTTATATGGAAGCTGAAGTGGAGCAGAAGGTTCATGGTAGTCTCGATCATGTCTTTTGTCTCTTGGAAGGACGTGCCTTTTATGAGACAGTCGTCTAGTTATGGAAATATATTGACTCCCTGACGACACAGGCATGCCGCTACAATGGCTAGAGTTTTGGAAAACACTCTGGGAGCCATTAAAAGGCCAAAAGGGAGCACTCGGTATTGGTAAAGGTGACAGCCAATCGTGTATCATAGACAACGTCTCTGGGCAGGATGCATTGTTATGTGCAAATCTACATCTTGAAGGTTGAGAGCTGAAAGCCAATCTCCTTGATCCAATGCTGGAATTAGAGAATGGGTCTCCATCCTCCATTCTTTTTCTATGTCAGAAAACAAGTTGAGTAGAACCCTCGGCCATTGAACTCTGTTGATATTGGTTCTATGGCACCTAAGCAGAGGAGGTGAAGCACCTCTTGCTCAAGGAGGGTCTTGTGAGAGGGGTCCCTAAAGAGGGACACGGAGGGAGGATGGGGAGGGGGAAGAGAAATGAAAGGGATGGAGTAATCATAGTGGATGAACTCTAGGACCCATTTGTCTGATGTTATTTGAGCCCACCGTTGAAAGCAGGGGCGGAGGCGGAGGTTGAACTGTTGATAATTCGTCGATTGTGTGACCACAAGGAGCAACCGAACCTTCAAATTTACTTTTTGGACAAGGAAGATTGGGCTGCCGCCATTTGGTGTTGTTGCTGACATTGAGGCCTATGTCGTTGGGGCCTTTGCTTTTGTCAGAAGTCTTATCTTGGTTGCGGTCTGTATGACTCTCTGGGTCTTTGGTAGTTGCTGTATCTGGCTCTCTTAAATGGGGGCGTTTACATCCCCAAGTTCTGGAGGGTGGTGCGGGAGTCCTTCATCAAATGAAGTATTTTGTAGGTTTTTGCAGCAAAAAGATTGGTCTTATCGAAGGGTAAGTCTTCAACTTTCTGCTGCAAGTCCCTTGGCGCTCCTGATGCTTGGAGCCAAGATATTCTCCGCATCACGATCACTGAGACTGATGCATGCAGCTGTGTCTGCTACCTCCATTGCGAACTATAGTTCAATGCGAGAAATTGTATGGCCCTACTGAATAATGTTGAGGGCTCTCCTGAATAACATTGAACTCTTGTGTTCAGGTAAGTATTGTGCAAGCTTTTGAAGTAGCTAGAATAGTCATAATCCACTAACATGGCAGTATAATTCGCTGCTCTAGGAGTAGAGTGGCCAAGGAATATACTTTATGGCCCATGATGTCAATTTTTTTTATGTCCTTGGTCCTGTGGCATTGATCTAATATTTGGTTGTCTGGCTCTGTTTTCTAATGGAATCGACTACCAAGGAGTTTGGTGGACGGTGAGTAAAAAGAAAATCCATTCTCTTTGGTATGATGAAGTATTTTCAATCCACTCTCTTTTTGGTTGGAGTGATGGATGCCAGGGCCTGCCAGATGTTGTCTACTGGGTCCATAATAGCCTCGTCCATGGGGAGGGCAATTCTGAAGGAGGTAGGAGGCTATAAGGTTCCCAGGAGGCAATACTGCTTTTCTTGAACTTCCTGTAAATCTCACTCTTGTGCTAACACTACCCTTTTAAAAAGTTCTTGGAACTTCTTTGAGTCATCCGTTGGTGGCGGGGTGGTGGATATTACTGCCTTGTCTGGTGAGGATGACAAATTATGGACAAGGGACCTATCTTCATCCTCCGACAAAGAGGACGTGACTCCCATGACTGCCATTGCCCAGGGTAGGGAGGTGTTGGATATGTATAGTGATGTGCATACCAGGGTGGTGGTGGTGGTATGTATATGTAGCAGGCCCAGTATCCCAGGATGGGGCACAGTATGTCAGGCTGGAGTGCTGGGAAAAATGGCTGTGTGGCTCGGTGCCGACTTTGCTTGGGAAGCAAGATACATTCGTCAACCTGCATGAGTGCACCGACTGTATGGAGGAGCCTGGGGATACTGGTGCCAGTGAAGGATGGCTCCTGACAGGAGACTTGTGCTGTTGATGCTCTTGGGACAGTACTGAGGTTCTCGTATTACTCAGTGCTGTGGGTGTAAGCAGTGCTGATGGGTCAAGAGGTAGCATATTGGTATGGGGTCTCTTGGGTGCCGATGGAGTTGGCAGCTTTGGTGCCGAGCAGTGTTTGTGTTGGCCGGATGGTGCAGCCAGTACCGTTGTAGCCACTCGTTTTTGTTTGGGCTTTGAGTGAACCCTCTTATGTGGTGCTGGCATCTTGGGCAGTGCCATTCCCAATGTGCCAGGCTTATCCGCGGTGCTGACGGTTGAGGCTGTCGGTGCTGAGGGTAAGGATCAGGCTGGGGACAGTCTCGCTTTTGAGAAAGACTTGCCAGAAAAGGAGGAGGGACTGACTTGTCCATACCTTTTGGCTCAGATGGTGACTTTGAGGAAGGTATTTAGTCTGTTGGCCAGAGCACACAGCAACTGCACTATCAATTTGGAGCAGTGAGGGCACTTCTGTGTTGGTGCAATTCTCTAAGGAAATTTATGTATGCAGAATGCTCGTCTAAGACGGGCATAGCATCCAGCATAACTCACACCTCTTGAAGCTAGGACATCCTGGCATTAGGAGCGATGAAAAGCAGTGAGCTGATGATGACAAATTTTTTTTTTTTAATAGGGTTGGGTGGGCGGGGTGTCTTAAAACTTGGAAATGTTGAGGAAACTAAGGAGAATTAACCATTTTTTTGTGATTTTTCTGTAGAACAGCAGAAGAAAGGAGCTCCATCTGCTGCTGATAATGGTAGGGAAGGAACTGAGGGAGCCATGTTGTGCACACACCTAACAGCCACCAACAGCATTGAGGGGGCACCACAGCGCGCGTGCAGTGGACACAGCTAGAAAAGTCTCCGGTCATCGGTGTGAGGACACACCAGCACCCAGAGTGGAGCACCTCCGGGGACACTACTTGAAGAAGAAATATCATTTGCAAACAGTGACCAAAAAGGGATCAGTCATCCTATAAGGGGCACAGATTCCATTAGGATCTGATCCTGCTTACACTCAAGTCAAGAGGTATCGTGCCAAGACATCTAGAGGACAAGCAGGAGACCTGTGTGTGTCAATATGACCTAAAATTTAGCAGAGTTAAAGGGTTTTTTTCAATAAATTAGATAAATACCCTTAATCTCTCACAATATTCTAATTTCTAGGTTGAACATATTACTGTAAGTCATTTGAGGAATCTGAGCAAAGGGGACATCCCGCAAACACTGTGGCTACGTCTAGACTGGCATGATTCTCCGAAACTGCTTTTAACGGAAAAGTCCTCCGTTAAAAGCATTTTCAGAAAAGAGCGTCTAGACTGGCATGGACGCTGTTCCGTAAAAGCACTTTTTGCGGAAAAGCGTCCATGCCAATCTAGACGGGCTTTTTTGCGGAAAAGTGTCGATCGCCATTTTCGCGATTGGGGCTTTTTAGCGGAAAACAGATCTGAGCTGTCTACACTGGCCATTTGCACAAAAACTTTTGCCTGAATGGGAGCAGCATAGTATTTCCGCAAGAAGCACTGATTTCTTACAGTAAGAAGTCAGTGCTTTTGCGGAAATTCAAGCGGCCAGTGTAGACAGCTGGCAAGTTTTTCTGGAAAAGCGGCTGATTTTCCGGAAAAACTGGCCAGTCTAGACACAGCCTGTATGTCTCTCACAAAATCCTTGAGTAGGAAGCTAAATATTGTTAATCCTGTTTTCATAATGGGCAAACTGAGGCAGAGTGACTTGTCCACTGCCTCATAGTAAGTCAGTTGTAAAGCAGAGATTATAGCTCAGGAGTTCCTGGCTCCCAACATCCACTGCTTATTCTTTCAGGTCATGTTTGGAAGGAGCCCAGAAGAGGAAAAACATCTATACTCAGATCATATGGACTAAAATTTAGAAAATATGGGGTACAGCATAAAAAAATTAGCAAGCTTACCCATCACTGATAACATAAGAATGGCAATACTGGATCAATTCTAGTGTCCTGTTTTCTGACAGTGGCCACTACTAAATGCTTCAGAGAGAACGAACAGAACAGAGCCATATTTGAGTAATTGATGATGTAGTCTAGTCTCCCTGGTCTGCAGGGAGACGGGGAGCAAAGCCTTGGAGCACGCCCGCAGCGGGACAGCCCAGGCACGCTTGGGCTGTCCTGCTGCGGGCGTGCTCTGCGTCTCCCAGGTCAGCAGACCAGGGAGCAGCTAGTGTCCCCCCCCAGCAGACCAGGCTTTTCTTGCCTACCCCTAGGGTAGAGCAGCTGGGGGCTGCCGGGTTGGTCCCGCAGCGCCGCTCCGGACCAACCCGGCAGCACCCCAGCTGCTCTGCCCCAGGCGTCCCCAAGTCAGCCGCTGCTGAAACTGACCAGCGGCTGACCGGCTTCCTGTAGTCAGCCGCTGGTCAGTTTCAGCAGTGGCTGACTTGGGGACGCCTGGGTTTCTTAAGTTGAATCTGTATGTAAGTCAGAACTGGCATCCAGATTCAGCCGTGGTTGAAACTGATCAGTTTCAGCAGCGGCTGACGCCAGTTCCGACTTACATACAGATTCAACTTAAGAACAAACCTACAGTCCCTATCTTGTACGTAACCCAGGGACTGCCTGTACTTAAGATTATATTTTCCTGGGTGCATTACTTTGTATTTATCAACACTGAATTTATTCTGCCATTTTGTTACACAGTAACCTAGTTTGTTAGATCCCTGTACAACTCTATGCAGTCAGCTTTAAAGTTAACGATCTTGAGTAATTTTGTATCACCTGCAAACTTTGCCAGCTCATTGTTTGCCTGTTTTCAGATAGTTTATGGATATGTTGAACAGCAATGGTTCCACAACAGATCGTTGGGAGTCCCCTGCTATTTACTTCTTGTGTAAGTAATATACCCTAATGATATCATAGCGCTTCAGTATACTTGCAACATTTTTCTAACTACACACACATGCCTAGCTATTGTAATCTACAGAAAAGCTCTAATGTCACTATGACAGCATTGTGCTAAAGCTCTCCAACTAGTGCTAAAGCTCTCCAACTAGTGCTCATAGATTTCAAGGCCAGAAGGAACCACCACATTCATCTAGTCCAGTGGTTTTCAAAGCTGGGTTGTGGGCTCACCCAGGTAAGCTGTTGGCGGGCCCGCAACACTTTGTTTATCTAAGCGTCCATAGTCACAAAGCCTTGCAGCTGCCATTGGCTATGATTTGCTATTTCCAGACAAGGGGAGCTGCAGGAAGAGTGGCCCAGGCTGTGCTGTTTCCCACAGCTCCCCTTGACTGGAAATAGTGAATCACTGCCAAATTTGAGTGGCAAGATTCCATGGCTAAGGACACTTGGATACCTGGGAGGGTCCGGGACCCAACTGTGAAAACCACTGATCTAGTCTGACCTCATGTACACTGCAGGCCACAGAACCTCACCCACTCACTCTAGTAACAGACCCATAACTTCTGACTGAGTTACTGATGATTTCAAATAATGATTTAAAGACTTTGCAGGTCTGTTCTTTAATGTTCCCTTTGTCGGTTTTCCAAGAGCTCTCTAAAACTGCAGGCTGAAGGAAATGACAACAAAAACATTTGAGTGAATCCAGTGTTACATTTACAAGGATTCTGACTATTTAGCAATCTTGCTTGTTGCCCTACTGCCAATGCACTTCATTCCTGAACTGTAGCATCCTCTTTCTACTTTAGATACTTATACAACCCTCATCACAATTGTATCTGTACACCTGATTCTATAATAGCTTTATCTTTAAAACACCTATATAGCATAACGAAGTGCTATTATTCCCACTTTACAGATGGAAATTAAGGCAAAGAATTGCTAAGTGACTTGCCCAAGACAAAGCAGGATGTTTGTAGCAGAGCAGGGAACTAAACTAAGGTTACTCAGGTCTTAAGATAGCACTCTAATCAGTAGACTCTCCCTTCTTCTGTTAGCCTACCTAGTTCTAACCCACAGCTTTATTAAGATGCCAGAATACTGACCTTGAACACCTTTTCTATTCCAGTCTAGGGCCAGTCTTCAGCAGGGACTGCAGCTCATATTAAATTAAGGATATGGTATACTATATACTGGAGCTGAAACGGGTTTAGAATGGGTCCTACCAATTTCTTTTTGGCACTCCTGCTCACACTGTTAATGGACCACAACTGATACATTAGGCTCTTCATGCGAGTAATGTGCAGGGCACATATCGAGGAAGTCCTGTCACAAGATCCAGGAACATTAATTGAGTCCACTCCACTGGGCAACAGCTTGTGCACACAGCATTCATTATTCCAGTCTCTCCTCAGAAGGAAATATGCCTTAATTTTGTCTGGGCAGCCATATGTTCTATATACCAGTGTTAGATGGTCTGACCGAATCCTTGCCATGAATGTATTTGCAATCTAAAGGGATGTCTGCACTTAAATTTAATAAAAACACATTCGTTTTAACTTAATAGACAGAAACACAGATCAAAACTTTTGAGGGATATATGAAGTGCACAAGGAGGTCATTTAAGAAAGGAGAAACATTTTTAGATAAGCAAGATAGTGCTTTTGAGTAGTGATCCAGCTTGTACATTACCCCAATGTAATCACTACTTCCCGAACTCAGAAGATAGAATAGTTTCTCTCTCTCACCACAAAGTGCAATTGCAACCTCTCAACCCTCAAAATAGACAAACTAGCTTCCAGACACCCCAAGGAACAGAGATATGTTAGAATTGCACATGTTTACAGTCCAGCAATTCAGAGACAAGTATGTCCACATTCATAATGAGACACTCACAAATACAGGCCCTAATCATGCTCCCAACTAAGTACATAGCCATCAGAGGAACTTTACAGTGTTCTGGGAGCAGGAAATTACTGCAATTACCTAACTTACGAATTGGTTCACTTTAACCCTCCCTACCTTGCATCATGTTTCTAACTACAAGTAAACTGACTAGCAAAAATCTTATTATCCATTGTTGCTGCTCTGTTCTTGTAGGATACTGAAACCAGGGCAGTCCATGCTAGTGTTGAGATCTGAAAGTGATCTCAAGTACTGAAATCAGTTTCCCTGCACAAGTATCTAATATTTGGATACCTGCTTGCAGTTACTGCAATCAAATATCCAAGTGCATGGAGATTTCAGAAGCCGAGCCAAAAGCACACAGAAACCTGTTCCAGAGGGACTTGGATACCCTATCAGAAAACAAGCAAGGCATGTCCTATTAATTATTTATACATACCTAAACCTACCCTGCTTGTCACACTTAAGAATCTGCACTCAAAAGTCCAAAATTAGGATATAAGCATCTATAGCTCAGGATTAAGATAAACGTCATAGAGACTTGGGAGGCTGGTGGTGAAGGAAATCTTGTACTGCACAGCTCTTACCTGTATTAAACATAAGCCCCTCATGTTCATTAACACTAAATTTACTCTACAAATTTAGAACACATTTTAAATTGCATGCACAAAAACAGGAGCAGTTATCAATTATAACAGCAATGCAATTTGATCCACCTTTCTGTTCTCATACCATAAGCAATTTCCCACCCAAAGGGCAATTTACCACATTTCACTAAAATGAAGATTAGCCAGAATTCTCTGTACCAAGTTTACACACTAAGACAATCTTCCTGTTGAAGCAGTCCATTAGCAGGCTGAACTGCGTAGCTGCACACACGCAGCTTGCGTGTATACAGGCAAAAAATAAATAAATAAAAATAAAAAGCAAAGTTACCAAGCACTCAATCTCCCCATTTCCTGCATCCCCCACAGCTCCTCGCTGCAAACCTTTAGGCTTGCAAAAACCACAGCCATGATTCAAATAGCCTTCTCTCCACCATGGTGTTGAGTCTAGTCTCAATTAGGAGCAAGTACAGGCCCTTTGGAATTTATCGGAACTCTAGATTTCAATTTACCTCGTCCTAATATGAGACAGACGTTGTCAAGATTATGCAACGGAGCGATTCCCGTCTGTGTTTTTCTTCACTTCCCAAAAACGGCACAAACGCGTTTTCCAGCCCCGGTCTCCAGCGCTCCCAGGAAAGCAGCAGGAAGTTCTCTTGCAATCCAGAATATCCCACGAAGTGGCCACTACTCAGCTCCCCTTCTGTGCACGAGCAAAGTCCTACACTGTACTTGGCTGCAATCTACAGCCCCTGTTTTTGATTCTCTCTCACCTCCAGTCCCGCGATGCAGTGTCAGGATTGCATGGCTCTGACTCATCGGCTGAGCTCACAGCTTTAAAAAAAAAAAAAAAAGCCACAAGGCGGTGGCGGGCAGCAGTGAGGAAGGGCGCTTTCTCCGATCTAAAGGATTGCACAACTCCCAGGCAAGGAAACCAGGAGCACCCGCCTCCTAAACACACATGCACGGCTATACTGAACTGAAACCAGCTCTTCCACTTCATCAGCACAACTGCCTCAGTGCGCAGCCATCTCCCCGCCGTTCCCTCCCTACTCAAGCAGGCCTGGGCCACTCCTACTTCCCGTTGTCAAATAAGGCAGCGAAGGGGGTTTAAAACCACCTAGCAACTCCACAGAGCCGGGGATTTCCAGCATATTTTAGCTCTACATAATCGCTTTTCCTTTCTCTCTCACGTGCCCTACTGTTCGATTTGAAAGGCCCGAGACACACACAAGACCATCCAATTAGCCCACAGTGTTCATCTCTACAAACTACACCAAAACGATGACTTCTGGAGAAAACTGTTTTGCCCTCGAAGAATACCCATGCAGTTTATTGATAGAAATGTAGCCATGTTAGTCTGGGGTAGTTGAAGCAAAATGCAGGACAATGTAGCACTTTAAAGACTAACAAGATGGTTTATTAGATGATGAGCTTTCGTGGGCCAGACCAACTTCCTCAGATCAAATAGTGGAAGAAAGTAGTCACAACCATATATACCAAAGGATACAATTAAAAAAATGAACAAATATGAAAAGGACAAATCACATTGCAGAACAGGAGGGGGATGGGGGGGGAAGGAAGGAAGGTAAGTGTCTGTGAATTGATGATATTAGAGGTAGGGAGAGTGGGATGTTTGTGAGTTAATGGTATTAGAGGTGATAATTGGGGAAACTGTCTTGGTAATGGGTGAGATAGTTCAAATGTTTGTTAAGTCCTTGTTGGCAAGTGTCGAATTTTAACATGAATGACTCGCTTTGCAACTGTCTCTGTTCACAACAGCTATATATGCAGAAATTAGCATATCACAACTGGTAATTGAGGTGCATAGGTCAGACAAAATTTCCAGCAGGCCCCCTTCTGGGATGTTATGCTCACCAAACAGTTTGGTTTACAAACTCTCCAGGTGCAGGTAGGGGAGGCAAATGAAAAGATGCACATACACGTGGGATAGGCAGAGCCCGAGATAGCACAGGAAATTGGACAGTCAGAACAGGGGTTTCAACAACTCTGCTGCCGATTCACTGCTCAGATGCCTTGCCTAAGATCAGTTTAGCTTTCAGCATTGCCAACCCCAACTCATGTAAAAACTTGAATTGGGACCCCCAAATAATCATGATACTTAAAAGTCATATATGCATTTTCTGGTTGCTGATTTTTATTTACCCTCTTGTTTTTGAGCTTTTTTAATACACTTGGGGCACATTTTCAAGCTTTTCTCAGCAATCATGAGGACCAGAAACTCCCTTTAAAAAATACAAAAGCCAACATTCTCATAATCATTTGTCTCCAAGGGTTGAAGCGGAGGTTTTAAGAAAAAACATTACATGTAAAATTGTGAACATTAGCAAAACTGATTTTCTGCTCCGTAAGACAGGTATAAACAGATGCCTATTTAAAGTGCTTAGGATTTACACAAGAGGAAAGTAAAGTATTAGTATTTCTTAAAAGCAAATAGAAGAATTGAGTGACAGTCACTCACTGTACAGTCAAATCAACTGCAAAAATAGTTAAAAGTTTTTTCAGGTTCAAAGCCTGTTCTTGAGTCCCTCCTGCCAGTTTTTCTTTAAAAAAAAAAAAAAAAAAAAATTCTCTTCCTTCTTGCTGAGTGAAAAACCCCAAATTACAGGAGAAACTGACTTCTATTTATATAAAAAAAATGCTGTCAAAGACAGCAAATAAAACAATGAAAGACGTATTTGTTTTCTTTAATTTTAGGTGTGTTATTTGCAAGAATATTAGGGAAAAATTCTAGAGAGTAATTTTTAATTTAATGGTGTCTCTTAAAAATCAGACTAGACTTACGCTGCATGGGCCATTCCTAAATGACTGCCTTGCTAAAGGCAAGTCTGCTTTCTTTTAAGTACAGTCATGGGACCCATCTCTGATAGTGAACTCCTGTATTTGCATGGTGTCCCACGATGAGATTTTGTGCAGGCACAGGGGTTTCCCTAAAGCAGCATGCAGACTCAGGGCCTAAGGCTGAAGAATCTGACATGTTTCCACTACCCATATTTGTTTTGGGTGTTTAAAACTGCAGGTCAAGCACAGACAACAGCTCATTTCCACTACTGCTGCCATGTGCAAGAAGCTTGCACCTGAGAGCAGAATGAAATATCCCAGGACAGAATATTAGCAGGAAGACGTAACTATCTGCCTTGTGAACTTTGAGGTATGCTAGTTTTTGCAGGCACTGTTCCTCTTGCACCTTTATTCTCCATTCTCTTTGCATATTCAGTACAACATGACAGCCATCCAGCACTTACTAACTAGTGCCTTTGGTGCCCCAAAGAGATCACGAAAACAGAAATTATTCCACAAATGATAGTACAGCCTAAGTAGTAAAATTTTTCTGACATGCATATGTAGCCCACACCCTTAGTTGCACCAAGACCACTTACACAGAAAATAATGTGTCTGCTCTACAGCCTTAGCTGAGAGAGAGCTGGCTTTTAGCTCATGGAATAGAGGCTCATGCACAGAGGTCCCAGGTTCTGTTCCATTACACATATCCTCTCAATTACAATTTTACCTCAAAGCAGCTCCTCTAATTAATATAAATATTTGTGTGCCCTTTCTTTGTGGGACATCACAGAGTATCGTAAGGGGGGAAAGCATCTAATGGAGTGCACTCAGTTACATATTATGATGTGAAATGCTGTACAAAAAGAACATAAAGATGAGTCTCTGACCTAACCAGCTTACAATCTAAGACAACAGTCACAAGATGGATCCAGACAGATGGGAGAGTACAAAGAAACAATGAGGCAGTACTGGTGATGATAGGCAGTGGCCCCCGCACACTAACAACCTAACTACTATCATGTTTTTTGTAGGCATCACAAAGAAAAGTTTTGAAAAGGGATTTGAAGGTAGAATGTGAGGTAGCTTTGTGGATACAGACATCTGTACTGTAAGTGAAATACAGTTTTTTCTGTAACATACAAGGTCAATAAGTACTAGCAATAACATGCTCAATGCAGCCATTGGCAGAAAAATTCTATTCAACTTCTCAGCAAAACTAGATAAATTAATGTTGATATTTTGGCTTCTACCTTGCTGTAAACTTTATAGTATGGCCCCATGTGAAAAGCTGTGTTTAAAGTGGTAGTCAGCAGAGAGGAGCTGGGCACTTTCTCTAATCCATTAATGATTATATGAAACTTATTCCCCACTTCCAAGAACTTGAGGATTTGCCTCACCCTCTTTTTCCTCTTTTTATCTTGTTTATAGAAGGGATGTTTCTTATTAGTTTTTTTTTAATATATTAAAACATCAAGAATATCAAGACTGATCTTCTCTGGTGTTGCTGGAGGACTTTCTTAGGAGGTTCAAAGATTAATTTAAAATTCTCAAATCTATACTGAATGGCATTGGAGAAGACAGCTGAATATTTTGTCTCAACTGGTCATGAAGCATTGGATTTAATAGTTGTTAAATTTGTTAATTAAAAATATTTTAAACAGTAGCTAAAAAAACCCTCCTCAATTGCTCAATTTTCATTTCTCAACATTTGCAATGGCATGCTGTTAGTAGCTCTCTAGTCAGAGCCTTTGAAAGGAGGAAGACCTGCAATTCTGATACTAAGGAAAAAAGGAACCTCTCCTGCCCCCTTCTCCCCCCACTACAAACAAACTTTTCATATATTATAATTAAGTTTAAAAGGACACAAACTGAACTCCCACTCATCACTCACGCAAACAGCCTTTCACGTCTTTTTACAAATGTTGTACCTTCTGTACAAACTAAAATCTTGGCTTGTCTCTCCGACATGTTCTTGTGGCTGTCTAGCCATCAGTTCAAATTCAACAGGCCTAAAATAGAGAACATACTCTCCCTCTTACCAGTCAAAGACCTCTCTACTACTATTTCTCAATCACTCTGAACAACACCTGGAACTTGGGCCTGCAACCTGGGCATCATCTTCAACTCAAACCTCATTCTTGGGTCTCACATCTAGACTACATCTAAATCATTCCTATTCTTTCTGCAGTAATAACTCGAAGAAATGGCTTTTCTCATCAATTCACACATCTAAAAAGATCACCTCTACATACATTCCCATCATTTGGCATCTAGATTACTACAACATCCTTCTCTCTGGCCTGGACCAATATAATCTTGCCTCATTTTCATACCTGTTCAGAATATTGCTGCCAAAATAATTTTCCTACCCCATTACTTTAACCGTATTACCCCATCCTTCTTCTGGCTTCCTCTTCTCTATCACAGACATAACTTTGTCTCCACTTTCAAGACCCTTCACTGTCAATCCCCACTCTATCATTTCTCATTCACTATTGAGTTGTTGATGCTTGCTTCCCACAGGCCACTGATGCCAGCCTGCACTGCCCACTTGTTAGATTTTCACAAGCACCTTCAAACTTTCTCCTATGTTGCCTTTCATGCATGGGAAGTGCTCCATGTAAAGATCCGCAAAGCCACTTCATGATACTCCTTCAAATTCTCCTTTGCCATGATGCCTTCAAAACTTTGACAACAATTCAGCTATTGGGCTAAGTTTACACAGCACAGATACCTCTGGTATCCCAAAATAGCAATTCCACGTCTTTAAACATACCAGTTATTTCAAAATATATTTTGAAATAATAGGTGTGATATTCCAGCATCCCTGTAAACCCTCATTCCACAGGGGTCAAGGGATTTGTCAAAATAGTGCTTTATTTGAAATTACCTTGAAATAAGCTACATAATTTGCATAGAGCAAATTGTGTAGCTTATTTCAAGGTAAGGATGCTATGTAGATTCACTCTTGGTGTGCAGAGACCACTGTTGACCATGCTGACCAATACTCTCTCATTGGGCTTCTCCCACTGATATAGCTACTGCCACTTGTGGAGATGGTTTTATTATATTGACAAGAGAACTCACTCTTGTCTACACAGAGTGGCTATGCAAGCAGCAATCTTACAGCTGTGCAGCTGCACCAGTATAGCTGTAAGTTCCCCAGTATACACATAGCCTTAAGATCCTTGGGTAGTGGATAATTTTTTTGCTCTGTAGTTTTACAGTGCCTAGCACAAAGTGGTCCTCATCCATGTCCATTCACCTTCTCTTACTGCTCCTAATCTGATTACAAATTCAGTTCAATGAATGGGTTTGTAGGTACAACCAATACAAATAAACAGTCATTTAACATGTATTTGGCTTGCTCAGATGAAACAGAAAATGGTTGTTCAGAATATATAGCTCAGTGCCTGCTCACTATGGGCACTACCTCTTCTATACAATAGCCATTTTATTTTTAAAATAATCTTCTATCTAACACTAAGAACTGTATTACTAGCTTTAAATACTAACAATATCTTTGCTTCTCTCTCTAAAACTATTCGTGACAACTTTAGCTTAGAAAGAGGGCTAATCTCCAAAAACAGTTCATTGCCTCCACACAGGATTGGGGGATTTTTTTTTTTTGGTTGGTTGTTTTGTTATTATTTTCATTTGTTTGATTTAGAAACATAAACTGGCTCTGCAAAATGGATTGGGGAAGAGAAATAACCAGTCCTGAGACAAGAACTCGTTTACAAAGGCTCTAATTCCCTATCAGCGAGATTGGGGAAACTACACAGATTTAGTGCATTACTTCTCTGCTCCTCCCCTCACCCGCCAGGAGTGAGAGGAACGCACACAAGCCATTAACTTTCCCTTTGCTCCCTGACAGTAAAGGGAATGAGAAGAAAAGCAAGCAGGGTTACAGTACACATGGCTGCTGCCCACCCTGCTCTCCCAAAATGGCACGCTTGCTGCAAACATGTTCTTGTTTTGGTTTCAGTGGGGTATATAAAGATCAGTGAAACCCATTCGCCTTTTCCTGCTCCTAAACTGGCTGCAGGACCAATTCACACAAACAGGCTACTAGTACAAGCTGCTCTGTTCCTGCAGCACTCAGCACTTAGCTTTGGGTGGCACCAGGGGAAGCCTCTCACTCCCAGCAACATGTAGCCTGAAAGTATGTGGAGAATCAAGGATGGGGATAGAGATGCAATCAAAGGAGAAGAGCAAAAAAGTCACCTATTAAACTTGCTAAAACAGATATAAAAAAGCCAGAAACAAAAACAAAGCAGGAAAATAGACAGAGTCCAGAGAGAGAGAGAGGATAGAAGAAATGAAGGCTAACTGCATCAGGAAAGATGGGGGCTGCAACACCCAGCTACAAATCCGTCCCAAGAAGTGAAAAGTTCCAAGAAAAAACAGATTGCAAATCAATGACAATTTCTGTAGCTACAACAGAAATTTCATGTGATTGGGAATGGGAGAGAAGGCAGTCCCTATGATCATGAAGGTAAGGGGAGGTGTCTGTGAGAATGTCACTGTGGAGACCACTCATATAGAGAAACTAAAAGCTGGAATTTAAGTACAGGAAAGATGAAAGATTTTGGATCAAGAAAGGGATTTTGTGGTCTAAAACATTCTTAAGCTGCTTCTTATCTGTACCTTAATTTCATTTTAAATTATTCACTATACCCCGTAACCTGCAATCAGTGATGCTCTGCATGTACGGGCCCATATATAAAAGGGGTTCAAAGAGTACCAAAGCTTACTATGATCCCCCAAGTAAGCATGTTATGGCCGGCCAGGGGAAGGCAGGAGCAATACACTGCCCAAGCCTCCCTCCCTCATGCTCTGGTGGGCTGGAAGAAGGCTGGGGCTGATTTCCCCTCTTACTTGGAGGACTATGAGAGGTGCATTCACACCTTTGCAGTCCACATTTACAAAAAACCTACCCCCCTTTCCCTGAAATTCCTGGGTATGGGCCTGACTAGATCAGATGGCAGGATCAGGGCCTATAGACAATAGCCCCAAGTAACATGGGTTACGGTACATTCCCTTACAAACCACTATGGGCACATCTACACAGCAGGGCAAAAGCTGAATTAAGCTACACAACTCAGCTATATCAAGTGCGTAGCTGAAGACGAAACAGCTTAATTCAGCTTTTGGTGCTGTCTACACAACAGGAAGTCAAAGGAAGAACACTCTTCTTTCAACTTCCCTTACTCCTCGTAAAATGAGGGTTACAGGAGTCAGAGTAAGAAGTCCTCCAAATAGCCATTAGTTTAAAATAATGGCTTGTTGTGTAGATACGCTCTTTGTTATTTTGGAATAACATCAGTTATTCTGTAATAACGCTGCTCTGTAGACATAGCCTATGGCATCCAGTCAAAGGTTTTAAATTAAAAGTGTTTTTTATTAAATGGTCTTTTGAAATAAATAAATTATTCACTTTTTGTGGAGTAACTGAGTTCTTCAAAATATATTTCCTTGTGGGTGCTCCACTTCATGGGTTCAACAGGCGCATGTGTGGCTGATCAGAATTTTTTCTATACCAAAGCTTCTAGTTTGCACATGCATGTTATGCTTCCTCATGCTAGACACCAAGGCTATATAGAGATGCATAAGCCAAATGCCCTCAATTCCTTTCCACCTGAATGTCTCCACAGAGAACAGCCGGAAGCAGAGGGGAGGAAAGGACAGGTAGTGGAGCTCCCATACGGACACCCATCTCAAAGAACAGCAGCTACAGCACAAGGTGAGCAACCTCTTATTTGAGCAGCATCCCAATGGGTGCTCCATTTCAAGTGACTTCTGAGCAGTTTCGCCAAGGGGAGGAAGGAGCTTCAGAATTGAGTCCAGAACTGAAGACAGTACTGGAGTATCCAGAGCCACATCAAACCTGACCGCATGGAAAGCACAGTGCTTTGAAAATGTATGCATTGACGTGCATATAGCTCATATCTCAGTCATTAGGTTTGTTCTTAAGCAATGCTGTGGATGTCAAGAAATGAAAATCCGCTTCTGTTCCCCACTGAAGAATTTATAGCTGTCAGAGTCATCATCCTAAACAAGTTTGTAAAGCCTCACAAGTTTAAGACTTCGATCTAAGATTGGTCCCCATTCTCTGTCCTCCTTTAGTACAAGAAAATACTTTGAATAAAGCTTTTGAAAGGGAGGGACTGAGTCTCCTGCTCCTAAGCAGATGAGAGAGTTTACCTCATGCCTTAATACAAGCTTATGGGAGGGGTCCTTGAAGAGGGATGGGGAATGGAAGTTGAAGGGAGGAAGTGACATCTAAAAAGGGATGGTATAACCCAATATTTTGACTTCTGTGACCCACTTGTCTGAGTGAACCACCTCCAGGCATGTTGAAAATGGGAAAGTCTGTCTTCAAAGAGGAGTGGTGTGCAAATGAGCATAACTGTAAAAGCAGAGATGCAGCAGTATTTAAACCCTCAACCAGATCAATAGTTGGGTAGTTTTAGGGGCGGAAGAGAGGAGCGGCCAGGTGGGCAGCTCTCTTTTTCTGAACTTATGTCTTTTCCTTGTGGGTTTGGTGGATATATGGGATCTGAAAAACTAAGCAGGATGCAATCTCTGGGCAGTGTGACACCTACTAAACCATCTTTTATTTGCAGGTGTATATGTGTCCAGGGAACATAAAGGAGTTTAGAGTCCTTCAATATATACAAGGACTCATCTGCCATCTCCAAGAAAAACCTATGACTATCAAAGGGGAGATTCTCAACAGTATTCTGTATTTCTCTTAAAAAACCCAAAAGTTGGAACCATGATGCCCTGTGCACAACTACTGCCAAATAGATGGACTTGGCAGCAGTGTCCACTGCAGCCAAGAAAGAAGAGTGGTACTGGCCAATATTTGGCCTTGTGAAATGAAATTTGGCATTGTTCCCTATGGTCTTAGGGCAAATGTTCAATAAAGGTCATCCATCTATTGTAGTTTGTGAAAGTGTATTTGATGATGACCACCTGATAGTTTTCAATCCTGATCTGCAGGGTTGCTGACAAATAGAACTTCCATCCAAACAGATCCAGTCTCTTTTAGTTCTTGGGGTGGAGATACCATTGTAGGTACCAATAGAGTATGGTGCCATTGCTTGCTCTGTTCTGAGGATACTAAATAGGTAGCTGCCAATGGCAGGCCTGAGCCTGCTGGTACCAGATCGGGGGACTATGCTTGCCCTTCTTGTCCCTGGTAGACAGTACTGAAGCCCTGTCTCAGAAAAGTCTCTCCCTCCAGCTCCATGGATTTCTGGTACTGCCGATATTGGCAGAGTAGTCCTTCAACACAGTGGTGTGGAGCTGACAGGTCACGGTTTCACGAACAGCAGCTCTTACAGGGACCTGGTCTTCTTTGGAACCTTCTCAGAAGCCTCTAACAACTTCCCATTCTTAAGGGAAAACCTGCACCAAGATGCACTGGTCTGTCTAGAAAATTAAAAGTTTACTTATGCTTCCCTCATTCCCTTTGTCTCCCTGTTCTTAACTGATAAAATAAAAGGATGTAAAGATGGATAGAAGGGGGAGGGTAGGAGTGGGGAACAAAAGCTAAAAGTTCAAATCCAAAACTTTTCCAAAAAAGTTCTTGCAAAATAGAGTTACTTATTTCCAGGAACAAGCAAGATCATGATATGGAACAAAAGTAAGTTCAGGTAACCAAATAAGTTCTATTATACTCTTCTATCATTTATATTGATTTCATTACCTATATGACACTCAAAGCACTCCCAAAGTGTTTTCTGATCTATATATACACACACCACACCAACTGTATGCAGCTGCTTCTTGTGTGGAGGCCATGCAGGAAGCCAACTTGCCACATGCTAGACAAAAGTGAAGCAAGAAAGAAATATGGTAAGTGACAAGCAGGCAAACACCTACTCTTCCAAAAAATGCTTGGTCATTAAAGATATCAATATAGAGGAGATAAATCCCGTGTTTCTTTAAATAAGGTAACCTCCAAAAGATCCTTCAGAAAAATTATGTTAAGTTCAAATCTGATGCTTAGAGCGCCTCTCAGTCTATACAGTTATCTATTAATGTATGCAATATGAATTAATATTTACTATTTTTAAATAAAATACTCTCCTAGTCATCTTCGATTTTCAGTACTCATTTCCAGCAATGAAGCAGAATCAACACATTACATTCACTTAGGCAAGTAAAATTAACCAATTCAGTGACACACATTACCAACCAACAAAAAAACTCCAAGAATATATTCCAAGAGTTCACAGCCCCACAGCAACACAGACATAGAGCTCTCCCCGATGATAAGCGAGTAAAGCAATGAACACATAACATTACCTTGCAACTTGCCATCAGGTTCTTCCCCTCTTGTGCAAAATTGCTGTGGCCAAGTGTGTTCTAAGAAAGAGTCTATCAACAACACCTGAAATAATTGACTGACCTTGTCTTGTCTCTAGAAATATTTTCAGCATATCAGTTGTAATTCAAGCAATGCTAGATAGTGGGAGCAGTTTTGCCAATTTTTTCCCTTAAAATTATGAAAAAAAAACCCAAACCCCCAACTACTCCCAAAATAGCACACCATTGCAAACAAATTAACCAGGGCCATTTGACAGGTCAAGATCTATGTCCATACCTTTGAAGCCTATGAAATCCTACAAACCAGGATAAGATAGGGAAAAAACAGCTGCACCCCCTCATATTCTACCCAGTGATGGCTGACTGAGCAGTTAGCTAATCAGGACAGAGGGAGGAAGTAAGGAACCAATCAGCCATCAGCTGACAAACCTGATAAAAGTCAGGGAGGAAGCATTCCAAAAGTAGGAAAGATGAGAATGATGTTGACACTAGTGGAGCTTGGAATGAACGAGCTACCTAGAAAGGGAGATTTTTTTTCCTCCTAAGGTTCTGGTAAAGATGTAGAGATTTAAAATTGGGATGTTGCACTGTCCTGGAGTGGGCAGAAGAATTTAGAACAACATACAGCCTGCCTGGACACTAAAAGAAAGTAGGTCTGAGCTGTTTCTGGGACATCAGAGGACAGGGACTTAGCATTGCCCCATCGTGGGAAGGGAGGAGAGAATTCTGTCTATGCAAGATTTGGGAATGTTGGAACATGAATAGATGCAGCTTTTTTTCAAAGTAACTCCTCAGATATGCACTTCTGTAAATCATTAACTAAAAACCAAACTCATGTCAGTGCTTCAAGCTAGGAATGTAGCGCTGGAAAGGATAGCTTTCCTCCTCCCACCCTTTCTTACTAACTCTACTGGATGAGTAGTGATAGTTTTGTGCAACAGTCAGCCAGGTGCAGAGAGTTTATAGTGGAGAGGGGAGAGTTACTGAAAGAGTCTGCAGTTGTTACTGTCAGTTTTTTACCATTTGCTGTTGTCTTCCCAGCCACAGAGTACAAAGCATATAGTCACCAGCCTGAACAATATCAGTACCATGCAGAATACAGTTGTGCTTTTGTTCATAAACAGTGCTTTCCAGCAATTTTTCTCCTTGTCTATTATCTCTCAGCATTAACCACATGAAAGGAAATATTAGGATATCTAAGTCTGTTGGAGTAGGCCACACAACTGTGCAACAGCTCTTGTCCTGAGCTGATTCTGAATACAAACTATTGCTGTTCCCAATAAAGCATATGACCTTCATAAGTGGTTATGGATCTGCAAAGTTGCCACTAAGCTAATTTTTCCAGACTAATCCCAAATTTAATGCACAGATCTCTGTGTTCCACAAATATATTAAATTAAAATATCTGAAAGTAACTTTTGTTGGCCACGCAGCATCCATGCCATGATTTTGCATAAAAATGTTTTTAAAAAAATGTAGAGACACAAGACAAGAACGTTTCAGTCTATGTTATAAATAGTTAAAACTCCATGGTCTTTCTAATGCTGTCAGAAGGAAAAGATATCAAGAGATGTATAATCTTCTAGGCAATTTGCTAAGCATTTCATAAAGCATTTGCTGAGGTACCTGCAGTCACATCATTACACTTCTTCCCTTTGCATAGAGTGACTATATCCTGCCAATTTATCAAATCCCAAAAACAAACTCATTGAGGAACTAAGGATGTCAGTAGATTTTCATATACTCCCCATGCAACCAATATTGTACAGTAGGAATGATTACTAAAATACAACTAAACATTTCATACTTATTCATAGTGGAATATTTTTCAAGACAATTCTGTCATTTTTAAATGTCTCCATTATAGCTGTGACTAAACAAAAAGTTATTTTATTTAATCTGTGTTTGGAGGTTTCCTCTTCTTACAAATTTAAGTACAGCAAACTGCTTTATTGAATTATTCCTTGAAGTGTTTTTAGTGCTTATGAATACTGACAGATTGACAGTTTTTTATTCTAAAGTCCTATTCATCCTCAGGGTGGATATGGCATGGGCAGCTAACTGTGCAAATACCGGAGCCACTGTGCCTCAGGGTGGAACTGCAGGGAATCACCCTTCCAGGGATCAATCTCCTTGTTTTTCCTCAGTCCTTAATCTTTCTGATGAGTCTTCTGATCTCAGCACTAGCTGATATAAATTAGAGTGGTGCCATGTAGAAACAGACACTTATCACTAGGAACTGGACCAAGAGCACCAATTCTCACAGAATTACAATAATTAGATAGTGATACTTTGGCTCACTACCAACCTGGTTCGAATTAGAACCAGTGACTTGGATGGGAAACCTCTATAGCCGATTACTGTCTCCCAAATTATATTATATTTCCTCTTCTTTATGGCAAATTAATATATAAAAACAGTTTTCACTTAATGCAATCAACATTTGTCATCTAAGAGTATTTTAGGAGATGTGAATAAGTCTCACGAGCAGGTAGGTTATTATTTCCATTTTACAAATGAAGCAGAGTAGGGGTATAAAAGGGTTAACCAGTTACTTGGTGTGCTCCCTGCATGCAGTGCAGTGTGGTGAGCCCTGCCCAGCCAAAGCAGCCCCCACCGATGGCATGCTAAGGGGCTACTTTGGTTGGACCCACTATGCCACACCACGGGCAGGAGGCTGTTCCAGTGGCCTGCAATACAATGCAGTGGGCTGGTTAACCGGTTAAACATATAGTTTAAATGGTTAACATTTGAAATGGGATTTTACATTCTTACTTCCCACTGTAATGTACACACAAGAAAAAAAGTTTGCATCTCTCAAAGAGACATAAACTTTAAGCAATTGGGTTATATAGGAGCTGTGATGTGCCAGTGCAGACCGAGTTGCTGGACTGTTGCCTTAGCTAGCAGGTCACTTAACTGAATCTTGATGTAAAAGAAGAGTTACCTGTAGATATCAGAAGCAGCAAGAGTAGCCCTCAATTTAGTATAAGTTGTTTTAAATGGCATTAGAAGTAGTAGTAAAAACAGAACCCTAATTGTCTATATGGAGCAGCAGTGAACACAACACAGATGTGATTTTTGAAGTGCATGAATTGGTCCCTGTAGACCCAGCTGAAACATGCTAGTTCTTTATTCTGTTTTAACATATTATGTTAAAGTACATCATCAGGGTGTATACAGGGGTGGGCAATAAAACGTCAATAAATCACCAGGGTTAGCCCCCGATGGGCTGCCACTTCTGTATTTACCTATGCCTCTGCAGGTACTAGCAACTGAACGCACCATTAGCCGCAGATCACTGTTCCGGCCAATGGGAGCTGTGGGAAACAATGCCCTTTTCCACACCCATTCCCACAGCTCCCATTGTCCGGGAATGATGATCCCTGGGAAACGGTAGCTGCAATCACCAGTACCTGCAGAGACACAGCTAAATATTATGGTAGCACCCCACCAGGGCCTAACCCTGGCTATCTCGATCTGGCCAGTATTTGCCCACTGCAGGTCGATTGAGACTAATTAGCGAGCAACATGCTAGTGCATTTTAGAAATCACACTCCAGTAGAGCCCAATGCACTGTGCAGACCAGGCCTTATTCTGAGTCTTGAAATATAGACTTGAGGGAGTTTTGCTTCAGAGTTTTATAATGCAAGATGAGATTATTTTCTGCATCAGCTTTTATGCTAAGTAGAACACCATCTTTCCTCAAAGGAAGCTAGGCTAAAGAGACCTGAATGATTTCTACTCAAGTCCTACCACCAAAAAACAACAGAAGAGCCCTAACCAGGGAAAGAAGGTTTTAGTCCTATTTCATGTTTATGACACAGACTTCTCACCTACAAAACAGCACACTTTGTTTTGAAAAGAGATATTCCAAGGCTGAAAGGCCCAAAAATTAAGTTTGATGACTCACATATACTATTTTCTGTCTCGGATACCAAAACAAAGGCTGTGAGATTGCTGAAGAGATGGAATTGCAGCTGATGACCACCAACCACCATGGGCACTTGTTTTCTTGAGTGTGTTTTTTGGGGGGAGGATATTTGTTTATTCTGTCATTCCTGCAAATCTCCCAGTCTGTAAGTGGAAATAAGGGCACTACTTAGAAGATTATTTTAATTTTGGGGTTTAACTACTTTGATAGAATGAGTACCAATACCCCAAATCAAAATACTAGATCTAAATATTAATCTACCTTGATGGCATTTTTCACTGTTTTCATTTTGCAGTTTCATGATTGAAACTAACAGCCTATAGTTATGTTGTATAAATCCTAAAGAGACATATAAATATAAATTATTCAGGATAGGATTGCCTTATTGGTTTAGTCCTGCCATTGAAAGAGAATTTCTGATTAAAATCACCCCAAAAGCTAATCCACAGGAACTGTCCCCCCATCTCCCATTTGACAATAGGTGTGTAGAACCAGTGCTTGGGGCAGGGGAAGAACACAAAGCCCTGTGTTCCCCCCGCCCCACACTCCCACCCAAACCTAGGACCTGAGGGCTGCTTCTGGTGTACACAGCACAGAGCCAGGACAGGTAGGAACTAGCCTGCCTTAGCCCCACAGCACAGCTGACCACATTTTTAACGGGCCAATCAGTGGTGTTGATCAGAACCACCAGCGCTCCTTTTCAACTCTGTGTTTCAGTGGAAAATGGATAGCTGGTCACCCCAGTCTCCTATGAGTGAGTTACTGAATAGTAACTCCTTTTCTGGACAGTTGCTACTGACGTCTGTTCAGCACCCACCTGGGTTACCTCCCTTGTTGTTGTCTCTGGAGACCTAGTAGCTGGATACTTCCCAAATCCACAGCATATTTTAGTGACAACCATCCCACACAATCTCATAACTTCATATGCACATATACATATTCACATAGAACAGTGAGTGTCAGCAGATCACAGTCTTTCCCTTGACAAGGATGCTTTAATGACATGCTTTATATGCGATATCACAATTATATATAAATGAGGAATATGGGGGCACTCCCCCAAGGTACTGAATGTCATTCTCAGCATCCCTACGTAATCACTGTATTAGAGATGTGCAGCTTAGGTGTTTTATTGGATCTTAAGATGTGCAGGTAGTGGCTGTAGTCAAAAGCACTTCATTTATCCTGGTGAGAACCTTTTCTCTCTGATCTCACCATGATTATCCACACCTTTTTTACCTCAAGATTAGATTGGTGCAGTGCAATCTAGAAAGGTCTATAACTTTGGAACCATTCACAAATAGAAGCTAAAGAGAATGCTGTGGTCAGATTATGAAGCAGTTTCATGGATAAAAACTCACTCCATCAGTGCTCCAGGAGATGCACTGACTGACAGTGAGCTTCCACATAGAATTCTGGGTGTTGGTGTTCAACTGTATAGCTTTAATGGGCTAGCAAAGGAATCATCTCTCTCCACAATTCGCATGAGTTATTGCACAACTGAGGGATTTCATGGTTTGGATGTAGGGAGTATTAAATTCATGCTAGAGGGAACATGATGCAGAATATAACCAAAACCTCTTCAGCAGACAACTTCCCTGTGCCATATTGCTAAAATTATGACCGATGGAGGTGCTGAAAACTGTGGTCCCTTGCTACAAATAGAAAAAAAAAGTCTGGTCAATGTTATTTTGAGAAGTCCACTGTTTTAAAACTCACTCATCTGCTAGAGCAAGAATTTGTTAACCTTACAGGCATGTGTTGCAAAACCTAACTTTTCTTCACAGGTATGAGGAGAGGTGAGCTCATAGTTGAAGTGATTTGGGTTTCTTTTCCTTTTTTTTTTTTTTTTAATATATTACTGGGAAGATTTGAGATGTTAAGACAAGATGAAGAGTCCTTTGCATTTGATTATGTGTTTTAATTTAATAACAGCAAAACTTTTAAGAATAACTGAATACATATAGCAGCAAAAAATCTGTTGTATATTGCAAACAACATTAAAGGAAAACCAGATACAAAAACCATGCCAAAGTTTACCCATCCAGAAATCATTTTACTCTAATCATATTTTTATTTGATCAGCTGAGTGAAAAAAGATGTCTATCAGAAGTAAAAAAAAAAAAAAAAAAAAGTAATGTAGTTCAAACATGATTAAGCACTGACAATTAAGCACTGACTACTATTAAAAAAACCACCCAAGTGTGATGTGGGGAAATCTGAAGTACAGGCAGTCCTCGGGTTACATGGATCCGACTTACATCGGATCCCTACTTACAAACGGGGTGAGGCAACCCCGCACTAGCTGCTTCCCCCCAGCAGACCAGGGAGACGCGGAGCGGCTTTTTTCAGCAGACACCTCAGCTTGAGAATAAAGGACTGAGGGAAGTGAGGTGTGGGAGAATAAAACTGAGCTCTGGAGAAATGTTTGGCTAGTGTTTCCCCTACAATATGTACCAGTTCCGACTTACATACAAATTCAACTTAAGAACAAACCTACAGTCCCTATCTTGTACGTAACCCGGGGACTGCCTGTACTCAATGCTTTCTTTGCCTCTGTGTTCACGGACAAGGTCAGCTCCCAAACTAAGTGACGCAAGATGGGATGAAGACGGACAGCCCTTGGTGGGTAAGAACAGGTTACGAACTATTTAGAAAAGCTAAATGTACACAAATCCATGGGTCCGGACTTAATCCATCCGAGGGTACTGAGGGAATTGGCAAATGTCATTGAGGAGCCTTTGGCCATTATCTTTGAAAAGTCGTGGAGATCAGGAGAGATCCCGGATGATTGGAAAAAGGCAAATGTAGTGCCCATCTTCAAAAAAGGGAAGAAGGACGATCCAGGGAAATATAGGCCGGTCAGTCTTACCTCGGTTCCTGGAAAAATCATGGAAGGGATCTTTAAGGAATCCATTTTGAGGCACTTGGAAGAGAGGAAAGTGATCAGGAATAGTCAGCATGGATTCACAAATAGTTGCAAGTCATGCCTGACCAATCTGACTAGCTTCTATGATGAAGTAACTGGCTCTGTGGACACGGGAAAGTCAGTGGATATGATATACCTTGACTTTAGCAAAGCTTTTGATACGGTCTCCCATAATATTCTTGCCAGCAAGTTAAGGGAATGTGGATTGGATAAATGGATGGTAGGATGGATAGAAAGCTGGCGAGAAGGCCGGGCCCAACGGGTAATGATTAATGGCTCGGTTTCTAACAGAGTGCCCCAAGATTCAGCTCTAGGACCAGTTTTATTCAATGTCTCTATTAATGACCTAGATGAGGGAATGGATTGCACCCTCAGCAAGTTTGCAGATGACACTAAACTAGGGGGAGAGGTAGATACGCTTGAGGAAAGAGATAGGGTCCAGAGTGACTTAGACAAATTGGAGGATTAGGCCACAAGAAATCTGATGAGGTTCAACAATGACAAGTGCAGAGTCCTGCACTTGGGATGGAAGAATCCCAAGCATTGTTACTGGCTGGAGACCAACCAGCTAAGTAGTAGTTCTGCAGAAAAGGACCTGGGGGTTACAGTGGATGAGAAGCTTGATATGAGTTAACAGTGTGCCCTTGTAGCCAAGAAGGCTAATGGCATATTAGGTTGCATTAAGAGGAGCATTGCCAGCAGATCCAGAAATGTGATTATTCCCCTTTATTCGACTCTGTTGAGGCCGCATCTGGAGTATTGTGTCCAGTTCTGGGCCCCCCATTACAAAAAGGATGTGGACTCATTGGAGAGGGTCCAGCGGAAGGCAACCAAAATGATTAGGGGGCTGGAGCATATGACCTTCGAGGAGAGGCTGAAGGAGTTGGGTCTATTTAGTCTGCAAAAGCAAAGAGTGAGGGAGGATTTGATAGTGGCCTTCAACTTCCTGAAGGGCAGTTCTAAAGAGGATGGAGAAAGGCTGTTCTCAGTAGTGACAGATGGCAGAACAAGGAGCAATGGTCTCAAGTTGTGGTGGGAGAGATCCAGGTTGGATATTAGGAAAAATTATTTCACTAGGAGAGTGGTAAAGCACTGGAATGGGTTACCTAGAGAAGTAGTGGAGTCTCCATCCCTAGAGGTGTTTACGTCTCGGCTTGACAAAGCCCTGGCCGGGTTGATTTAGTTGGGATTGGTCCTGCCTAGAGCAGGGGGCTGGACTTGATGACCTTCTGAGGTCTCTTCCAGTTCTGTGGTTCTATGATTCTATGATTTGTTTGGAGTTTTGCCCCTTGGGGGAAGAGAAGATGGGAGTGCATGCTCCCGCCAGCTTCCCTTACTCCTCACAGAAAGAGGAGTACTGGACAGTGGTGGGGGCTGTCCTCAGTATTTGATTTAGGAGTCTACACTAGACCTTCTCGCATTCAATTCAGCAGATCGACCTCAAGAGGGTCAATCTTCTCTGTAGTGTAGACATGCCCTAAGCGGGGAATATGATCGAGGTCTATAAAATCATGACTGGTGTAGAGGAAGTAGATAAGTGCTATTTACGTCTTCTCATAAGACAAGAACTAGGGGTCACCAAATTAAGTTAATAGGCAGCAGGTTTAAAACAAATATTTAAG
This sequence comes from Pelodiscus sinensis, assembly GCF_052426305.1. Classification (NCBI taxonomy): domain Eukaryota; kingdom Metazoa; phylum Chordata; order Testudines; family Trionychidae; genus Pelodiscus; species Pelodiscus sinensis. Next base: position 66,624,555 of record NC_143056.1, on the reverse strand, counting down.
AAATATTTCTTCATACAACACATAGTCAACTTGCAGGGTTCAAAAATAACTAGATACGTTCATGTAGGATAAGTCTGTCAATGGCTATTAGCAAAGTTGGGCTTTGTTGGTGTACCTAGCCTCTGCAAGAAGCTGGGAATGAATGATAGAGAATGGATCACTTGATGATTATCTGTTCTTTTCATTTCCTCTGGGGCACATGACACTGGCCATGGTCAGAAAACAAGATACTGGTCTAGATGGACCTTTGGTCTAACCCTGCATGATTATTTTATGTTCTTATGCAAATTACCTTCTTTGCCTCTCCCACCACCAAACAAGAGAATAGCTGAATTGCAACCACTTTTTAATTTTAATGCACTTGTTTTTCCTTACCCAGTACACAAGACAGGACCTTACCAGAGTCATAATTACACAGCAGAAGTCTACACAAAATCCACCAAGCTAATAGCAGAACTGACTGCTTAGTATCCACTGAACTGTCAAAAGACAGGTCCACAGATTCAATGAACTTTTGATATCTTTTACAAATTCAGACATGATTATAAATATTTTCTTTGTGGAGTATATCAAATCTAGGACTCCACTAGTGGCATGTGTCTCCTTCACAAAACATCCCTTCTCCCATTTTTAGGGGAAAAGGGCAATGCAAACAAATTCATTTTCCCCTCCTTTTAATTCTGAGGAGTTTGATAACATTTCAGGGAGGGATCATCATGACTTGAGGTCAAAAGGCAAAAAGGAACTTAGCAGCTTAGTAATGGCTAAATTCTCTTTTTATTATTTGCAATGCAAATCCTCTTTTTGTTCAACACAGAAGTCTTGCACAATAGCCTGTGTATGCACATTAGTTCCAACAATGCCTTCCTATGCAATCACATTGTAATTATACACTGTCATAAAGCTGTGGCTGCTATGAACTGCAGTATCACCCTATAAACAACTAATCTCAGTCTCTGCATTAGGACATGTCTCAGTCTTCCCCTCCCTTTACTATTTGCATACCGCCTTGATGCAGAGAACCTTTGCACTGCTTACAAACCAGTAAACCTGGATTTAATCAAGTTATTATCCTGTCTATTATACATTTTTAACTAGTTGTTTTAAAACAAATACCAAATAAATCTATTAAGTGCCACGTGGAAAAATTCCTGTAGGTTTATAACCTTGCAAGGCTTTATAAAGCAAAAATAAATCTTTGTTTAAAGTGTATTAGAATAAAGGGCGTGTATTATATAAGACATTCACATATGTGCGTGGGCGTATTGTCAGCTTTTATTAGTAAACTGCAAACTATCAGTCCTTTACAGTTACAGTCAGATGAAGAATTGCAAAACTTAGAATGCAAGATTGTCAAAAACAATTTAATATGTTTTAAACCCCATGCCCCAGAACTGTTTAATTATCAAACGGATGTTTATGATCTTTGTAAATCAAGAGCTCCCTTTTGTTTAATTCAGTACAGTATTTTTAAAAAATCAGTTAGCTTCCTTCCTACATGCACAGGCAACTTAAAGATGAGCACTTTTCTCACACTTTACACATTTCAAGCAAAGACTAATAAACAGGGAACATTCAAAAATCTTGAACTGAGATCCAGATACTGATCAGATGGAAATTTTAACAGGAGAAAAAATAGGCAAGAGACAGCTTCTTAAGTTGATAAAAAAGACATATAGAGATCATTGATGTAGCTTTGCTTCCCGCTCCCCCCCCGAGAGAGAGAGAGAGAATGGCTTTGCATGGTCTTCTTTTTAAATGTATTTTAAATACACTTAATGTTTACCGTTTTTCAAACAGAAGAAACAAAAGCTGTGTTTCACATGAAGAAAGGTACTTGTGTCACAGCACGTCTGCTGCTATTCTCCAGCCTGCATGTGCGTGGGCCCCCAAAAGAGCAAAGTCAGCTGCTCCTGTCATTTGGCAATACTGATATGGAGGTAGGGTGTCAAGGCCATATAAACGGAAACTTAAATGCAGATCTCCCTCTCTACGTTCTTTTAGCTTAATCTTGTTCCAAAAAATAACCACAGATCAACCGACTGATTTTAAAAAAGAGCAATACCACAAACACGGAAACAAATCAATAAACATAAAACTGCTGCAGAAAAGAGGGTGGGGAGTGGAATTCGTTTGCTCACCTTGGAAGCTAAAGGCAGCTCCGTTCCCAGCTCTGCTACTCCGAGGAGGGGGGACGCAGATGAAACAATTAACAAACAAAAACTTTGTTCCTTTCCCCCTGGGGCTCACTAAAAGCGTCACTTCCTCATACTGTAAGTGGAGGAGGCTCCCGATAGTCCCTTTAAGTCAACTCCTCCTCCTGCTTCTCTCCCAGAAGCTGCAGTTTAGAGTTCTAGTCCGGGACCCGCTTGTTCCTCTCCTCCAACCCTTGAGCAGTTAGTTCTGAGTGGCAGTAGCCGTGATCCTGCCAGGCTGCCCTTCTCAAAGCTCTTCGTTTGACCTTCTGAGCTTAGCATTTGTTACTAGTGTGTAGAAAAGAGGGGAGGGGAAGTTCTGCCGCACTGATTTGCGAAGCAAAACCTCGCTGTGAAATGCCGCTCTGTATATGTCATACCTTGCAAAACTCCTCGGTTATATAACGTGTCCAGGTCTCAGCCGTCCCCCGTTCAGGCTGATCTATTTACTTCTTTTTAATGGGAAAAGATTATAATGGGATTTTAGGGAGCAACTTGCAAGTGAGAATAGATTTCCCTGTTCTTTCCCCCAGCCCCTCCTGAAGTAAATACAGTAGGAATGGGATTGAAAGTGGGGAACCACAGAGTTCAGGGTTTTTGACAAATCTTCAGGTCTTTTCAGTAAATGCTGGATGTTTCACCAAACATCTTGAAACTTTCTAAAAGAATTTTCCTTTTGCTACAGAAAATTGTTCTCTCACCCAGTGGAATATGTACCTCTGTTTGTTTTCTGGGGGAACCTCAGGCCGAGGAGCCAGATGCGGCCCCTGGCTTGTCTGGATCTGGCCCCGGAGGCTGTGGGCCTCCCCCCAGCATTGAGGAGTCCGCACTAGTGCTCCAACACCCCAACTACTGGGCTGGAGCACACAAAATCTACTAGGCTGCCCCCTACCCCCCCAGGCTTTGATGTGGGAGGAAAGCGAGGGGACCATCTTTCTCCTTCTCAATTGTGTGCCGCCCCAGACTGATTTTTCTGTGGGTCAGCGGCCCCTGACCCAAAAAAAGTTCCCCACCTCTGAAATAGTTCACATTAAGTGCTGGGGGAACTTTCAGTCTCTTGGGGCAGAGAAAAAAGGTGCATGCTTGCACCTGCTCCACTCACTCACCCTGCTCCACTTTACATTAGAAAGTAAAATTTTTGTTCCATCATCACTCCCCGTGTAGACGGCATAAGAGTAAATAGTTATTGACAACAAGCAACACTTGAATAAATACATAAAGCAATGTTTTGGACAGAGTTAAAATGATCAGAAGAAAAACCCAGAGGGTCATAAAGAAAAATATACTAACAAGTCAATTCAGAATGAAGATGGCAACATTTTATGAAAACCTTCCTGTATATTCTTTTTTCTGTTTCACTTTTGATCACTTGCTATTTAACCCCACTCACATTTACTTCTCCCCACCTCCAGGTTGGATCTATCTACCACACAAAGATTAATACAGAATTGATCAAACCTGGGGATTTTTCTCATCTCTGATTTACATAGGTGTATACAGGCAGTCTCCGGGTTACATGGATCCGACTTACATCGGATCCCTACTTACAAACGGGGTGAGGCAACCCCGCGCTAGCTGCTTCCCCCCAGCAGACCAGGGAGACGCGAAGCAACCCCCCCCCCCCAGCAGACCAGGGAGACGCGGAGCGGCTTTTTTCAGCAGACACCTCAGCTTGAGAATAAAGGACTGAGGGAAGTGAGGTGTGGAAGAATAAAACTGAGCTCTGGAGAAATGTTTGGCTAGTGTTTCCCCTACAATATGTACCAGTTCCGACTTTCATACAAATTCAACTTAAGAACAAACCTACAGTCCCTATCTTGTACGTAACCCGGGGACTGCCTGTATGTACAAATGATCAGTGCAAACCACTCTACAAGGGGTTTCTAATTGCAGAGTGCTTTACAAAATAGGTCAGTATCATTATCTTCACAGTATAGATGTGAGAAACTGAGGCACAAGAAAATGAAGTGATTTGCTCAAAATCACACAGCAAGTTAGCTGTAGATCTGGGGAGGAGGGGTGGAAAGCTCCTAAGACAGTAACAAGCTCCAGGAGCATTACAAGTAAAAAGAAAACTGGTTTCTCTCGCAGACCCACTCCTGTCTGGCACCCTGCGTTGCTGCCTCTTATACAGATGCAGCAGTGCAGAGTAGCCAGGGGCTCCTTGGGAATGGGGCCAAAGTACACGGGCTGCCAACCCTGTTAGGCCCCTGTTAGGCCCTGGGTTCTATAGAATAGTTGACTAACCAATAAGAATTCATGAGGTTACTTGTCTATTCAATTAACTGATATTTAACATCCCTAGGCAGGATTGGTGTCCCTGGTCTCTGTTTGTCACAGCTGGGAATGTGTGACAGAGGATGGATCACTTGATAATTTCTTATTCTTTTCATTCCATCAGAAAACAGGAGACTGAGTTAGATGGATCTTTTGTCTGACCCAGTGTGGCTGTTCTTATGTTCTTAATAGAAACCAGGTTTCAGGGGTCCCAGCCTAGTGCTCTGTTTATTAGGCCACACATCCTCCCTTTTAGTCCATGTACAATAATGAAAAACCATATAATGCTAAAGGTGTAAGTCTATCCAGGCACGCTGATGACATATAATTTCTTATAAAAGAAAATACTTGCTCCACTATAGTCAATGCAAAATTCCCATTAATTTCAGTGGAACCAGAATTTCACCCATTATTTCCCAGTTTAGTGTTACCTATTTTTTTAAACAGCAAATATTTTTTCTCATTTAAATATTTTTAGTGTTTAACTTGTTAAAAATACCCAAACAAGCCACTAATGCAACATTATATAAAAAATAAAATAGAAGTTAGTTTTCTCTAGCACTATTATTATTTGCTATCCAAAATTGCTGTATTGATGGAAATGGTATTTCAGTCACTATTAACCCAATGCAGAAGGAATTATGAGTGGGATCATAAAGGGATGTAGGAATTTGAATACTGAGCCTGACAGGTCCTAACTTTTAGGAACCTAAAATAAAAAATCACAGGAAATGATCCACAAAGACATACATGCTAATTATTGAGCTATGGGAAAATGTGGCCTGTGGTGGAAACCTCTCTTGTTGATAAGTGATTAGTACAGAGCAACAGGACAAGACCCTGAATCTCCCACATAGCTACCCTAACCACTGAAACACAGTCACTCTCTCTCATGTGTTTGCACCCAATAACTGTTCTACCCTGGATAAATACTTAAATTACTATTGGGTCAGAGATGGAGGAAGAAAGCGCAGAAAGGTGACTCCTTAGTCCAATCATTAAGGCATCTACCTAGAAACCTGGGTCTAGTCCCCTTGCTCCAGTTATACTTTAATTATTTAGCCAAAATGGAATAGCTTCAACAAAAAAGAATGAGAAGCACCCACATAAGAATATCTCATTGCTCAATGACTGGAAAGTTCTTGAAAAGTAGGACATCCTTCAGTTCAAATCTTCTCTCTCTGTTGGGGGAAGGGGATTGAAGCTGGGTCTGTCACAAAACCAATAAGTGCTCTCAGCAGTAGGCTAAATGTTACAATGTGGGTAGTGCCACTACTTCCTTCTCTGGCCAGATTTTAAATGGGATCACCCAATCCAGTAGGCATACTCAGAAACCACCTGCTGGATTGGGCCCTGCATGTAACTTGAGCAGCCGAATGCCTGCCTCCCCGATATATGAATTGTTCTGGAACATATATGAGAAAGAGATGACCAACACCTGTAGGGAGGTAGCACTGTGTACCTGCAGCCTCTAAAATGTAGTGTCAAGGGAACTTTTGGCTTGAAGACTTAAGCACCAAATGAGTTTAGGTTCCTTACAGGTTTCTCAGGAGTTGCGTGGATCACAGTGCAGCCAGAACTGAAACTTGGGTACCTAAGTTTGCTGTCTAGGAACCTAAAGTGCCTTTCTGGATCTGGGCCTGTGTGCTTAGCAACTGGTAACAGACCAATACATAAAGGAGCAAATTTAAATATCTTGTAAAATGTGATGAATCCAACAGAAGGCAATGGGAAGTGCACACATTGGATCCAGGGTTGAATTTGCCCTAATAAAAACTAACAAGATGTACCATTTACAATGGAATTATTACTTCCTCCCATGCAAAAGTGTGATTGATTGAATCTATATTTTTAATGAAGAATGTGAATGGAAATGAAGAGAACCGATTTAAATTTCATTCATCTCATTTGAAAACCAGTACCTACTAAGCCCTCAAACCAGGTTGGAACATGCTAGAGCACAACCCTGCCTCCTAGCAAGGAAGAGTGTATAGCACTTCACCTGAGTTTTTTGTTGTCACTCAGCTGTAATGGAAAACATCACAACATAGTAATGCAAGTGACAAATGACATGTGACAAATGACATGATCTGGTCTATAGGGGCATATTTAGACTACACAGTTTTTTCAAAAAACCTGTCCTTTTTTTGAAAAAACTGTACCTGCGTCTAGACGGCCGTCGTGTTCTTTCAAAATTAAATCAAAAGAATGCAGAGGTTTTTTCGACAGCAGTAAACCTGCTTTTACAAGGAAAAATACCTGTTTCCAAAAGAGCTCTTTCAAAAAAAGGCATGTTTGGATGCACCGGAACCAGTTCTATAAAAAAAAGGCCTCCAGGAAAACCCCTGGTGGACAATCTTTCCCCAGCAAGCAGAACTCTCTAGTTGCTGTCTCCAGCCAAGTCTTAAAGACACAGGCACCCAGTTAAGCCAGTGTGCCAGGAAGCCGGCTGCAGAATATCACAAGTGGCCACACAGCTCACTCTGCCAGAACCGGTACCAAAGATGGTACAGCCAGGGCCGGCTCGAGCCATTCCTGTGCCCCGGGCAGCAGGTGTGCGACGCATGCGCGGGTCTGCCCCAGGTGCATGGCGCATGTGCAGCACCCTCCTCCCAGCGTGCTGCACACCTTACAGCTGCCATCAGGTGCTCCCCATAGGTTGGCGCCCCAGGCAGTTGCCCAGCTAGTCCCCCCCTTAATCCGGCCCTGGGTACAGCTACAAGGCTTCAGAGGCACCCCTCCACCTTCCCAGGATGCACCCGGGGGAACAAATGCCGTGTACCTGCATGGTGAGGGGCTGAGATCCAGTCCCTGCTGGAGCTGTGGGCAGAAGAGGCGTCACTCCTGGCCCTGCACTCACGTCGGTGGAATGCTGACATCTATGGCAGGATGGCCACTGCACTGTCCCAAAAGACAGGCCACCACCCTCGCATTCTTGACCAAGTGAGGGTCAAGGTGAAGGAGCTGAGTCAAGGGTATGCTCAAGCCCGTGATGCCAGCTCTCGCTCCAGAGCAGCACCTGCATCCTGCCCATGCTATAGGGAGCTCCACCAGATCATGGGTAGTAGGGACACAGTCTCTGAGGCACCTGGTGGAGTCAGGACTAGAGACACCTATGGTCACCCAGCCAGAGCAGCAGGAGAACGAGGATAACCAGCTGGTACAGGAGGAAGAGGAGGACACCATCACCCTCACCCTGGATCTGGTCCCTTAGGCCCAGGACTCCTCCAAGGAATCATCTGATGCCGGGGAGGAAACATCAGGTGAGTACTGTGAGATTGGCGCATGGATAGGGTGGGGGAGGCTGGTTCACAGGGGATGGGGCATGATAATCATGTGTAATGCTTGGCCTGGACAGCATGCAGCTGGCCAGTCAAACATGTGCAGCGGCAGTGTGCAACATGTGATCACAGGAGCCAGTCCCGCAACATGCATGGGCCAGGTGCAGCTGTGTTGTTGGGGGCGGGAGCAGGGATGGGTAGGCCACTCCAGGCTCCTCTCACGCACCTGTGAACCCACTCTGGATGGACACTTCCCTGGGCTGCTTATCCATGGGGTGGGGGCATGCAGGATGGGCCCTTGGGCACCTCAGGGCCCCTGTTAGGCCAGGGCTTCTATAACCCATAACCACGAGGGTTGGCCAACAGCCTGGGGATTAAGGGGTTAACAATGTCCCTATACCTAGCCAGGTAGCGGTCAGTCAATAGAAATGCAAGTAGGGATTTCAAACTGAGACAAAGGAAGTTTTGGGTTTTCCCTCCTTTGTCTCTGGCCAGTTTGCTTAAATACTGAGGGAGACAGAAGACATGTTTCTCTACAAGAAACGATACTTCACCATCTGTAAGTAGGGTAAAGTCCAGACAAATCCATCAGGTTTTATTGTTTTATGGCTTGGGAATTTGGATCTGATGTCTGTGCTGTTAGAAATGGGATTTCCTCTCTTTTGTAACTAAGTGCTTTGCCCATGTGAGTTCCTCATGAGTATATTAATTGGTAACTTTTTGCATCCTCTCTTTCGAAAGAAGTTTAAAAAAAATTTTGGAAAAGTTTCTTTCAAAAAAAGTGTGTAGTCTAGCAGTTAGGGATGTAAAGGATTAACTGTTACCCCTCAAGCATAAGTCTTACCCACATGCTTAGTGAGTAATTGGTTAACCATTTGCCCTGGCTGGCCAGAGCAGCCTCCTGCCTGCAGTGCAACACAGCAGAGCCAGTCGGACAGGAGCAGCCCCTTAGCCACGGGATCCCAGTTAAACATACCATTTAACCAGTTAATTTTTTAAACTGAATTTTGCATTTCTAATAATAATGTCCAGAATGTGTGTGCTCTGTCATCTTCTTGGAGATATTTTAACATGGCCATCCCCTTCATGCTACATTCAATGAGTTTGAACCTATCACCTGCAGACCCAGAGCCAAGCCAACATAATAATCACAGGGACAAAGTTCAAACTTACCGTGACATGGATATGTGTATTCACTAGTTACTTTGGTGAACTGTATATAAGGCTTTACAAAGTGTTCTATAGTTCCACAGCTCCTCAGTCTCCATGTCTTACACTACTGTTTATTCCATTATAATTTTTTACTTGCCATAGCTGTGGTTACAGTTTTCCTCTTTGTTGTTCTGATTTGCAAGGTTAGAGTGTGTATCAGACTATAATTCTATCAATGTAACAGTAACAAAACTCAATATACATGTACTCTCTATTAGGTCACTTATTTTATTACTAAATTGAAACATCTTAACAAACGAGAACATTTCCTAGACAATATTTAAAATCCCTAAATTCTTAAGCTTCTATAGTCATATCTTGTGCTTTAATTAAGTCATCTTTTATAAGCTTAAATTATGCTTAGTCAGAATTTGGATGAAAGATTTGCAGCATATCCCTGTGCTCTGCAAAAAGTGGAGCTGATATTCAGTAGGTGGCACTCTTTCCTCTGAGTCAGAGCTGAGGAAATGTCTCTTCCTTGTGGGAAAAGACATTGTGCTACTAGCCATGTAGTCCATTGGATGAAAGGTGAAATCAACATCCTCTCTATTTATGACTGAGTTGTAGCCATGGGTGGGCCTGAGTGTGCCACAGCCCATCCATCCCCTCTCTACCATCAGCTCCCATTCTGCTCCTGTTCTAGTGTTTGCCCCACTCCACCCACCCGACACTGCAGCCAGGGAGCAGGGTCAGGGAATGGGAGATTGCCCTGCTCCCTCTGCTTGCCTGGCACTCGCTGGGACATGGGGGCTTGCTGCTCTCTGCCCAGCCAGGCCCAGGGAGTGGGATCAGAGGCTTGTCCTGCTCTGCTTTCCCAGTGCTCCTGCCAAACAATGGGGTCAGGGGCTTACAAGCCTCCATGACCTGATCCTGTTCCCTCTAAGAAGTGACAGGTGGGTATATATAGTAGGGAAAGCCCTGTGGTTCTACTCCACAACTAGAGTGTAAACTGGGTAAGGGGAGCAAGGCAAGCTCCCAATCCTGCTCTGTAGATGGAGCAGGAGAAGCTCCTGTGCCCCAACACAACTCCCTTTAATTGGTTAACCAATTAAACAATATATTTAACCAGTTAGACAATTAAGGGGATTTTTCATCCCTAATTGGTGATGGCTGTCAAAGACAATGCAGGATTGATGACAGACTGTCTTCTCAGGAAATTTGCCAGGTTCTTGCTGACTCCAGAAGGTTAATGGGTGTTGGAATTATGCTATGTAGTTAACAACAGTTCCATGCATTGATTTGTTTTGTGGTGGGAGAGGACCCAGCTTTGTTATTTATTTAGTTCATTGTAATGAAGATAACAGGCAATACATCAACAGAGTATTATAGGACTGCGAAGAATGCCCCTTCCCGGTTCTGAGATGTTTATGTGTAGTTTGCATTCCCTTGGACCACTCCCCTTGTATTTATAAGTGGTTCAGGTGGGCTCCCCAGACTCTCTCTCTGTCATTTGTGACTAATGCCCTGCATAGCAACAGAATCACAAAGAGTGCCCCTTCTTGGACATTGTTGGGGGGCAGTCTCTTGATCAGCATGAAGAGGTGGAATTAAAACTGTCTTGCTCAGCTGTTTCTTTGTAAGAGTGGACTGATTTGAGCCAGAGCTTTAGGGACTTTCAACAAAATTTGGCAAGTGATATCATATGTATATGCGGCCTAATAATTTGAGGCAAGTCCATACTGTTGTAGTCAGGTACATTCAATAAAGACTGAAGTCAGAAGAATCTGTCCTAAGTATGCCCTCACTGTCATCTATTCTGACACCTATGAACTCTGTCATCTCTGATGGGATAAAAAGAGTGATTTCTCGTAATTCACCAGGAGGCACAGCAGGGGTGTGGCGGGTTTTAAGGGTGCGAGCTCCACACCCCGTGGCTCCCGCCCGCGCCCCGGGCCGGGGCCGGCGGAGTGGGGTGGGGCTCCGTGAACCCACCGCCTTAACGAGTTCAGTTATCCCGTCCTCCGGGGTCCATAAGTGAGCCTGGTCCTGGGTGCGATCTCCCCTCGCCCTGTATGAGGGCGAGGGGGCTCAGCGGACCCGGTCTGGTACCTTCCCGGGTGGCCCCCGGCCGGGCCCCGGCCGGGGCTCTGGAGCCGTCCCTCTAGTCCTGGTCCCTCCCTCTCGTTCCCTCTCGGCGGGGGGGGGGGGAGGGGGGTTGGGTAGTGTTCGGCTATTGCCGCCTTGAGGACCTCCGCTGAGGTCGGGGTGTGGGGAGTGGGGGACCCGGGCCCGCCCTCACCACCGGGTCCCAGCCCGAGGCCCTAAGTGGGGTGGGTGCTTTAGAGCGATCCCCCCATGACAGGCGGGGCAGCTGCCCGAAACTCGCCTGTGCACGGGTGCCAGAACGGTCCCGCTTTGGGCTCCTTCCACTCCCCCTGGGCCGGCCCCCTGGGCCGGCGCGAGGGTAAATCATTTACCCCGTCGCAGCCGCCACTCCCGTCCCAGGGCGAGTCGCCAGCTGCCGGCGGCGTCTCCTCTCGTAGCCCGGAAGGCCGGGTGCTTGGGGTGCCGGGAAGCCAGGGTGGCTGCCCTCTCGCTCCCCCCTCTCGGAGCGTCTCCCTGCCCCTGTTATGGGCGCGGGCGGGTGACGTCAGGGGCGCAAGCCCCGCCCCCTCCGGGGCTCTCTGGGCCGGCTCCCGCCGGAGCGCACCCTTGGCTCCGCCCTGGGACGCAAACCGGGGCGCCCTAACCGGGCGTTTCGTGGCCGCCCGGGGCTTCCCCCGCTTCCCCCGGCGCGTGCCCGCCCCCGCTTTCTGCTGTGATGGGGCTGGCGGCGCCGCGCCGAGCGGCTTTCGACCGTCCGCGGCTGCCGCTTCCCGCTTGGGAGGGGGGGCCTCCCCTGCTCTCAGTGCGGACCCCGCTGGGTCCGTCACAAGGGGGAAAAAGAAAGGGGCACAGTTTAGGCTTTTCAGAGTTTCCTGCTATGTTCTGTTTCAGCCATTCAGCTAGACACAGATAGATGTGGTGCCTTTTTTCCTTAGGTGTTCTACCACCACGGCAATGCATTTTGTAAAGATTCTTGGTGCCTTGAAGAGCCCGAACATTAGTACCCTATTTAGAGTAATTAGACTCACTGTAAATCTCAGATACATCCGACATGCCAGGTGAATTAAATGTGGAAGTATGTGTCTTGTAAGTCAAAAGCCACAAAGAAGTCCTGAGCCTGAAACAATGGAATAATTGTGGCAAATTTTACTATCATGAATCTGAGATGGTAATATATTCCTGTAGAACCTTTTCTATGGGTCTTATACAAAGCAAACAAATCACTTCTTTTAGTAACTGAGGGTATGTCTACACTACAACGTTACTTCGAACTAACTTAGTTCGAATTAGTTAATTCGAACTAAGCTAATTCGAACTAACGGATCCAGACTAAAAAACTAGTTCGAGTTAGCGTTTTGCTAATTCGAACTAGCATGTCCACATTAAGTGGACCCTGAACCGGGGTTAAGGATGGCCGGAAGCAGTGCCGGTAGGGCATCAGAGGAGGACTTAGAGCGTGGAGATGCTGTCTCAGGCTAGCCGAAGGCTGTGCTTAAAGGGTCCCGACCCCCACCCCGGACAGACAGTTCTCAGGGGTGCCTCGCTTGCAAAGCAGTCCTGGCTTGGCGTGCCCGGACTACCCACACTGGGCACATCACAGCACTCGGCCATCAGACTGGCTGCACTTGCCGCAGGCTGCCATCTGGGGAGAGGGGGCAATTGGGGGGCTGCAGGAGAGCTTCCACCCCCAGAAGCCCACAGAGCCAGTCCAGTCCTCCCTATCGGGGGCTCGTACCCCATTCCTCCCTCACCTCCTTCCACTTACCCTTCCCTAGCCCCTCTTTTTGATGTACAAAATAAAGATAACGTGTCTTACAAAATGGAATCTGTCTTTATTGAACAAAACTGGGGGAGACTGGGAAAAGGAGGTGGGAGAGGGGAAGAGAGAGGGTGGGAGAGGGGAGGGCAACTAAAATGATCAGGGGTTGGGAACAGGTCCCATATGAAGAGAGGCTAAAGAGACTGGGACTTTTCAGCTTAGAAAAGAGGAGACGGAGGGGGGACAGGATAGAGGTCTCTAAAAGCAGGACTTGAGTGGAGACGGTGCATCAAGAAAAGTTCTTCATTAGTTCCCATAAAGAAGGACTAGAGGACACCAAAGGAAAGGAATGGGTAGCAGGCTTCAAACTAGTAACAGAAAGTTCTTCTTCACAAAGCAAAGAGTCAACCTGTGGAACTTCTTGCTGCAGGAGGCTGTGAAGGCTAGAACTGGAACAGAGTTTAAAGGGAAGTGAGATCAAGTCATGGAGGTTGGGTCCATGGAGTGGTATTAGCCAGGGGGTAGGAGTGGTGTCCCTGCCCAAGGTTTGTGGAAGGCTGGAGAGGGATGGCACGAGACAAATGGCTTGGTCACTGTCTTCGGTCCATCCCCTCCAGGGTCCCTAGGGTTGGCCGCTGTCGGCAGACAGGCTACTGGGCTAGATGGACCTTTGGTCTGACCCAGGACGGCCATTGTAAGCTCAGGGCTCAGGGTCGGGGGTCTCAGTGGACCCCCTTGATTCTCTTGCACACCTGCTCCTGGGTGGCCAGGCTGGCAGCTCTCCTGCCCTAGCCGGCCACTTTCCTGTGCCTAGCGCGGAGATCGTGGACAAGGTCCACGATGTCCGCACTAGCCCAGGTGGGTGCCCGCCTCTTGCGGTCCCGGGCAAGTTCCCGGGAGCCACCAGCCTGGTCCCGGGAAGAGGGGGAGGGCTGGGGGGCATCGGGTGGGTGGCTCGATCCGTGCCAGGTGCAGGGTCTGCTGGCTGGGTACCGTAGCCAGCCCGTGCCCCTTTAAAGGGTCCGGGGCCGGGAGGGGGGCAGACGAGTTTCCCTGGTGTTGGCCAGAGTGGCCACCAGGGAAACCTGGGGAGGGCTAGCCTCCCACTAGTTCGAATTAAGGGGCTACACACCCCTTAATTCAAACTAGCTAGTTCGAACTAGGCTTAATCCTCGTGGAATGAGGATTACCTAGTTCGAACTAAGCGCTCCGTTAGTTCGAATTAAATTCGAACTAACGGAGCGCTAGTGTAGCGCCTATGAAAGTTAGTTCGAACTAACGTTCGTTAGTTCGAACTAACTTTGTAGTGTAGACATACCCTGACTTTTGTTAAAAAGGTCCTAACAAGGAATGGGAAAGGAGACAAGTAGGGAGTAGGCAAAGGAATTGGACAGGGTATCCCAGGGTGACAAAGTTTCCTCTAATTTTTTCCATTCATGTGCAGAATAAATGTTATGTATAGATATGCATCACCAGTAGAAGCAGTCAGCTGTGGGTACTCTGCAAATCAGCTGGACAACATTTGAATCTCCTGTCTGGCTGTGGGGAGGCATACCTCCAGGATCCAGTTGTCGGGGTACAACCCCCCCCTCCAATCCCATCTCCGACGGTGAAAGGCTCACCCTCCTGCCCTCTTTGTTAGGGTCCTAGATGGTGGATTCGCCGCTTGGGAGCGTAGTGCGCGCTTCTGCCACGGCCATGCCCTCGATGCTTCCCGGTGGTTCTCAGCCGGGGGAGGGAGTAGGGGGGCCCAGGCCCGCCCTCACTCACGGGCCCCAGCCCAGGGCCCTAAGAGCAGGTCCGGCTGGACCTACTCAGCCGGTGGGGGAATCTAACCCCGAAACCCTCCGGCTCGCCGAGCCAACTCCAGCCCCTGCCCTGGGCTGCTTCCTACTCCCAACCTGCCGCAGCAACCGCTTCTGTGGCACTTGCGCCTGCCTCTGCCTCTGACCCTGGCTCTGGGCCTCTCTTCCCCCCCTCCCTGCAGCTTCCCGCCGTCCTTTTAAATTACCCACCGCCCTCCTATGTCATCCCCCCGCGCTGCTCCTCCCCCTCGGTGCGTCCCCGGCGCCTCCTCCCTGACGTCATTCCATCGGACGTCGGGGCCACCACCGCGCAGGGCAGCGGCCGTGCAAGCCGCGCAAACCCGCCGCTTCTCCCCAGCAGCGCCGAGCAGCGCAAGCGCCACCGCCGGCTCCATGTGGGGCGGGTTCGCCTCGGCGGGGCAGAGGCGTTCCGCCCCGTCACACTGGCTGCTTAAGTGCTCAGCTTACAGGGAACACTGGTGACAATGTCCAGCACCCATTTGTGGCCTGTAAGTCTGTCCATGCCCAGCAGAAGAGAGCAAGAAGATTTGTATGTGTCAACTCTATAACAGATGTGGCATGGCTCTCAACCATCTTGGCAATCTGAAGCCTCTGAAGGGGAAGCTACTGTGCAGTGGAGGATGATAACCAGGGCTTCCAACTTTCTGAGCAGATATTCTGCTTGGGGTGACCATGGGAATAAAATAGTGTTATGTGTCTCGGAGATGACTGTAACCAGAAAGGCTGGTAGTAAAGCACTCACGTATAAATACTCAGAGATCTAACATGACCATTGCCTCCTTCAGATTCTCAATAGATTCTTGTAATAAAAAATAAATCCTAAATTCCCATCTTCATTTCTCTCAATGTCAGGTCCGTAGCAAAGAAGCCTTGTACTTTATGACCACTATGGCAATAGACTGAGCAGGTTTATCAGATCTGTCCATCACAAATTGGAGCTATCATCTAACTTAACTTCATTGTACCTTTCCTGACAACCTTTTGGGAGCCAAGAAAGGAATGGGGACACCCTTTCTCACATTAAAAAAATGTACGTCATGTGTAAGGCTTGATAATTATTCACACTATAGAATTGCAGAGAAGCTGAACATGTCTTTTGATGAAAGAGTCCAGTTTTTGGGGGGCCATCCTGGTAGATCAGGTTCTCTCTTGAACCTCAGACAATGAGCAGCAATGCTGGATGCAGACACAAATGTCTGAAGCTCTCAGATGGGATTTGGTATTGTTTTTCCCACTTGCTTCAAAGTTACAAAACTTGAAGCCAGGGTGTGTCTCAAACTCTTCACAAAAAACAGCATGACTTCACTGATTGGAATGGCAATTCTAGCAGACACCAACCATCTGAGGATGTCTGTGACGTACAGGATATAATCCAGGTGAGTTGAGACCTGTATCACTTGCACTCTGTACCCTGGGGTGCCTTACAAAGCTTTG
This sequence comes from Pelodiscus sinensis, assembly GCF_052426305.1. NCBI lineage: Eukaryota > Metazoa > Chordata > Testudines > Trionychidae > Pelodiscus > Pelodiscus sinensis. The sequence continues at coordinate 66,608,525 of NC_143056.1, read as the reverse complement.
CTGTTGCAGTTTTCAACCTGGATTTCTCACAACTGGCCACCAGCATGCAGGCCACTCTGAAATGTGTTTCTGTAACTGTAGCTTATCAGTCAGACCTTAGGTCTCATCAGCTTTTGGTTATATTACTGGGTGCTCCCAACACACACTCAGTTTTAGAGTTTCTCCCAGAAATGTATGTTCATCCCTCTCACAGACTGTCCACAAATAAGGTCTGTTGTACCTTTAAATGAATAATGCACACCAAATTATTATAATAAATGAAGTTACTCAGACACTAACTTAAACACACTAGATTAGATAAAACAGTAAGTTTATTAACCACAAGTTAGTACAAGTAATGAGACATGACAGTTAGCAATGGTTACAAAACATAAAATACTTACTAATGCCTAATTTAAAACTGTATTATGTTCAAACAAAAGTTTTCAATACATGCTTTCAAGCAGGACTACTGACCAAACTGTTCAGATCAGGAATCCAAAGGCTATTTCCTTTTGCCTTCTCAGGTACAAAGAAAATGTGTGTGTGAGAGAGAGAGAGATGGGGTTCCTGAACTTTCTTTTTATAATTTCAGTACCGGTACCCCTTTTGAAAATCATTTTCAGCTGAGAACCAGGAGACAGAGTCAATGTAGAAAAATATTGCCTGCTGGCTTTTTTTCCACACGTTTGAACTTTCTTCCTTTTTCCTTTCTGCTCGATGACTTAAATGCTTAAATGCATCTTAAGAAAAGCACATATTTCTTTGTTTAGAAAAGACCATTTACTGACTTCTGCAAAGGCAGGGCAGCAACATCATCCACATTGGCACACATTTTATCAGGACAATACGGACCAGCAAATTATGAATTTTCAAATGATACTTCACAAGGCATACCTTGTACAACAATTATTACAATAGTGTAAAGGGTGTGAATACAGGGGAGTATTCTGTCAATGTCACATAGCTTTTGTGTGTTCTTTTGGATTACTGTTGTATCAACATCAAGGTATCAATTAGTCTCAAGAGCAGCTCCTGAAGAGCACAAAAGTGGACAGCTGATGTTAGGGCTTTAGTGACAGCCTCATCTGGGGACATGGATAATTCTTTAACTGGTAAGGGAAATTGGGGTTTTCCTTAAACCAACTCTGCTTTCTCTCTCTAGATTCCAATAGCTCCAGTAATAGTGCTTTGCTTATTAATGATGAGAGCAGTCTGAGTGTTCCTCTTCAGTTTTGTTTTGAAAAACAGTATTGGGACCACAGTATTGGGAAACAGGACCTATAAGGTTTTATGCTCAGCTACTGTTGGCTTGCTGTATGGTCTTGGGCAAGTCACAAACACTAGAATAATTTTAAAAAACCACATTAAATCATTACATTTGATTACAAAGAAAAGTAAATAAAAAAGGCCTGATTCTGCTCTCTTTGAAAGGGAAGGCAAAACTGCCACTCATGTGAATACAAGTTGGATCGTGATCTAAATAAAATATATTTTAGATAACAGTAAATTAGGAAGCTGCTATTTTGACAATTTCATTGTCCACATTTATCCAGACAGATGAATTTAAAAATATTAAATTTAACAGTAGGTTAAAAAGCAAGTGAAATTAATTCAATAATTTTTCAAATTACAGAACTTGCACCAGTTTTAAAACTTTTCTCATTACAAACATTGGAAATAAGATAGGGTTGCTCACCTTGTGCAGTAACTAAGGTTCTTTGAGATGGTTGTCCCTATGGGTGCTCCACGTTAGGTGTTTTCATCGCTTTTAGTCATAAATTTAAGATAGTGCCCTCGGTCAGCTGCGCATGTGGGCAGCTGGCATGTGCTATTTGTAATGGCTACTGTGCATGCACAGCCAACTGACCCTTCAGTTCCTTCTCTGCCCAGAAACAAAGGAGTTCTGGAGCAGAGGGGAGGAAGAGCCATAAGGTGGTGGACTACCCATAGGGACAACCATCTCAAAAAACCTCAGTTACTGCACAAGGTGAGTAACCCTCTCTTCTTCAAGGAACTTCCTTGTGAGTGCTCCACCTGAAGTGATTATTAAGCAATGTTCTTGTCTGGTGCAGGAAGCTCTGTTAAGTCTGTATGGACTGTGGACAATATAGTATGCCTGAACTAGCTATCTGTAGCTGCATAAGAGTCAATAATACAACGCTGACTAAAGATGTTGTCTAAAGATGTGAGTTGAAGCCCATATAGCAGCTCTGCAGATGTCTCAGATAGGTACGTTTTTGAAGAATGTAGTAGAAGCTGCCATTGCTCTAGTACAGTGTGCCCTTATTGTTGTTGGGGGCTCATGGTTAAGTAAAGAGTATGAGAGGCAGATATAATCAGATATCCATTTGGATAATCTCTGTTTGGAGATAGGCATGCTTTGTGATCTCTCTGTAACAGATATAAAAAGGCTGGTAGACTTCCAGAACAATTTTGTCTTTTGTAAGTAAAAGGCTAATGCCCTACGGACATCCAACGTATGAAGCATGATTTCCTTGTTGTTGGCGTGAGGCTTGTGGGAAAAAGGGGGTACAACCAGTAAGTATATGGGCTCATTGGAATGAGGTAAGTACCTTGCGAAGGAATTTAGAGTGTGGGTGGAGGCCAACCTTGTTCTTGTGGAACATAGTGTAAAGGGGGGTCTATCATCAGGGCTCCCAGTTCACCAACTATGTAATGAAGTAATGGCTACTAAAAATGCTGTTTTCATGGATAAGTGCAACAAGAAGCATGTTGCCATGGGTTCAAAGGACTTCTCTGAGCATGAGGTTTAGATCCCATGTGGAGTTGGAACCTTGATTGGAGGATGTGGTTTGTAATCGCTTCATAAATCGTTTAACTATAGGATCTGTGAACATGGAGAATCCGTTGATTGTAGTAGGGATGTTAAATAGCATTGACTACTCAATAAGGGGGTTCACTGTGGCTCTGCTAAAAAGAAGACCCACAGTGTCTGGGACCTTGCATAAGCTAGGACTGCTCAGTCCCGGCTCATGCTATTTCCCCCACTGTACCTCTGCCTCCCCTATCCCCTTGCAGAGACAGTGCTGGGAGGTGAACCGGCTTTTAAGCCAGTACCCTCCAGCACTGGCTCCTGCTCCTGCTCCTTGCAGCCTCTAATACAGCAGTGATTCGACTACTCAATAAGCCTAGGCTTATTGGGTAGTCGACTAGTCGCTTACATCCCTAAATTGTAGAATGTCATGCTGTAATGGATGAGAGATGCACTCTTAGGGTATGTCTAGACTACATGCCCCTGCCGGCAGAGGCATGTAAATTAGGCTACCTGACATAGTAAATGAAGTGGGGATTTAAATATCCTTGGCTTCATTAAAATAAAAGTGGCCGCCGCGTTGTGCCGGCTCAGCTGATCATCGGCACAACGCAGCAGTCAAGATGCAGATTGGTCGACAAGGAAAGACTTTGCTGACCGATCCTGTAAGCCTCGTTTCATGAGGCATAAGGGATCGGTTGTCAAAGGCTTTCCTTGTCGACTGATCCGCGTCTTGACTGCTGTGTTGTGCCAACGATCAGCTGAGCCGGTACAACACGGGAGCCATTTTTATTTTAATGAAGCGGGGGATATTTAAATCCCCGTTTCATTGACTACGTCGGGTAGTCTAATTTACATGCCTCTGATGGCAGAGGCATGTAGTCTAGACATATCCTTAGAGCCAAGGAAAAGCCCTGCATGCTTGAGTGATAATAGAGATTGTAAAATTTCAGGGAGGCTGACTAGCGAAGGAAAACGGTTGTGTGAATTGCACCACAGAATGAATCTATTCCACTTATGGATGTATGTCTTTCTTGTAGATGGCCTATGAGAATTTAGAAGAATCTCCTACACAGGGGTTAAACACCTTAATTCTAGAGGTGGCAGCCAGCGATGAGCCATGCTTGGAGGTGAAGATTCTGGATACAGGGATGATGAAGCCTGCCCTCATCCTCAGTGAGGAGAGTGGAAACGGGAGGAAAGCTCCACAGAGGAGCCTGCATCATCCGAAGCAGGTAAGGGAACCATGTCTGTCTGTGTCAGTTTTAGAGCTACCAGGATGACTCTGGCTGTATCCTGCCTTATTTTCAGAAGCAGCTGGTGAAGTAGGGATAATGATGGGAAGGCATACATCAGGGTTTCATCCTATTTCATTATGAATATGTCCCCTAGGGATTAGGGACCTAGACCAGCCCTGGAGCAGTATTTGATGCATTTGATATTGGTGCTATTTGCAAACAGGACTACAGTGGGGTATCCCCATTGTTTGAACATGGGTCTCAACATGCTCAGGTTGATCTCCCATTCATGGTTTAAAGTAAACAGTCTGCTGAGATTGTCCTCCAGGACATTTTCTTTGCCTGGGAGATGGATGCTTTGGGGGTGATATTGCACATAATGCACCATTCCCAGAGCTGGACTGCTTCTCGACATAGCGGAAAAGAGCTGGCTCCATCCTGGCAGTTGATGTAAAACATGGTTGTCAGGTTGTCTGTAAGTCTGTGTACTGATGTGTTGTGAATGAGGTAGGCAAATTGCTGGCAGGCTGCATTCAGAGTTCCCAGAGGTTGATATGGAGTTTGGACTCCTCTGGTGACCACAGGCCTTGAATGACTTGTTGACCAATGTGAGTTCCCCATCCTAATAGTGATGCGTCGTCCATAGTTATGATGACCAACAGGGTTGTGGAGTGAAAGGGAACTCCCCTGCAGGTGTTGTCCATCTCTGTCCACCAGGTGAGGGATTCTTTCACCCTAATTGGCATGGACAGACATTTGTTTATGTAGTGAACATATGGCCCATATACTGTACGAAGCCAGGCTTGCAATGGTCTCATGTGGAGGCGAGCATGTGGTATTATGAACATAGCCATGTGTCCCAGGAGCTGAAGACAAAGCTTTGCTGAGACCTGTGGACTATGCTGTGCCTGTCCTATCAAGTCAGTGAGTGCTGTAGCTCTGATGAGTAGTAGCGACGCAACTGCAGTTGTACAGTTGAGGTGGGCCTTTTATGAACTCAAGACTTTGTGTTGGAGTCAGAGTACTTTTGAAGGCTGAGTTGCAGTCCCAGTTAGTTGGCAGGCATTTACCATATTGTTTGTGCTACGGGGGTTCATAAGTAAGGGTGGGGTTCATGGGTAACGCCAGCTTGGCAGCTGGGGAGGTGTGTAAAATGTTTGTTAATTTGTGCTGGATCCCTGGCAAGTTAACAAGTGATATATCCAGGGCATCTGCAACATGTCTATACAGCTCCTGGAATGATTTGAAATCATATCCAGAGATGGAGGCATTATTGTATTGTCTGATGAGGATGATATATGGTTAGGTGGTGGAGAACCTGGTGTTGACACCTCATCTCCTGTCCTTGATTCCTCCTCAGGTCTCAAGAGAGAGGTTGAGGAAGAAGGAAGATATTCAGGACCTTGATGCAGGTGTTCTCTGCTGTTAAGTCTGGGTCTGCTGTAGCCTGTGGCTATGTCTACATTCACAGCTTCTTGCGCAAGTACAGCCGTTCTCGCACAAGAATCCGCAGAGCGTCCACACTGCCCGTCCGCTCTTGCGCAAGGAAATTTACAGTATGGAATAGTAAGAGAGGGCTTCTTGTGCAAGTGCTACGCTCTTTTTTATCAGGTGTAAGCCCCTTGCGCAGGAGCTCTTGCGCAAGAGGGCAGTGTGGACGCTCGGCAGAGATTTCTTGAGCAAGAAAGCCCTATGGCTAAAATGGCCAGCAGAGCTTTCTTGCGCAAGAGAGCATCCACACTACCATGGATGCTCTTGCACAAAAGCACAGCTTGCACATGGCAAGATGTTCTTGCGCAAGAAGCTGCCAGTGTAGACATAGCCTATATGCAGCCAAAGGGTCCCAGTATGGCCAGTTGGAAGGGACTGGTTTTGGTGGTGGTAACCATTGTGATGACCACTGAATAGGATGCTGCACTTGTTTTGGTGACAAATGCCTTGGTGTACATACACTGATGGAGTCATTGTCCTCATCACTAGATAGCTACAGAAGAGGATCTGATCCTGATGGTGTCACAGGCAGAGAAAAATGAGATGTATTCAGCCTGACATCGGTGCTGAACAATGGCATTCCTGGAACTGAGGTGACTATGAGATCTGCAGCTATATTGAATTGCTGCGGTGTTGGTACACTCAGTGCTGGTGTCAGTACTTATGCAGTACTTATGCAGTCTGTGGCAGGGACTTGGTTGGCTGAGATTGTGCCAAAGTCTTAGAGCTAGACCGTATTTGGTCTTTTTCCTGTTGGGTCATCCCAGTACCAGATGTACCCAGAACCTCACTGTCCAGTGCCTTGTACTGCTTGTGCCAAGGCTGACTTCTTTGAATGTGAGCTCCTTTTCTGACTTTTGCACATGCTTAAATAGACACAAGTTGTAGTCATTAACTTCAATACTCGTGTGCTTAAAGTAAAGTGAGTACATAAGTATTTGTGGGATTGGAGCCATAAATCAGTGTCTCAACTGTAAGCATGTGTGGGAACATAGCAAATACAAGAAGATATCCATGTAAAGAACTGCAGATCCAAGTGATAAATATGTAATCAATGGCATATGAGCAACTGCATGGAGGACGTATATCTGCCAAAAAATCCGAGTTATTTTGAACATCTCACAATATAAATTATTCACTTTTTCCAGCAGTATGATCCATGCATCCTGTTATCTACACTAATATTTTTTATGTGTACAGACAGCACTTAAGCTTTACAATACCCAAGAGATAAATTTGATTATTTCCATGCTACAGCTAGGGAAAATGCAGGCACAAAAAGATAGAATGATTGACCCATAGACAAACAAGTTAGTGGTAAAGCCAAAGGAAGAACCTAGGCGTTTTGACTCTCATCCCTACACTATCCCTACTCATATTTGCTCGACTTAAAGTGACTAGAACAAAGGCTATAATATTGACAAGGATTAAGCACTCTGAATCAGAGGGACTTTATTTTAATATACCAAAGATTACCCATGTCACCAAGAGGTGACTTTGCATAGAATATATTCTCTTATCTTTGTGTCCAAAACCTCCAGATCACACGAGGTATTTTATCCCAACCTGCTATCAAGATGAGATGTAAACTGTTAGCAAACCTTGCATCTGTTGAATTATTTGCTGAGGAAAGCAAAGCCCTTCACCCTCGTAATTTGAAGACATTGCTGTTTCACTATAGACAAAATACATTTGTACATACTGTATCAATCCTGCAAAATGGAATAGGGATAAATTAGATGACACTCTCAGTTTGTCTACAATGAACATTTAGTATGCAGAGGGTTGAGGTGTGAATCTACCACATATTAGCTTTCTGCAGACTGTGTGGATCCTGCTGATGGTCATTAAAATGTGTTAGTTTGCTTTACTCTAGTTCTTCTTGAAATGAGACTAGATAAAAGAAAAGCTATTAATGTAGATCAGTAGGATCCACACAGTCTGCAAGAAGCTGGTGTGGGGAGATGCATACCCAACCTGCTGCAAACCAATTGTTCATGCAGAGAAGTCATCAGCCTTTTTTATTCTACCACTAAAAAGACACCACATATCCCACACTTCTGAGTGTAGGATACCTAATACTCAGGTACTGTGTTGCCAGTTGCTCCTGAACTAAATAGACAGATATGGAATTAATAATAGCTTTGAATTTAATCTTCAAAATACATTGGTAATAATTTACACTAATCCCTGAATGCAAAAGAATAGAGTGAAAGGGCAACGAGTGGAGCATCTCAACAGCCAGGATCTGGTAGATATATTCAACCACACAACTTCCCGTTTTGGACATGCCAGGTTACAAGTTATGTATGATTTTTTAGTTTAATACCCGGATGTCAGGACAGGCAAAACATATTATATAAGCATGGATTTTTCTCTTGTGAATTATCATTTTATTCATAAGTTTACAAAAATGTTCTCCCAGCAGCTGTTACAGAATATGTCCAGAGATATCCACTCAATCATGTATCTGACTATATATTTTAAGATGTGCATCAGTCTGTTAAAGAACTTCTAAATGGTAAGAGCTAGAACCACTAAGTTTGCTATGTAGCTTTCTCTTATAACTTAAAGCAAGGTAAGGGCTTAGGTCTGCCAAGGCAATAGGATGTGCCTGGAATTTGATTGCTTCTCATAAAAGGGAAGGATTGGGTTGGAGGGAGTTATAATGTAGAATGACCATAGAGAGTACTAAGGCGCCAGAGATGGGGATCATGACAACTATGACTCCAGTGGGCCAGCAGAGAGTACAGGTGGAGAAAGAGATGCTATCTACTATATATTTCAGAGAGTTGGTCTCATTGGGCATCTGTGAATCTCTCTGTTTTTCTCCTGGCTGCATCTGCTGCAGCAATCACGGACAGGTGTTTCTTACATAACCCCAAGCTGCTGTGGTAAGACAGGGCTGCATAGTGAACCCCTCAGCCCCATCCCTATCGCGGAGCAATAATTTAAATGAAGACAAACTAAACTTATTTGAATTATGCACCCGAGTAACACCACATAAGACTTCTATAAACTTAGATGCCAGAAACATATTACATTAAAAAAAAACTCCAGCTAGAATGTTCAAGACACATTATTCAAGTGGGCTGGTAAGTCATTCTCCTGAAATGCAGCTGAGCAAGAAAGATATGTTGCAAGGGATCTCCCTCCCCAGGCTACTACTGCCAATAAACATCACTGAAATGAAGCTGCTGGTCAAACTAATAGTGAGTGTTGACTAATCTTTTCTGATACTTAAATATCCTTAGAATTCTACAGATGTGAGTCATTTATGGTGATTTTGTGGAGGGAATTTGTTTTCCAAAATAGATCCTATTTCCCTTATGAAAATGTAGTAAAATTGTATTTTACCTGCTATATTTGTATTGTGTTAGTAAGAGAACTTACTCTATTAGCTTCAATATAACTTTCCTTAGAATGATTTTATTTAAACTGCAATTGTTCAAGCAATTACAAATACAGTTATTAAAAAATAAAAATGTATGCTTTGGAGGGAGCTCAGATTAATGTTCTGATCTCAGATGAACTAAAAACTGCCAAAGACACAACACTAAAAGTGCCTCTTGTAAAGATTTCTTTACGGCAGTTTCAAATTATTTCTAATTTGCTAGTTCTTAAACATGCTTTAGATTTTGTTTTCCTCCTCTGAAAATGTGAGATGGAATTTTTTTTCATTTTTCTATCTTGAAAAGAATATACTATTTAATTAAATCCTGTTAATACCAATACAGATTTCACAATATGAACTATATAATAGTTCACCTGGTTACACAAAGAAAGCTACAGTTTATATGTATCATATGCCTTTTGTGTTTTCCATTTGAAAAATCCACAAAAGGATTGCTCTTATGCACAACATAATAAGATTATTTAAATACCTGCATGCTCTGTGTAACTTTGCATAGTTTCATTTCCATCACCACTAGTCATTGAGATAAAACACCTACAAGTGAATAAAGTGTTCTCCATTAACAGAGATCTCATATTTTCTTGTTTACTTATGAGTTGTAACATTGCAGACAATTATGATAAGGCATGTACAATCAGATATTAAAGCTTTTATTGCACAATTAAATGAGGCAATTAAGGATGTCCTTTATATAGCTCTCCTTACAGGACATGCAAATGTATTATATCAGCATTCTTGCACTTAAAAAAATCCCTTGTAATGTATTAAACTAATTAGCATCCTTGGTTCACATATAATATTCTACATTAGGGATATTGTAATCATCAGAGGGGAGAAATCATAAATCTCAAAGCTCTATGAAGTCAGGCTGTAGCAGCTCTCTCAGCCAATAGTGGGATCAATGCACATTCTGAAATGACTGATTGTCCAATGGGTCAGTACTTTACATAGACTCATTGGCAACTGGGCACATTCCTGAACAGCAAGTGACTAAAACATACCATTAATACACAATGTTTTAATGACTTGAGGTACTTGACAAACAAATCACAGCTTTTCAGCTGTTTAAGGATAACACCATCAATTAATCACCTGCAATAGGCTAGAGAACTATACTCAACTGCATTTGTACCATGCAGATAGTATAACAAACCTAATTAGGGCCTCTGGGCACCATGGTAATACACAATTACAAATGTTAATAATGCAAGTTTGTGTTTACACACCAAAAGTGACTTCAACTACAGAAAAGTGATGGTATGTAGTAGAGCTACAATTCTCAAAATGGCACTTTTATAAAACTTGGACATTTGTGAGCAACAGGTTGCAATTTTAGCCTAGATTATTAGGAGTTGTAGGCCATGTTATATGCAATTTCACCTATATTTTGCAATCAGGTTTAACATTTGATGCATGATCTTCATGTGACAATAATATGACCATTTGTAATATACCAATTCCTCTGATGGATACAGCCACTCCCTTTGTAGTAATAAGGCAATGAGTCATACCTCATACAGTTACACCCAGTGCTTGCACAGATCTGGAACTAATTTTATGAAAGTAATAACACTTCAAGGCTAAGAAACAACGAATGGTCCTGCAGCACCTTAGAAATAAGCCATGAGCCAACACAAAAGAGTAGTCAGCCTCTTCTGGTGACAGAAGTCACCTGGCATTTATTGACTCTCCTGCCCAGAGCACACTAGTGGTGTACAGCTGGCAAGTGCAGGCACCTGGGCTCTCATGTTTTACTGCGGGCTGAGTGTACAGTCAGACTCGCCCTGTTCTTCGCAACAAAACGTTAACTGGGCGACTGTCAATGGGCGCTCTGCAAACACAAACGCTCGGTGCCGGTCCGGGACCCATCCCTGTCCTCGCCGAGCCCCCTCCCCGGGCGCACAGAGCGAGCTACCAAAGCGCTCGCCTTGCCCCGGCCTAGCTTGCAGCAGGACTTGCTGGCCCGCTTACTGAGGCGGAAGGGAGGGTGGTTTCCCCGCGCGCCGCCAAGGGCCGAGCGACGCCCGAGGCCCCGCGTTCACACGAGCGCCCTGCGATTTGTCCCCCGCACTGCCATCAGCTTCTCGCCCCAGTCAGCTGCCCAGCGCCAGGCCTACACCCACGTGGGCCCACTCGCCATAGCAACGAAACGCTCCCCCACGTACTTCAACCTCAGCCCCTACTGCGGGCGGCGCGCCCTTTTAACAGCCGTGACCCACAGGGCTCTTTTAAGCGGTGGTGAGCGCATGCGCGCGGAGTTAGCGGGGCGGGCAAAGTCCAGTTAGTTTAATGAGCTGCTTGCTGGTCTCGCGCCTTAGAAGGGTGCGCACGAGTCTCGGACCCGGTAAGTGTTGCCAGCCGGCGCGCGACGACTACAACGACATCTACTCCACGCAGGCGCTAGGGGAGGCGGGCTTTTCGTTAACAGACTCCAAGCGCGTGTTCCAGCAACCGTCTGTCAGCACGCGCACTTGCGCTGGGCTGGGGAGAGGGAGAGAGAGAGAGAGAGAGAGAGAGGAGGAGGCGGGGTCGGCGCCGGCGCCGGCGCCTGCCAGTCCGCACCTGTCATTCTTCGTTGAGCTGCGCTCGAGACTCCCACACGTTCCCTGTCCCCTCCCCCGATCCCCCCCCCCGGAAGACGTGAGGAAGGGGCGGCGTTTCAGTCGGAAATCACGGCGGAGGCCGGGCCTGGCTGCGCTGCAAGGCACGGGAGCGCCCCGGGTGTGCTGTCAGGTACGGGCCAAGCCGGGGCCTGGCGCGGTTCGGTGCCCTCTGTGCTGGGCTGTGCCTCCGCTGTGGGTGTTCCCCACTCACTGGGGCCCTACTCACTGTTGCTCTGTAGCTTGAACAGATGCTGCTGTGAGCTTGCAGAACAGTGCAACAGTGAGTGCGCAGCCCTGTGCCGCCAGGCCCCCGGAGCACGAAGGCCAGCGGCTGCTGTTTTATAAAAGGTACCAACGATGGAGCCACCCTGAATGCAAACATGCCTCCCAACCAACCTCCATAGGTGTTCTAGTTCACTGTTTCTCAACCTTTTCTTTATAAAGTACCCCTTTAAATATATATAAGTACCCCCCAGTACTTACAGTTTTCAGACACACATTTTTTTTCTACCATTGCAACACATTTATTTAAACAACTTAATCGTAGTCAGGCGGGTAATGAAATTTTTGGGTGTAAATAGTACAAAAATAAAAAAGCACTGTAAAACTTAAAACAAAAACTCAGTTTTCTCCAAATTTCACTTGTTGATGTACTCCCCCTCCCCCCCACTTCTCTCAAGTACCCCTAAGGGTACTTGTACCACTGGTTGAGAAACACTGTTTTAGTTGGAAGGGACTCCCACTTGTGATTGCACAGTAAATATTTTCTATCCCCTCTCAGTTTGAAAAGATGGAATTGAAACTGGTTTTCCCACATCTCATGGAAGTGCTCTAATCACTGGGATAAAAGTTATAAAATAAAGGATCATAGAAAACTGGAAGGGACCTGGAGAGGTCATCGAGTCTAGTCCCCTGCCCTCATGGCAGGACCAAGCACTGTCAGTATCAGTGTTTCCCAAATGGTGTTCCGTGGAACCCTGGGGTTCCGTGAAGTGAAAATAAGGGCTCTATGAGAAAATTCCATTACAGTAACATTATTTAAGATAATAATTAATATTTAAGCATGTATGAATTTTATTGAAAACAATTTTCATTTGTGTTGCTCTCATGACCTTATTTAGCATTTGTTTATTATTATACTTGTGGTCTACTTTTTCAGCTCCATATATAAGACTATTATTGGGAGGTTTGCAAGATTATTTCGAGTTTAAAAGGGTTCCATAGCCAAATAAAATTGGGAAACACTGGTCTAGATCATCCCTGACAAGTGTCTGTCTAACTTGCTCTTAAATGTCTCCAGTGATGGAGATTTCACAACCCCCTTAGACAATTTATTCCAGTGTTTAACCACCCTGACAAGCAGGAAGTCTTTCCTGATGTCCAACCTAAACCTTCCTTGCTGCAATTTAAGCCCATTGCTTCGTCTCCTCAGAGGCCAAGGGGAACAATTTTTCTCCCTCCTCCTTACAATACCCTTTTAGATACTTGAAAACCGCTTTCATGTCCCCTTTCGGTCTTCTTCTTTTCAAACTAAACAAGCCCAGTTCTTTCAGTCTTCCCTTATAGGCCATGTTCTCTAGACCTTTAATCATGCTTGTTGCTCTTCTCTGGACCTTCTCCAATTTCTCCACATCTTTCTTGAAATGTGGTGCCCAGAACTGGACACACTACTCCAATTGAGGCCTAATCAGTGTACAGTAGAGTGGAAGTATGGCTTTTCATGTCTTGCTCAAAACACAACCCAGAATCATGTTTGCCTTTTTTGCTAGTGTCACACTGTTGACTCAGCAGTACTCCTTCCTAGACAATCACTTCCCATTCCCTATGTGTGAAATGTATTGTTCCTTTGTAAGTGGAGTACTTATATTTGTCCTTATTAAATTTTATCCTGTTTACCTCGGACCATTTCTCCGGTTTGTCCAGATCATTTTGAATTATGACCCTATCCTCCAAAGCACTTGCAACCTCTCCCAGCTTGGTATCATCTGCAAACTTGAATAAGGGTTGTTCTTATTTCCCTTTTTATAGATGGTACCACCTCCTCTTCTAGCTCAGTTTTGTAAAGGACCTGAATCAACAGGGTGCCGCAAAGCATTGTAGCCCAGAGAGCTAGCATGAGCATTTATTTTATTTATCAGTAATGCAAGGAATCTGTAGGCCTGTATCCTGTAAGACCATGGTCACCAATCCATCGATCACAATCGACTGGTCGATTATGGGGGCATGACCAGTTAATCGAGAGGTGTTCCAGCCCCCCGCCATTCCCCCCCCACTACCAAGAAGGAGCCCGCACTGACGCTACCGCCTGCAAAAATGGAGGTAGCACCAGCTTCCTGTGGTGTGTGTGTGGGGGGAGGGAGGGGAGTCCCGCAGATGCGAGCTAGGTCTGGCATCTCAGAAAGCGTGTGGGCTCTTCCCCTCCCCTATACAGCCAGTGCACTGAAATGCTGGGTCTGTCACTCCACCAGGGACTTCCTTTCCTGTGCAGCGGGTGGGAGGAGAGGGGGGGGGAAGTAGGAGTCCTGGGACTGCGCCCCAGCTCCAACTTCTCAGGAAGTGCACCTGCTGTTGTGGGGAGTTGAGGAAGAGTGCGCACTTCCTGAGAAGTTGGAGCTGGTTCACAGTCCCAGGACTCCTATTCCCCTCTTCTTTCCTCTCCCTGTGCAGGAAGCAGGGGGAAGGAACCTCCCAGCGGCACAACAGACCCAGCTTTTCAGGAAGTGTGCCGGCTGTTTGGGGAGGGGAGGAGCAGCCCACATGCTTCTTGAGACCCCGGACCTGGCATGCAGCTGTGGGATCCCCAGGTACTGGTTGAATTGTCCCTGTCCCCTCCTCTGGCCAGACCCTCATGAGTACCTGCCCAAGCCAAAACCAGCACCCTGCCCCAGCACCCTACCCCAGCCTCCACCAGCACCTTGCCCCAGCCCCAGCCACCAGTCTCCTGCCCAACCCCACCACCAGCACACTTCCCCCTGACCAGCCACCATACAGCACTCTGCTCCTGCCTTCTGCCCCCTTCCCAGGTCCCCACCAGCACACTGCCCCTTGAACAAACCCCCACCAGCACAGTGCCCCCTGGACAGACTCCCACCAGTACCCTGCCTAGGCCCCCACCAGCACCCTGCCCCAGCCCCCACCAGCACCCTGCCCCTGCCCCCTGGCCAGGACCCCACCCCACTCCTGCCCCCTGGCCAGGCCCCCACCAGCACCCTTCCCCAGACCAAACCTGCACCTGTCCCCTGGCCAGACTCTCACCAGCACCCTGCCTAGGCCCCCACCAGCACCTTGCCCCTACCCCCTGGCCAGACACCCACCAGCACCCCCTCCTTGCCTCCTGGCCAGACACCCACCAGCATCCTGCTTTTGCCCCCTCTGTCCTGGCCAGACACCCCCAGTTTGCTCCTGTACTCTTATTTTCCACCCAGATTCTGCACCCCCGTCCCTATCCCACTCATTGGCAGCCCTATCCTGCACATTGGATCCCTCATTTTTGGCCCCACCTCAGATTGTAGAGCGGGCCACAAATTCCACTAACCCTGGAACCCCAGAAGAGTTAATCTGGCCTGGGGCTGGAGTGTCAGGGGAGTGAGGTGTCTCAGTTGGGGCCACATTAGTGAGACTTGTGGGTTTTTTTTTTGTTTTTTTTTTGTTTTTTTTTGCATCTGTCTTGTGTGGCCCCAGCTGACTTTTCTGTGGATCAGTGACCCCTGACCCAAAACAGGTTCCCACCCCTCTCATAAATAAAGACAATGCTGAAACATTTTGGCTACGTCTAGACTGGCATGATTTTCCGCAAATGCTTTTAACAGAAAAGTTTTCCATTAAAAGCATTTGCGGAAAAGAGCATCTAGATTGGCACGGATGCTTTTCTGCAAAAGCACTTTTTGCGGAAAAGTGTCCGTACCAATTTAGACGTGCTTTTGCACAAACGAGCCCTGATCGCCATTTTCACGATCAGGGCTTCTTTGCGCAAAACAAATCTGAGCTGTCTACACTGGCCCTTTTGCGCAAAAGGACTTTTGCCCGAACGGGAGCAGCATAGTATTTTTGCAAGAAGCACTGATTTCTTACATGAGATCGTCAGTGTTCTTGCGGAAATTCAAGCGGCCAGTGTACACAGCTGACAAGAGTTGCTTTTGCGGAAAAACTTGCAAGTCTAGACATAGCCTTTGTGTTTGACATAATATTTTATTTAAAAATGAAGACTGGCCAACAAGCCCCCAATTGGGGCCAAGCCCCAATCTGGCCGCAGCATCATAACACTTCTGCATCCCCTCCAACCCCAAACCTGAGTCAGTCTACCATACACTAGAATCCCCTGTCGTAAGCCTCTCACATCCCCAAACTCCTGCATCCCCATATCCCCAGTCTTCTGCCACAACACTCCTGCACCATCCACACACTGCAAATCTGTGTCCTGAGCCCATCATATTCCCAACCTCCCTGCCCTGAGCCCCTCACACACCTCAACCCAAACTCCTGTACCCTCACATCCACAAGCCTGCAGCTTGCTCAGTCCCACAGCCCTCCAACTGACCTCAACACTCTCCAGCCTGGAGCCCCCTCCCTGAGCCAGCATCCC
This sequence comes from Pelodiscus sinensis, assembly GCF_052426305.1. Lineage (NCBI taxonomy): Eukaryota > Metazoa > Chordata > Testudines > Trionychidae > Pelodiscus > Pelodiscus sinensis. The sequence goes on along the minus strand of NC_143056.1, from coordinate 66,592,441 downwards.
CTTCTCTACTTCCTCCTGCACCCAAATTCTCTCCCAGAGCTTGCACCTATCACCTCTTCCCACACCCAAATCTCACATTCCAACCTCAGAGCCCACACCACCTGTCTCAACCCAGTGAGAATGAGTAAGGGCTGGAGACAGCAAATGGTGGAGAGGAGAGGAGAGGAAAAGAGAGGACAGGGCCTCAAGGAAGGGTGGGTCTTGGCTTGTCCTGACATTTAAAAAGTGATCTTGGGTATAAAAAGGTTGGAGACCACTGCTGTAAGACGTTGGCTTCAGCAGTTAGAATAAGCCTTGCAGCCTATTAACTTTAGCACAGATAAATAGCCCAGTGGTCACTTCTAAGTTTTGGGGAACTGGGAGTAGAATGTTAAAGGGGGAAGTTTGTACATAACAACATGAGACAACCACAGGAATGTGAGTTAACACCAGATTTTGGATATTTTAGAATAGGAACATCTGCAGATGTCTGACCACGAGAGTGCCATGGTGATAAAATGACGTATATAATAGGAAGTTGAGATCATTAATATACTAAGTTATAGGAGAAGGCTACCCCAACATTTGTGGAATGAGGAAATACAAATAAGGAAGAGTGGAGAAACCCCTCCTGAATACACATTAAGCATAGTGGTGTCCGTATAACACACAAGTTGTGTGTCAGCCTGTGTACAGGAGGATAGAGAGATTAGTTCTTGAGAGATGCCATGGCCATGGCTAATGATGAGGAAGGTGGAGAAGAAGATTGTTCTGAAAGGAGTGTTTGTTGTGTGTGTATATCAATGTTCAGATGGACATTCTGTATTACCTCTGCCTTGCTCAGTTAAGAGTGTGAGCTAGAGCTTTCATGGATAAAAACAACTTCATCAGATGCATGGAGCATATATATGATGCATATATGCATCTCATGAAGTGGTTTTTACACACACAAGCTTATGCCCAAACAAATCTGTTAGTATTTAAGGTGCCACAGGACTCCTCATTGAATGTGCATATTGTGATTTTAAAAAGCTTGCAACTTAATGACTTTTTGCTATTAGTAGGAATACCTGATACAAAGGCACACCCTCTGCATAATTTCAAGTCCCTGCTCCAAAGCAAAAAAAAGAGTTGCCTGAATTTTTTAACCTGGATAATATGCTTCCGCAATATCGTTCTTTGAAACAAATGAACTTTTTTTGGCTGAAACGTTCCAGAAAAATTCTGGTTGACAGAGACACCTTACATGTAACATTTCATCTTAATGGTTGAAGTTTGGCAAAGTTATATGCAACTGAAAGCAGCATCTTTCAGCCTATTGCCTTTAGGGGAGGGATAACTTAGTGGTTTGAGCATTGGCCTGCTAAATCCAGCGTTGAGAATTCAATCCTTGCAGAGGTAAGTTGGGGCAAAAATTTGTCAGGGATGGTACTTGGCAGGGGACTGGACTCTATGACCTTTCAAGGTCCCTTCCAGTCCTAGGAGATAGGCAATCTCCATTCATTTATAATGGTAAGTGCCAGGAAATCTTAATAAATGGCACTACTAATGCACACATGAAAACAAAAAAACATTAATTATTTTTCCAAAATAAAGCTCACTAAACTGTTGACTTTACTAATATATTTTAGACCAGAGATGAGAAGATTTAACCAGTTAACTGGTGAGACTGGAGCAGCCCCTGCCTTTAGGGTGCGTATTGGGACATCAGAGCAGCCCCTGTCTGCAAGGTGCCTTAGCCCACTGCAGAAGCAGGGGCTACTCTGGGCATCCTGTCCAGTGCATTCCCTGCTTGCAGCAAGAGGGGACGGCAGGCAAGGGCTGCTTTGGCCCATCTGGAGCAACCCCCGCCTGTGGCAGGGTGGAGTGGAGGAGGGTATTGCAGCCCAGCGGTGGGCAGAGGAGCTGCTCTAGCCAGGTTGGCATGCCCCTCCACACCCTTTTAATATGTTTAACTGGTTAGCCAATTAAACAGGATTTTACATCCCTATGTTCGACTTTTAAAATCCAGATAACACTTTTTAAAGCATTATCATATTTCCATTTGTGAAAGTAGAAAGAGAGATGAGATAAAATAAAAGTAGGACTGAGAATATAGTTGACGTTCCTCTGGGGATATTGTTACACTCTCTAATGTTGCTGCGGCTGTAGCATGACTCAAATGATCCTGGCATTCAGTTATGGCTTACTAACCTTGCCATAATTTATATACTCTGAATGTGATAAAAGCAAATACAAAGCTAATATAAACTCAAGTCTGTTATTATTTGCAAAATCTAGTGTGTTAAAGCATGTTGTGTCTTATCCCAAAGAACTGAACCAGTAAAGTATTCCTTAGAAATGACATTCACGTTGACATGACATGTATTCAAAGCAGTACCATACATTTTTTTTTAAACTTTTTAAGGAAAAAATATTTTTCTTTTCAGTTCCTTCAAAAGACTCTTATAATCCAATGGTGCTAAAAGATTTGATCCCCCCCCCTTTTTTTTTTTACAAAGTTTCTGTTGCTTTTAATGTTGGAAGGTATTGTTGCTTCAAGTCACATTGTGATATTAATGTGTCCAGCATTTTTAACTTGTGTAATGGTTTATTGGCTTGTAGCCTGGAATAAGTGCACTTGTACTGAGGAATAGATGTCCCTCTCCATAATTATCTTTTACTTAACAGCTGCCATGAACTGACACTTCAGTTATCAGCTTTCCCATTTCTCTCTCATCATCACTCCCCTGGATCAGGGAAGATCTTCAAATGACATTGCTATATAAGTTTATCAACCACAGATCAGTAAACTAAACTCAGATATTAACAGTATGCCTGTCCCCTAAGAACTTCAGACCTTCTAATAAATAATGTAAAACTTTGCTCCTCAGATGCTCCTCTCTTTCATCTTCCTGTGGACTGCTGTGAATGTGCTGTATTCCTTTGTTTTAATATTTGTTCATTAATCAGTGATTTAAAAAATGTATTGATACTAAGGTGGTAAGAATATGTTTAAATAACACTCACTAACACATGGGAATTTCCAGATATTGCTGAATACAGGCAGTCCCCGGGTTACGTACAAGATAGGGACTGTAGGTTTGTTCTTAAGTTGAATCTGTATGTAAGTCGGAACTGGCGTCCAGATTCAGACACTGCTGAAACTGACCGCCAGTTCTGACTTACATACAGAATCAACTTAAGAACCCCAGGCGTCCCCAAGTCAGCTGCTGCTGAAACTGATCAGCAGCTGATTCCAGGAAGCCCGGGGCAGAGCAACTCTGCCTGGGACTTCCTGTAGTCAGCGCTGGTCAGTTTCAGCAGAAGCTGACTTGGGGACGCCTGGGGCAGAGCAGCTGGGGTGCTACTGGACCAACCCAGCAGCACCCCATCTGCTCTGCCCCAGACGTCCTGATTCAGCCGCTGCTGAAACTGACCAGCAGCGGCTGAATCAGGACCTGGGGCAGAGCAGCTGGGGTGCTGCCGGGTTGGTCCAGTAGTGCCCACGGGCGCTGCAGGACCAATCGGCAGCGCCCCAGCTGCTCTGCCCCAGAGTCCAAAACAAAAGCCTGGTCTGCTGGGGGGGGGGGGAGCACACTAGCTGCGCCCCCCCCCCCCCAGCAGACCAGGGACACGGGGAGCAGAGCCGCAGCGGCAGCGGGGTGCCGCGCCTCTGAGGCTTTGCTCTGGCAAAGCCTCTGAGGCGCGGGACCCCCCGCGGCTGCGGCTTCAGTCCGGGTGCCTGTGGTCTGCTGGGGACCATCCCCAGCAGACCACAGGCACCGGGTCTCATGCGGCAGCAGCGGGGGTTCCCGCGCTTCTGAGGCTTTGCTCTGGCAAAGCCTCAGAAGCGCGGGAACCCGCCCGGTGCCCCTGGTCTGCTGGAGACGGTCTCCAGCAGACCAGGGGCACCGGAGCAGCTTACGAACGGGGCTTTCTCGCCCCGACTTCCGGGGCGAGAAAGCTCCGTTCGTAAGTGCGGATCCGACGTAAGTCGGATCCGCGTAAGTCGGGGACTGCCTGTATTTTGAGGTTCGCACTAACTGTATGCCACAATAAAGAGCAGGTATTGGGAAGGGTAGAAATATATTACTAATTGACCCTTGTTAATACTCTTTCAATTCTCATGATACAATTTCTCAGTGACTTCAGAGTTACAAAAAGATTGTCAAGCATGCACTTAATTTCTCTCTCACATAGGCCCATACTAAAATAACTTACATAATATTTTTGGGTGAAATCCATTACACCTACATTAAAATCTGTGTATTTACGCTTTAAGTGGGTCGAGTGAGAGATATTTGGAGGTGAAATCTATTTCTTATATCCAAAATCCAGCTGTTTACTGGGGTTGCTGCATAGACTCCCATGGCTGCTATTTCAGCCTATGGGCAATGATAGTGGCAGCTTTTTCATACTAGGGGTACGTCTAGACTACATGCCTCTGGCGACAGAGGCATGTAGATTAGGCTACCAGACATAGTAAAATGAAGCGGCGATTTAAATAATCGCCGCTTCATTTAAATTTACATGGCTGACGCGCTGAGCCGACAAACAGCTGAGCCGACAAACAGCCTGTATTTAAATCGCCGCTTCATTTTACTATGTCTGGTAGCCTAATCTACATGCCTCTGGCGACAGAGGCATATAGTCTAGACGTACCCTAGTACAGGCAGTCCCCGACTTACGCGGATCCGACTTATGTCGGATCTGTACTTACGAACGGGGCTTTTCTTGCCCCAGAGCTCGTGGGCGGCGGGGCCGCCCAGAGCGCAGCGGTCCCGCCACCGCGTCCTCCGGGGTGAGAAAAGCTGCTCCGGGTCTCCCTGGTGTGCTGTGGGGGACTTCCCAGCACAGCAGGGAGACCCGAGCAAAGCCGCACAGGCGGCGGGACGCCGCTGCCCGTGCGGCTTTGCTCCTTTGCCCCGGAGCAAAGCCGCACAGGCGGCGGGGTCCCCTGCCTCTGTGGCTTTGCTCCTGTCTCCCTGCTGTGCTGTTCCTCCGGGGCAAAGGAGCAAAGCCGCACGGGCAGCGGGGTCCCGCCGCCTGTGCGGCTTTGCTCGGGTCTCCCTGGTCTGCTGGGGGGGAGAGGGCACAGCTAGTGCCCCTCCCCCCCCCCAGCAGACCAGGCTTTTGTTGCGGGACGCCTGGGGTAGAGCAGCTGGGGTGCTGCCGGGTTGGTCCTGCGGGGACCTACCTGGCAGTGCCCCAGCTGTTCTGTCCCAGGAGTCCAGATTCAGCTGCTGTTGAAACTGATCAGCGGCTGATTCCAGGAAGCCTGGGGCAGAGCACCTCTGCCTAGGGCTTCCTGTAGTCAGCCGCTGATCAGTTTCAGCAGAGGCTGAATCTGGAGCCAGTTCCGACTTACATACAAATTCAACTTAAGAACAAACCTATAGTCCCTATCTTGTATGTAACCTGGGGACTGCCTGTAGTATGGAATGTTTGGGCCACTGGATCTGCATAAATGTGGATCCCTTGACTTCTTACTCCCTGGCTACGTCTACACTGGCCCCTTTTCCGGAAGGGGCATGTAAATTTCACGACTCGTCGTAGGGAAATCCGCGGGGGATTGAAATATCCCCCGCGGCATTTAAATAAAAATGCCTGCCGCTTTTTTCCGGCTTTTAAAAAAGCCGGAAAAGAGCGTCTAGACTGGCCCCGATCCTCCGGAAAAAGTGCCCTTTTCCGGAGGCTCTTATTCTTACTTTGAAGTAAGAATAAGACCCTCCGGAAAAGGGCACTTTTTCCGGAGGATCGGGGCCAGTCTAGACGCTCTTTTCCGGCTTTTTTAAAAGCCGGAAAAAAGCGGCGGACATTTTTATTTAAATGCCGCGGGGGATATTTAAATCCCCCTCGGATTTCCCTACGACGACTCGTGAAATTTACATGCCCCTTCCGGAAGAGGGGCCAGTGTAGACGTAGCCCCCTATGTCCCCATTGTAATCCTCCATGAAGACTTATGCAGTACTAACACAATGAACTATTCTGTGGTGCCTGAGAACTGTGCATTTACTGTGCCTGCAGTCCCCTCCCCCCTTTCAAATCCTATTTGGGGATTCATTGGCATCAAGGCAAGTCTGTGGGAGAACAGGGAATTGAACTGAGTTATCTCAAGTTCTAGGCTAGTATCTTAGCCATTGAGTTACCATTCTTCATCATAGTATAGCTCTGTATGTTTAATTAAGAAACACTTTGGATATTTTAATATTTATGTACCTTCTCTTAAATGTGAATCTTTGTACTTTTAAATGCTTAATTTAACATTACAGGTTGGACCTCTCTGGTCTGGCACTCTTGGCACCTGACTGGATCCAAATGAGGGAATTTGCCGGACCAGGGGAGGTCCCTTGCTACCGGCCTCCCAGCCTGCCTCTCTTCCCTGCTGCTGGCCTTAGTTGTCCTTCCCACCAGTCTGCCACAAATCTGGCCCTTGCCCCTCTGCTGGGACTGCTTCATCTCTGCCCCGCCTCTGCTACCAGGGCTGCCATAGTCCTGGCTCTGGCCCCGGTCCTGCTACTGGGGCTGCTGTGACTGTGATCAGTGGTGGTGACCCACAGAGAAAACAAAAGGATAAAAAAGAGGCTTAAAAAGGGGAGACTCTACTGAGGGATCATAACAGCAAGTTCACTAAGATGGTGTTTAAGAATGCCACATCTCATAATTTTGCATACTTGGTAACTGAAATATCAGAAGAAAATCAGATTTAATGTAATTTTATTCCCATAATAGCATTTGAAAATGTAATGAATAATAAACATAGATATTACAAACCTCATGCATATGCCAGATGTAGGTGGAAGCTGGGAAGCCATGCATTTGGGATTTTTTTTTCTTTTTGAGAAGAAGGGAGAGGGTCCTGCATGTTCATTCCTACCCCACTTAGGTAAAGAGATTTGCATATTATGCTCATCGCCATCCTATTTATTTGTATATAATACGTATATACACTTATTTTACTTTTGTATTTTGTAATATTTAAGCTTAAAGAATTGAAGAAGCAGTCCAAAATAAACAGATGAGTTCAGAAAGAAAAACATCACTAAATGAGATTAGTTATTCTCATGAACAAAATAAACATTGTGGCAGAGAAATTACCTATCATGATTTATTTCTTGATATCTTTGGTGATTATGGAGGTTAATGTTTATGGAGCTCAAGTGAGAATGAAGTATGTAATCTAGGTGTTAGGAATGTTTTTATTAATCCTGGAAATCCACTGCGTTGTAATTTTCTCTTTTAAAATTAGGTTTATATCACATCAGTCACTATGGCATTTTCAGTAGCAAAACTCGGTCAATGTTGAACACAGATTTCCCGTTCTCTATTTACTTCACCTGTTGAAATGCAAAGGGAAACAAATCAGGAAAACAACTCTAGTGGTATAAAATTCTTCCTCATTTCTGATCATTCTCAGAAGAAAATGTGCTGCTGAAGCAAAGATTTGATATTTCTTCTCCTCTTCATCTAGAGAAATACTTGAGTTGCCTTATATTGCTGTCTCTTAATCTCATATTGAAAACGTATCTTAAATGGCAATTTTTAGTGCAATTAATATTTTTTTATTTATTGCTGTCATTGGCATACCTTTTACTTGACTGTGTCAGACCTACCTATATTCCTTCACCTTACATCAGTGTGGGGCAGCCTAGGCTATGAGTGGGCCTCATGAGTGGTCTTCCATCTTAGTGGGCTGGAAGATTGTCATAACCAAGATGGTCTCTCAGAAGAGGGTAGTTTTGCTAACTGCACTTGCTTACCTAGCATTTGCAGGGTGTGCTGATTGAACCATAGCAGCTCTTTGATTGGATGCAGAGGGAGCACCCGGCCCTAACAGTCAATGTTGTGGGCAATCAGCATGCACCTCACTTCAAGTGCTCCTGCTTTAAGTTTATGTCACTTGTGTAATACCAGTAGGGAAAAAACTACATGGATGAAAACCAGCAGAATCTGGCAATTCTGTGTATGGGCAACATTAAACAAACTGTCTTGTGAGCCACACACACAATCCCAATGGGCTGCCTGCGGCCCATGGGCCACAGGTTGCCTACCACTGCTCTGTTCCCTAATTAGTTTCCTATAATCATCCTTGCCAACAGAACAGTTGCAGAACAAAAGTGTAGCATGGCAGGCTCCTCCTATCTCAAGAAGCATAAGATATGCAACTGTCTATAGCTGGTTGTGGCTTCAACCACATCCCTTGTCTATGAGATCACTTGAATGTTGTAATCTCCACTGTACTAACTAGTAATGTAAAAGTTTAACTGGTCATCTGATAAGCTTGATGCTCACCAGTTTCAGTTAATAATTAAACTCAGCACCCAGGAACCCAATACTGGACTGGCAAGTGGCAGCAGAGCTCCAGATGTGGAGCCAGGAATTAGGGTCCTCGGGTGCTGGGCCAGCAGCCAGGATGCAAGGCATCAGCAGAGCCCCTGGATGTGGGGTGGCAGTGGTGTTCTATGTTTGTTGGCAGCAGAGACATTAGTGCAGAGCTGGCAGCGGGAATCCCCAGACATGGAGCCAATATGTTGGATGCACTGGGATGGAGGGTGGCAGCAGAGCCTCCGGGTGTGGGTCCAGCAGGTGGAATCCTGTGGAAAACGTGAGGGGTATGTTGCAGCACCCCCATGTTGTTAGTTCCCTGGTTCAATGTTTAACCAATAGATTTTTAATAGGTTACACAGTTATTGTTTTTATGGGTTATTTACATCCCCACGACTCATATGGAATTTAAATTGTTTTTCTTAGAATTTCAAATTACTGAATACGTTACCCCCAAAATGTTTCTCAGTAAGAAAATTCTATAAATTTGACATGCATTTCAAACAGTTTGTGCTTTTCAGGGTCACTGATGTACAGAGTGGAATTCCTGCTAACGTAGCAATGATTGTACAAAGAGTGGTGTTGAACTCACGTCCTGGTATGTATTTCTAACAAAGATCAGTGAATTTTGTATAATTGCACAATACTCGTAAATGGAGAGGAAATGGAGGAAAGTAATGAGATCTTTACAGAAAGTAACATGCAGTAAAAAGAGGTTTATAATAAAGTGTATTTGAGCCTGTATATGTAGTCTTGCAATTGTTAGGCAAAAAAGAAAACCGTATATATGTATCACGGAATTAGGTGCAACGTTAGTGACTCAGTTGTAGTAGCCAAGTTATGCTATCATTTACTGCTTTTTAGCTTTAAAATTTCTAATTTTACTTTGCTGTTTGTAATTGACTCTGAGATGATTGAAAATAAAATGTTTCTCTGCTGACTTTTGTCCTTTCCTTTTGGCAAACTTTGAATCTCTGCTTCCTCTCATGTTTCTAAGGAGCTTGAAATTTACATGGCTTCCATTGTTATTTATTTCTTAGCTTATGCACTTGCATCACTGTACATGTCAGAACAACTCTAGGAATAGTGTTTGTTAGTTAACGGCTGATGCAGAACAAGTCAAAATGTTAATGTTTTTGGATGTCATTGTTTCTCAATTTGGAAATAGTTTTTGCAGGTAAAAGCAACTGGTATTTCCTGTAAAATGGTGTTTCTCTCAAATGAATGAAGGATCCATAACCTAAATTTTTGTAGTTAATGTAAAAAATGGCCCCAATTCTTAGATCTGGCTGACCTGTACTTAGCACAGATCCTGGAGAGACGCTCCCCAATTCTGGGAATTACCACAGTATCTAGACTTCTCTAATTTAAGCACAATTGCTTATGGCTATTGTGGCATTGAGGAATATCTAAAGCATACAGGCATTATGGCTGTGCTATCTTTTCCCTGGGCAAGACTTCTGTGTCAAGGGAGGCCACAAAGGGTAGTAGTACAGAGTCCAGCTGACCAGATCATGTTTCTGGAAGTGGTACAGATAGGCTGTATCAGACTAGAGAATGTGGCCCAGTGTCACAGAAGTATGTCTGTACTTTCGTGTTTTAGAGTGATGGGCTAATCAGAACCTTGACACTAAACAAGTATGTCATTGTCTTGGAGAAATAAAAACAACTCTGTTTATATTAGCCAATTTTGGATTAGATCCATTTATCTAATCTGTCTTGGCAAAACTTTATAGATCTAGGGGCCTGCTCAGAGCTAAGAAATGGCATTGGTTTGCTAACCCGGTTGTTCAAACTGTGATGCAGCGAAGTGAATTTATGTATAAAAATTAACATATATAAATATTTGGAGGCAGAAAATTTATTCATCTCAGCTATAACATGTCTTTTAATAAACCATGTTAAATGAATAACATTAGCATATTTTTTTCTTAATTATTCTTGACAATTTCAGAATGAAAAACATAAAAACAGCATAATTCTCTCATTACACAGGTGCAATACAGTAGAATTGCATGTGAGTAACTTAGAACAAAATTAGGCACCGTGGGTCTGATTACTTTTTCACTTACACCAGTGCAAATTAGGAGTAATTCCATTGCCATAAATGGAGTTTGAAATTGTCCTCTGCAGGCATTGATGTTTACATCCCACTTAAATAAATGGGTTGCAGAAAAGGTAAATTTACCTTTTCTACAGTTTGTATGTGGCTAAACACCATTCTGCAAGGCAAACTGATTTAGGTTGCCAACCCTGTCTTTGTAACAAAAAATAAACTGTAGAACTAGAAGAAGAAATATTATTTTTGTTTTGCTTCCTATGAAACAGACTAATTTGGAAAATTGATCCAAGAATAAAAAGACTAAGAAGAATTAATTTATTGCCAGGTTGAATTTTTTAGCCTTCAATTTGTTAAATGTACATTCTGTGCAAAGTTATGTGCTATATTTTAAAAAGTATTCTTGTTAATCTTTTTTACTAATATGAGAAAATGCAGTGTTACATGTGAGCATCATAATTCAGTCCAAAAAAGTTATAAATGTGATGCTGCAAACACTAAGACTTATGTATTTGAACATAAGTAATGTTAGTGCTGGACTGTGCAATGGTACATCTATCCTAGTATTCTGTCTTCCATCTGTGAAGTTAAGATGCATGCATGGACCAGGGTTTTCACAACTCTGCAAAATGAACTAAAAGTCAGTTTCTTCCTTGCTGAAAAGACCCTTGGAAACTTGTTTATTTCTTTTGTTTCAAAGAAATAAACAATCAAGACATATCATGTAAGAATGCTATGTCAAATTGGAATTTTGTGAATCTGTCTATTAAAAAGTCAAGTTATTTACTAAAACAGGAAGCAGTACATTAAATAAAAAGGCCTCCAATTTAAAAAAATAAAGTTAAAGCAAAGGTTTATCACTGATTCATTTAGATTTTTTTGCTTCACTTTAAAATATTTCTAGGTAAAAATGGTGTGCCTGTGGCAGAAAACTTCCGAATGGAAACAGTCACTCTACCAGATAAAATCACAGATGGACAGGTACGAGCTAGAACCCTGTACCTCTCAGTGGACCCTTACATGGTAAGTGAAGGAAATGAGGCAATGTCAGAGTCTTTAAAAATGATTTTACCTCAATGCAAACTGTGATATTTAGTGTGAACTGCACAAACTATAAGCCAAACTTATCCCTAATATAACTTCATTCACTTATGTGGAGTTATATCAGGGTTAATTTGGCATTAAGGTGCCTGTGGCTTATATAGATTTTTATCATCTGTCCATCCCTTCAGCTATCAATTGATTGATCGCTATCCAGTCATGGGAAGTGACAGAAGTATGAGTGACTAGCATAAACCACAGAAGTCACAGAAGACCCCTGGGGGGGGCTGCTTTCTGATGTGCTGATAAAGCCACTGACACTTGCCTTCTTGCTCTCTGGGGCTCCTCACCACCCTGTCCTGTTAGGCCAGATCTCTTGGTTTCCCCCAGACTAGGCACAGAGCTGCGATACTACCCCTCCCAAAGAGCAATGCAGATACTGAATCTCTTCAGCTCTGGGAGAGTGCAGTTTAGGGCACAGCATCTAGGGAAACCAACCCCCCAAATGGGATAAAAACCCAAATAAAGCATACTGTGTGAGAGTTTGACATGTTAAACACTCATTCGGATAAGCCCCCCATTAACAATGGAAGGAGGATGTGCACACTGATTGTTCCCCCAAGTAACACTTATTTACACTGGGTTTGATAGTAAATAAAAGTAACGTTATTAAGTGCGAACAGTAGGATTTAAGTGGTTGCAAGAGAAAACATGCAAATGAAGGTAAGTTACCGAATCAAATAAAAGAAAATGTATAGCTAGTTCTAATACATTAAAGCTTATTGCAAACTTAACCTAAAACAGTTCTCATTTCAGGCAGGCCTTCAAGTCAGAAAAGATCTTTTACTCTGCCTTGGGTCTTCAGCCAAAGAGAAAGAGACTGATCTCTTTGCAGTTTAAATAGACTTCCTTTTGAACAGGAATCCTGTGTGCTCCATTCTCTGTTCCCTGGAAAATTACTTGGTTAAACTGATATATTTGCTTTGGCAGCACATATATTAATTGGCATGGTCACATGTCTTTCCAAGACCAACCACTGATCAAATTTAAGAGACAAAACTAGGCTGTTTACAGGTTATTAAGTTGCTCACCCAGTCATTAAGGTTGCCAGAGTATTTGAAACACCCTTGGTGGTTTTCATTTGCACATTTAAAGCCATAAATAATTCAATACTCCATATTTCTAACTTTACATACAAGAATGATACATACACCAAAATCAGATGTATAGGTCCAGGATACTGTGACAGTAACATTAATAGATTACAATTTCATACAGCATGAGGGGGAACCATCACATCCTGGTATTCATAAAAAGTAGTCAGCACAACCAAGAATCTCAGAGGTATTTAGGGCTGAACTCTATGGGAGTACTCTGTCTAAATATCTGTGAAGATCTGGACCTTATTTTCAAGCACAAAATTAGTACACTTTAATTCTATTTAGTCATCCAGTTTTTACTTACTTATATGGTGCTAAATGTTCCTCTGCTCTGCATGGAGTAGCAGGGAACAAAGAAGAAACTGAGGCGGGACCAGTGGGGCTATCTCAGAGGACGCATGAGATGTGAAAATGACCTTCAGGTTGCTGTCATTCGCCTCTTGTTGTTTCATACCCTAGATATAGATGCAGGTTAGAGTGAGTCCCAAGACCCAGGTAGTTGTGCTGGATTCTTTGGTGGGCTGGCAGCAGTAACTGCTGGCTTTTCTATTAGAATTTCTGCCATATTAACAATAGAAGGAGGCAGCAGCTGCACCATCAACCACCCAATCTGCCCCTTCTGGGAGCTAATAAGTGATGTGGAGTAAAAAGATTTGTGGGAAATGTAAAAGATGGGAGCCTTCCTGTCCCTCAAGAGCCAAGCTGCTGTTCCTGCAGCAATTTATGATTCAGCATCCACTTTTCATGCTCAGTTTCTATTGGGAAAAAATTAATTTATCATCTGATAGGGAAACTGAACTCAAGTGGCCCAGATATTTTCAGAAAAGGAGGAATTAAGAAATTGTCTTCAAAACAACCATGACATTTCATATTAAACCCACAGTATCTTAAATCAGCCATTCTGGGGTCTGTGTTGGTGACCTTCTAATAATGGTTTTCATGGTCACATAGGGTTTGTCTAAACTACATGGCTCCGTCGATGGAGCCATGTAGATTTGTTTGTTCGGCAAAGGGAAATGAAGCCGTGATTTAAATAATCGCAGCTTCATTAAATTTAAATGACTGCCGCGCTGAGCCAACAAACAGCTGATCAGCTGTTTGTCGGCTCAGTGCGCTAGTCTGGACGCTCCCCTGTTGACATGAAAGCCCTTTATTGACCTCCCCGGTAAACCTCATCCTAGGAGGCATAATGGGGAGGTCGATAAAGGGCTTTCAGGTCGGCACGGGAGCGTCCAGACTAGCGCGCTGAGCCGACAAACAGCTGATCAGCTGTTTGTCCGCTCAGCGCGGCAGCCATGTACATTTAAATGAAGCCGCGATTATTTAAATCGCGGCTTCTTTTCCCTCTGCCGATCAGCCTAATCTACATGGCTCCATCAATGGAGCCATGTAGTTTAGACACACCCATAGGAGTCCTAGGTTTGATAATTGGTCCTGGGGTTTTAATTCCTGGTCTGGTAGTTGGTATGATTATCCAAGCACAGCATTCTTAGCCCCGTGTAGTGGAGGAGTACCCCATGTATCTCCATAAAGTTCTCTTCATCCAATTAAGTAGTACTGATTGAGTTAGAAGACAATCTTAAGAAGTCCTTGGCTAGAAGTTTGTTGGTGGTGTGATGCTTTCAAGCTGTTTATTTGTGGTGACATTGTGAAAATAAAATGTTCTCCCTTTTGTATCTAAGTGCATGAATGAAAGGAGAAATAAAGAACATAGAAAAGAAGGTGAAAGTGGAGTTGTTATTTAAAGTTTTTGGAGTTGTGCTCAGTTAAGTGCATTCAATACCAAAGTAACTGAACATGTAAAAAGAAGCTCGTGCATCATCGTGCAAGAATTTCTTTATTAGAGCCTTGCTTTTTAGCGCTGCCGCATGAATGAAGACACAGGTTCTGATTACCTCCTGCCCTGGCAGTTGTCTGAGGTTGTTGATGGTGGGGGCATTGGTATTGTGGAGGAGAGCAAACAAGCTAACTTGGCTGAAGGAGATATTGTAACTTCTTTCAACTGGCCCTGGCAGACCAAGATCATTTTAGATGGAAGACTCCTCCAAAAGGTAACATACTGAGCTGTAGCAAATTAAGTTAGTATATATATTGTTTTTCTCCATTCATTTTTTTTGTTTGTGTGTGACAATTGATTATATTATTTCTTGGATACATCAAGGATAAAACAGTGCTAATAAAGCAACCAGTTACTTCAAAGCAGATCAAATTATGTATGGCAAAGTCTAAACTGAGTTCTCTTTTTCTTGTAAGAGGCCATTAGGAATTCCTTTTCTTGTCATTGAGCAATCCAATGTTGATGAAATTGTTTAATTCATCAGCAGTTTCTCTGAGGCTGTTATAAAGGTTTGTCCATTAATCATGCAGAGTCAAAGTAGAGCCAGACCCACCAACAGGGTGGCAAAAGGAGCAGTTGCCCAGGGGCCCGGGCCACTTAAAAAGGGGTGGGGGCTCCAGCCCTGCAGGAAGTATTCCAGTGTTTCCTGGCTGATTAACAGAACACAATCTGCAGCATGTGTTCAGGTGTCCCTCTGCTTCTGTACCCCATCTCTTACAAGGGTGGAGGGTATAGACACAGCTTCTCAGAAGGACTTGAGTTGGACGGAGCTTACTGCATGCAATTAAGGGTGAGCTGTATGAGTGACTGCCTGCCTTGCTTGATTTCCCCAGCAGCCTGTTCTTTCTTTCTCTGACACTCACTGCCACTCCCACATACACTCCTTCTTTTTCTCCTGTCCATCTGTTGGACACACACACACACTGTCCTGTTGTTATTTTTTGGTGCTTCCTACAGTGCACACATATTCTATGTACTTTTATTCTTTTAAAGTGTGTTATTTTAGTGTTTTGGCTGGTCTATACATTTCATGATTTTTATTTTTCTTGCATTTTAAATCAAATTCTTTGAGTAGTGAGTTGTAAAATGCATGAACTCTAGTGAGTTGTAAAATGCATGTAATTATCTCTATGCTAATTTTTTAAAATATATATTATAGCTAGGTGGCTTTTTTTTTTGTTTGTTTCTACTGGTCGTGCAGATCTACACATATGTTGGTGCACATACAATTTATTGTTCACAGGATGAGAAAAAATAGGAAACATGCCAGCAGCTAGCTGGCAGAAGTTTGCAGGGCTCCAGCAGCACAGGTACAGCACCACCCAAATGTCAGGCAGACCTCGTCATAAAAGGCTCATTGAATATTCTGCCCTGAGTCCTGGAATTGCTGCCAATGGGCCTATTAGAATTTTTTCACACCTGATCACCAATGTGTCTTACTACTATGTTCTTAACACATTTTATATTAAAAACAAAAAACAAACATTAGTGAAACCTTGTAAAATCTCAAGCACACCCACAAAAGGAAGGCTATTCAAAGTCACAGTTCTTTAATGGCTATAACTTGGCCCCTCTGCACATACAATATTTAATGTAGTGCATATTTATTATAGACAGTAAACATCTGAAACTTGAGATAGAACTTGGCTTTCTGGAAACATTTGTTTTAGGACTATTTGTGTCATTGACGCAATTACAAGATACCGCAAATCTGTGGTAACATCCTTCGTCAGCATGGGTGTAGTAGTTCAACATTGCTAACTGTTTTCTGTTTCCAGACCAGTATTTGACAATAGCATATTTTTACATTTTTACCACCTAATTGCTAAAAATCCTTAGGTCTCTTGTGAGTGACTTTTTGTTTAAAGCATTTTGGAAAAAAATCCTATTTATCTTCCACTTTTTTGTAACCTTATTTTTGAAGTATTATAGTAAGTCCGACAGTTATTATATAGCTGGCTTTTCAATACTTGTTTATACTTTGTCAGAAAATATCTCAGATGTTTAGTTCAATCTGTGTGGTCATCCTAAAATCTGCAGTCAACAAATAGTAATCCAAAATCTAATTTTCATATTTTTTCTTGCTTAGCTTAATCCACAGTTTGTTGATGGACACCTCTCCTACTTTCTTGGTGCAGCTGGCATTACTGGACTGACCTCTTTTCTAGGAATAAAAGAGAAGGGACATGTGACTCCAGGTGCCAATCAGACAATGGTTGTCAGTGGGGCTGCTGGTGCCTGTGGTTCTTTGGCTGGTCAGGTAAACAAATTTAAGGTTTGCAAAAGAATGAGGTGTTACTTCTAAATTCTGTTTTGTTGCAAGAAAGCACATCTCACTCCTCAGATTTCTTCAGTCACACTCATTTGCTAATTTTACCTGTAAATTAGGCTCACAGTCAACAGTGGGGATCATGCTGAGTGTATTTAGGTGTAGAATGGGTGGACAGCCTATGGCACATGTGCCATAAGTGACTTGGCAGCTGATTTTGAGTGGCATGAGCTGCGGGAGCTCCCCCCCCCCCCCCAGCAGCTGGAACCTTGCAGTTGCCATACAGCTCTGCAAGTTGGCCTACAGCTCTAGCAACTCTGGCTTCCTGCTAGAAGGGCAAGGGGGGAAGGGGCGGAAGAGGCGTGAGTGTGTAGGGGCCAGGGTGGCCCAGCAAGCAGATCAGATGGCATGACCCTGTATTGGGCTCCGTGTCCCTGGGGCTGCCCGTGCCTAGCTTGGGTGTGAAGCTCCCAAGAGCTAAGGGGTTAACACACACACCCTCGCTATAGGCTCTGCTGTCTGGTCTGGGAGGAGAGGTGGCAGGGCTCTGGTTGCTCTGCAGATCCGGGGCTGCGCGCCTGGTCACAAGCTGCTGCTGCCTCTGTGGGCTGCCGAGGCCCAGGCTGTGCCATACTGCTCCCTGCGAAGTGTGTGCAGGGGCACGGAGCCCCTTCCTCAGCACCTGGCTGGGCTGCAACCAGCTTCAAGTAGCCCCGGGCTCTGCTTGCCCCTCTCCCAGAGCAGCTGCCTGTAGGTAAGGGGCGAGCCCCAGCAACCAGGCAGGATAGTTACTGTTCCCCCCACTCCCGGCCAGTCCCTCCTTACCCAAGCGCTGCCCCCCTGGTGGCTGTGAGTTCTAGCACTGCTGCCCTGTTGGTGTGCACATACAGGCCACGGAGATGTGGGAGGTGGGCGTGAAGGAGGATACAGGGGCAGGGGTGGCACCGAGGTGGGGGATGGGGCAATGCAGGGGGATCAGGCTGCAGGGGCAGGATATGAGGGGGTAGAGGTTTCACTGAGGGGCATGGGGAGATGGAAGAGATCAGGCTGGTAGTGGGGGGGGATCATGGGGCTGAGCGGAGCAAGTTGGAGCAGAGGAAAGATGTGGGGGGGATACAATTTTACTCTGCAGTTGTAGTACTTTCCTTTACTCCCCACTTCTTTGCCTCCCTCCCCAGCTAGCTATTTGGTTACATTCTCACCCTTTCACCTTTTCTGCATTACTCTCTCAACCTCCTCCCACCTCCAAACTTCCTCTCATAGCCGTACCCCACACCCTCTCCTGCTGCCAAACCCCCTTCCAAACCCTGTACCCCGCCTCCCTCCCAGATCCCACATCCCTATCTCACTCACTAGCAGCCCTGTCCCACACATTGAACCCCTCATTTTTATCCCCACCCCAGAGCCTATCGAGGTCCACAAAATCCACTAACTCTGGAACCCCAGAAAAATAAATCTGGCCTATGGGAAGCTTGAACCTCAGTCCTCCCTGTCCCTTCCCCTCACCCTGTCAGGCTGGAGTGTCTCAGTTGGAGGCCACATCAATAAGCTTTGGGAGTTTTGGGAGTAGTGTGGGGTTTTTTTTTGCTTCTCACGCGGGTGGTCCCCAACTGATTTTTCTGTGGGTCACTGGTACCCGACGCAAAAAATGTTCCCCATCCCTGCCATAAATGAAGAAAACATGGAAACCTTTTGTGTTAGACATAATATTTTACTTAGTTTATCAAACTTAATTTTAAATCAACATGAGAAAGTTAAAATGCTTAATCTGTTTAATAATTTAAATTAAAATATTCTTCCTAGTTACAGCTGGTTCAGAAAATATGGTCACCATACCCAGTCTTTCCCAGCCTGTCCCTGCCCCTCCCCCCAACACACAGATCTGTAAATAGAAGTGAATATGTTAAACCTTGGCACATCACTTCTGAAAGGTTGTTGACTCCAGTGTAGAACTTCAGATTCTTGAAACTGTGAGGGAAGGAGAAGTTGGGTATGATGATTACTCTTTGTCACTGGTTTGAAAGTAAACTGATTTATTGCATAATAATCTGCCACCAACTTCTAGTTGCCCACCTGTTTGCTTAATACTCTGATTTTCATGTAGAAAAATATTTTACCAGATTTTTATTAGGGATGTGAAAAATGTTCAGTGTTACACACAGGCTCCTGGTAAAATTTCAATGGTTATACAGTTACAATGTGGGATGGCAGTTAGCTCCTGGAAGCCACCGACTGCCCCATGGTGCTTCCTCTGTATTAGAGGCAGCAGCACAGGGGGGCAGACGGGAACCGGTACGTGTGATGAGACAGCTTAAAAGATGGCTCTCCATGCGTACCGACTTCCGGGGAGACAACTGCCATCCCACGTTTAACTACTGAAATTTTCAGCGGTTACATGGGTACTTAATTACACTCATTTTAACATCCCTGATTTTTATAGTGTTTAGTTGTCACTTATGGACTTTGGAATGTTATGATAACATACACTCTTACCAATGTTGTGTACAAGGCTACTGGAATCAGCTGTTTTTAGGGGGGGGCAAGGCAACCCTCTGCAATAGGTCCTGCCCCTGTTCCCTCCTTTTACTATCCTCACCTTTTGCCCATCTCCACGCCCACCTCCACCCTCCACTCAGTGCAATCCAGAAGATTGCCAAGGGGCTTGGTGTGGGGTGGTAGCAGGGGTTGGTTCTCCCCTGCATTCACTGCGGTGGCAGAAGCCACAGGATGTAGAGCGACCCAGCAGCCTGCTCCACTCCACTGCCCCTCTTCCAACTGAGTTGTTCTGTGACTGCCCCGAACCATCCTATGAACAGGACAGCTCTGACTGGAATATTAATCCATTCAACCCTCCATCAGGATGATTTGGCCAGTGAAAAACATAATAAATACTTTCATATGTTGTTTTGGATAAAATTACATAAGACTGGCCAAATTAAGTCAGACTAATGGTGCATCTAGTCTGGTATCCTGTCTTTTGACAGTGGCTGAAGCTAAATGCTTCAGAGCTAATGAACAGAACAAACCAATTATTGAGTGAGCCATCCCTTGTTATCCAGTTCCAGTATCAGGCAATCTAGAGCATAGAGTTGTGACCCTGGCCACCTGGTTAATAGCCATTGATGGGCCTATCCATTCTTTGTTTTATTGGTATACAGTTCTCTAAAAAGGTAGTAATATTATTTATCCATCCAGGCTTTGCACAGTAAGGAATATACATAGTGTCCAACAAATAAACTGTAAACAAAAGTCCAATTCAGACAGAAACCATTACACCACAGCATTTGAACAAGTATATAAAATTAGAGTATATTTAAATTTTGATGTTTTTCAGTTTTTTTATGGGAGGGGAAATGTTGCTTGACATTTGGCAGTCTTAAATTGTATCCAGATCCCACACTACTGGTGCCTGTAATTCTGCTGGTTAAAAATCTAGTGATTACTGAAATGTGGTCGGATTGATGACCTCACTGTTCTGTTTATGTTGTTTCTGCAGATTGGCCGCCTGGAGGGCTGCTCTAGAGTGGTAGGAATCTGTGGTACAGATGAGAAGTGCTCCATTTTGGTCTCAGAAATGGGGTTTGATGCAGCTATCAATTACAAGAAGGGGAATGTGTCAGAGCAGCTGCATGAACTCTGCCCAGCTGGTGTGGATGTTTACTTTGACAATGTTGGTGGAGACATCAGTGATGCAGTTATAAATCAGGTGCCTATACCAGCTGTCCTGTTATATGCCTCTCCCTCCCAAAGTTTTCATGAATCTTTCTGGGATTTGGTGGACCAGCGTCTACCACAGGAGTTAAAGAGGCTATTTTTGCTGAGGCTATTTTGTTGTTGGGCCAGAATGCAGGAAAACTTTTTTTTAATTTTAAAACTTGGACTGTGGCAAGGAAGTGTAATGTACAGCACTCCACATGCATAGATGGGGAAGGGAATTAATCTTTTAATGAGTGAGAGAGAGACTGCATTGACACTCTCTTCTTAACTCCTATTTCACAAGTAAAATGAGTAGAAAACTCACACTTACTAATTGTGTAAGACTGCAGAACAGAACAGAATCATGGATTGGTTTTTATTTTGCATTACACAGTTGAGTATTTGTTGTTGTTCCTCGAGGCTGTCCCTGTGGGTGCTCCACCTTAGGTGTTTGGGCGCCCTGCATGCCCAGCTGGAAGATTTGTATAGCAGTGCTTTAGCTAGGCTGTTTGCACATGTGCAGCAATCCTGATGCAGAAATGGCTAATGTGCATGCACGAACCCCGATCCCTTCAGTTCCTTCTCTGCCGCCTCTGGCACTGGTCAGAACCTACAGTGCGCTCTGCATTGAGCTCCTCATTTAGATAGATAACGTACATCTTAGAGTTTTAATCCAGCTTAGCTTTAAAACAATTCCAAGCCTGTTCTGTCCCCTGTAGGAGCTCCGGATGAGAGCTTGCTGGAGCCACAATCACCCACTGTGCCCCAAGGGTCCCAAGACCTGGCTTCAGTGCCAAAACAGGCTAGCAAGCCTAAGCCTCTGGTGGCACAAAAACTCAAGGCAGCTATTGCACCACCTGCACAGACCTCGTGCTCTGCCTCCGATAAAAATAGCGGGTTGACTAAAGCCCCACACTTGACTCTGCCAGCATGTGTACCCACCCCGCGCCCTAGCAAGGCAAAAGGCGACGCTTCTCCGCTTGGTCCCAAAGAAACGGCCTCGATGCAGCCTCAGCTCCACTTCCTGAGATCCTGCAATATATCATTGAACGTAAGAATTTGGGCCTCTTCCTGAGCTCCTTTAAAGTCCACCTCGCTGCAATCACAGCTCTACACCAACCATTAGACAATACCTTGGAGTTCAAACATGCTGTAACTAAAAGATTTCTCAAAGGGCTGCGAAACACCTCCCCCTCCCCCCGTCAATCCACCAGTTCCCAACTAGGACCTCAGTCTCATTCTTAGGGCCCTAACCAGAAAGTCCTTCAAACCAATGGCAACATGCTCGCTACTCCACTTCTGCATGAAGATGGCCTTTCTGGTGGCCATAACACTTGCCAGATGGGTGGGAGAAATTGCAGCCCTCATGATGAACCCAACTTTTATGGTCTTCCATAAAGAGAAGGTGGTACTTAGGCCTCACCCAAAATTCTTGCCAAAGGTCTCCTCAGCGTTCCACTGCAATGAGCCTATGAGCTTACCCAAACCCCATGACAACAAGACGCAGGCAACTCTTCATACCCTTGATTTCCACAGGGCCATTGCATTCTACATAGATAGAACCACACAAATCCACAAAACCAACAGATTGTTCATTTTGAATACGCAGCCATCTCTGGGGCTTCCTATCTCCTCTGAGACTCTCCAGATGGATATTGGAATTCATAAGACTGGCTTACTCAGCCTTTGGCAAAGATCTGCCTACACAACTCCGTGCACACTCCACCACAGCCATGACTGCATCAACTGCATATATCCAGGGCATCCCCCTAGTAGATATTTGCAAATCAGCAACCTGGTCATCCACCCATACTTTCGCGACCTACTACGCACTCGACACATACCCTTCTAGGGGAACCCTTTTTAGTCATTCCATCCTGACGTCTGTCCATATAGACACTATGCTGACTGAAGCACCTACCTCCAGTGGACACACTGCTTCATAGTCTCCTAAGGTGGAGCACCCACAAGGACAGTCTCGAAGAAGAGAGGGTTACTCACCTTCTGCAGTAACTGAAGTTCTTTGAGATGGGTGTCCCTGGGGTGCTCCACCACCTGCCCTTCCTCCTTTCTGCTTCAGGACATCCTCTCACGTGCCTATCGGGGTAGACAAGGAACTGAAGGGATCGGGGTTAGTGCATGCGCATTAGCTGCTTGTGCGTCAGGATTGTTGCGCATGTGCAAACAGCTTAGTTAAAACACTGCTATACAAATCTTCCAGCCGGATACATGGGGCACCCAAACACCTTAGGTGGAGCACCCAGAGGGACACCCAACTCGAAGAACTTCAGTTGCTGCAGAGGGTGAGTAACCCTCTCTTCTTCCTTCCACAGCGAACATCCCCACTCTGTAAAGTAACACCACCTCATATTTGTTACACAGTTAACTCTTTTTTTGAATTGACCATGTACAGTGGTCTTTCTCCTCCCACTTACTGCACTGTTTTAAACCATTACAAACTGAATGACCATATGTATACAATTCTCCCAATCTTTTTCTGAGGAAAATTTCTTGAGCAATATACTTGTTGCATGATTACCATACATAGTCTAATGCACTTCTAATAAGCTTGTGTGTCTTTTCTGTCTTTTCAGGGGAAATAAAGTAGTATTTCTCTCTTTTTGTTGTTGTTGTCTCAAACAGATGAATCAAAACAGCCATATCATCCTATGTGGACAGATTTCACAGTATAATAAAGATGTGCCTTATCCTCCTCCATTGCCTCCAGCAATAGAAGAAATACAGAAAGCAAGGAATATCACAAGGTATATTTCTCCTTCCCCATCAGTTTCTTGGTGCACTGAACACAGAATTCACATTAGGGATATTAAGGACTAGTCGACTGTCCGATAAGCAAATGCTTATCGGATAGTCAGTTGACTAGTCGATTTCCCCCTCCCCCCCCTCCTTTCCCCATTGCTGTCTCTGATAGAGGCAGCAAAAGGGGGGGGAGGGGGAGAAGGGAATTTCAAAAGGGCAGTGCTGCACACCTGAGCCTGGGATCAGCTGTGCGGTGCTGCCGTGTGTGGAGCCCGGGGTCAGCTGGGGACTCCCCAGCTGATCCTGGGCTCCAGCACAGAATTTCCATGGAACTTGGGATCACCTGGGGAGTCTCCAGCTGACTGCAGGTACTGGGGAAATGCTACATGAAATCACAGTCAGCTGGGGAGTCCCCAGCTGATCTCAAGTTCCGCTGAAATGTTGCGCGGAGCCTGGGATCAGTCCCCAGCTGACCCCGGCTCTGTGTGGCATTTCAAATCGGCAGCATGTCATGGAACCCAGGGTCCGTGGGAAACTCTACATTTCAAAGGAGGAATGCGGAAGTGCCTATCGACTATTCATGTATTGACTTGACTAGTAAATTAAATGCCTATTGACTTGACTAGTAAATTAACCGTAACTTAACATCCTTAATTCACGTATGTTGAATTTACATTTGATCTCGGGAGAGGGACTCTCTGCTCTCTAAGCATTTTTATGGTAACACTGGATTACTGAAATAGGAATTGGTAATTTTGTGTATTACGTCTGTCTGTATTATGAACATTTGGTAAGAAGGCTACTAAGTGGACAGAAGGGACACTGAATTGTGACTTCAAGTGGTACTAACACTGCAGAATTAAATAATTTAATTGACTAATATGCCACATCTGTGGTCACTTGGTTCATTTTTACCTGTCAGTCTTTTTAATATGGGGAGTGTGGTACTGTGGTTCTGTTACCAAATGTTCTGTATCAAGTGTCTTGTCTCTGAGTGTAGTTGTGCATGAAGAGAAAAAAAATAAGTTGAACCCTTTTCAGAAGGTATTGTGATCTTTCACTTTTTAAAAAAATTACTCTGTAATGCTAATTTTCTTATTTAGGGACGAGGATATCCAATATGACTTTCTCAATAGGAACATGTAGATAGTATCATGAGCTTTCGTAGGCACAGTCCACTTCTTCAGATGACCAGAGTGTTGGATGTCTAGTGTTGGATGTTTTTGACCTAAACATCCAACACTCCAGTCATCTGAAGAAGTGGGCTGTGCCCACAAAAGCTCATGATACCATCCACATGTTTTGTTAGTCTATAAAGTGCTACCAGATTATTTGTTGTTTTTTCAGTTTACCTGTACAGACTAACTCGGCTACCCCCTAAAGCAGTTAAGTTTGACAGTACTGGTCCAAATGCAAAACCCAACAGCACAACACTGGTTGTTACTCCTCTCACCCCCTCTCAGCTTTTAAGTACCTGGCAATGTTTTCATGATGATCTAAGGAACTCTTAATTATTTGAATGACCAGTCTTTTGTTATTCTTAATCACCTGCCTCCCTTATTTTTTTTTAATAACAAACTCCCTGCCCCAAAGGCAAAGCTGCAAGTGCTCACACTCTATTGCAGTTAAAAGCCACCTTTGGAGCCAGGGCATGCAGCTTTAAGCAGACCTCAAGTATGAAATCCAGGGGTTCAAAGTTGGTACCTAACCCCCTCTAAATGGCACTCATGCGCATGTGGCTGTGCTTTAGCAAATCAGAATAATGGCTTGCACAACTGTCAGTGCAGTGCTGAAAGTAGTGAATAACTAAGCACTTCCAGAAATTGTAGTGGAGTAAAAAGTACAATATTTTCTAAAAAAAATTTTACTTGAGTAAAAGTCAAAGTATCTACTACAGAAAAATAAATTACTCGAGTAAAGTACAAATACTGAAAAAATGTACTTGAGTATTGTAACGAAATATTTCTACTTAGTTACTTTCCATCTCTGCTTAAAACAAGTGTGCTGAGTCATCATCTGAGACTGCTGTAACATGACATATATTGCAGAATGCAAATATAGCAGAGCAGGAGACATACAATTAAGGTATTTGGTCACAAATATAATTAATGCATTTTTTAAAAATGCATCCTCAGCATGGGAGCACATCCTCCTGAATCGTGGCTGAAGCATAAAGCGGCATATGAATGTTTAACATACCTCGTATGGAAATACCTTACAATGCTGGCTACACAAAAGTGCCATGCCAAACACCTGTTTTCACTTTCTGGTGACACAATAAATAAGAAGCAGGCAGCAGTATATCCTGTCAGTATAAACAAACTTGTTTGTGTTAGTGATTGGCAGAACAAGAAGTAGGACTGAGTAGACTTGTAGGCTCTAAAGTTTTACATGGTTTTGTTTTTGAATGCAGTTATGTAGCAAAAATATCTACATTTGTAAGTTACACTTTCATGATAGTGATTGCACTATAGTATTTGCATGAGGTGAACTGAAAAATACTATTTATCATTTTTAGAGTGTTAATATTTATAATCAATTGGTATTCTGTTTAACAGCATGATTAAAACTGTGATTAATCAAGATTAATTTTTAAATAATGATTAATTTTTGTTAATTGCATGAGTTAACGGCAAGCAATTGACAGTTCTAATAGAAGGGCTTTAAACTAGGTTCGATGGGGACAGGTGAGCAAAGCCCACAGATAAGTGGAGAACACGGAGACCTGGGAGATGGGTTGGAAATGGGAGGGAGCGTGGGCTACAATGGCAGAGAGAAAGGAGGGTCAGGGCAAAACTGGGAGGCAAGGTCAAATCAGGATCTTAGATGCCTATATACAAATGCGAGAAGTATGGGAAATAAACAGGAAGAACTGGAAGTGCTAATAAATAAGTACAATTATGACATTGTTGGCATCACAGAAACTTGGTGGGATAATTCATGAGATTGGAATGTTTGTATGGAAGGGTACAGCTTGCTCAGGAAGGACAGACAGGGAAAAAAGGGAGGAGGTGTTGCTTTATACATTTAAAATGAACACACTTGGAGTGAGGTGAAAATGGACATAGGAGACAGAAGTGTTGATAGTCTCTTGGGTTAGGCTAAAAGGGATTAAAAACAAAGGTGATATCATGCTAGGAGTCTACTACAGGCCACCTACCCAGGTGGAAGAAGTGGATGAGGCTTTTTTCAAACAACTAACAAAATCATCCAAAGCCCAAGATTTGGTGGTGATGGGGGACTTCAACTATCCCGATATATGTTGGGAAAATAACACTGCAGGGCACAGACTATCCAATAAATTCTTGGACTGCATTGGAGACAGCCTTTTATTTCAGAAGGTTGAAAAAGCTACTGGGGGGATGCTGTACTAGATTTGATCCTAACAAAATAGGGAGGAACTGGTTGAGAATTTGAAAGTGGAAGGCAGCTTGGGTGAAAGTGATCATGAAATCATAGAGTTCACAATTCTAAGGAAGGGTAGAAGGGAGAACAGCAAAATAGAGACAATGGATTTCAGGAAGGTGGATTTTGGTAAGCTCAGAGAGCTGATAGGTAAGGTCCCATGGGAATCGAGACTGAGGGGAAAAACAACTGAGGAGAGTTGGCAGTTTTTCAAAGGGACATTGTTAAGGGCCCAAACGCAAGCTATTCCGATGTGTTGGAATGATAGAAAATATGGCAAAAGACCACCTTGGCTTAACCACGAGAATTTGCATGATCTAAAAATAAAAAAGGAGTCATATAAAAAATGGAAAGTACGACAAATTACAAAGGATGAATATAGGCAAACAGCACAGGAATGCAGGGGCGAAATTAGAAAGACAAAGGCACAGAATGAACACAAACTAGCTATCGGAATAAAGGGAAACAAGAAGACGTTTTATAAATACATTAGAAGCAAGAGGAAGACCAAGGAGACTATAGGCCCACTGGTCAGTGAGGAGGGAGTAACAGGAAACTTGGAAATGGCAGAGATGCTCAATGACTTATTTGTTTCAGTCTTCACCGAGAAGTCTGTAGGAATGCCTAACATAGTGAATGCTAGTGGGAAAGGGTAGTTTTAGAAGGTAAAATAGAAAAAGAACAAGTCAAAATCACCTAGAAAAGTTAGATGCCTGTAAGTCACCAGGGCCTGATGAAATGCATCCTAGAATACTCAAGGAGCTGATAGAGGAGGTATCTGAGCCTCTAGCTATCATCTTTGGAAAATCATGGGAGACAGGAGAGATTCCAGAAGACTGGAAAAGGGCAAATATAGTGCCCATTTATAAAAAGGGAAATAAGAACAACCCAGGTAACTACAGATCAGTTAGTTTAACTTCTGTGCCAGGAAAGATAATGGAGCAAGTAATTAAGGAACAAATTAAGGAACAAACAACTAATAAAATCACCAAAGCCCACTTGGAATGTGGCAAGGTGATAGGGAACAGCCAGCATAAATTTGTAAAGAACAGATCATGTCAAACCAATCTGATAGCTTTCCTTAATAGGATAATGAGTCTTGTGGATAAGGGAGAAGTGGTGGATGTGGTATACCTAGACTTTAGTAAGGCATTTGATACGGTCTCGCATGATATTCTTATCAATAAACTAGGTAAATACAACTTAGATGTGTAACTGGCTGGATAACCGTACTCAGAGCGTAGTTATTAATGGTTCACAATCCTGCTGGAAAGGCATAACAAGTGGGGTTCCGCAGGGGTCTGTTTTGGGATCGGCTCTGTTCAATATCTTCATCAACGATTTAGATATTGGTATAGAAAGTACTCTTATTAAGTTTGCAGAAGATACCAAGTGTGACGTAGTGGGGGTACCTGGCTGGTTTCTATGCTGCTGGCTCTGGGGGAACCCCCACTGGCTGCCGTGGGTACCACGACCCAGCAAAACAGGATGAGTCACTATGCAAACCAGTGGCCAGACACCCCCCATGGAGAGGAACAAAGGAAGGTGGAATGCTGCCTTGGCTGGGGGGCAGGGCTGGAAGTGAGTTAGTTGGTGGGTGGCTGTCTGTGAGGATGGATGACACAGCCTAGGGAGAGGAGCTGGAGTTTTAGGGGCCCAGTCTCCCCCATCTCAAGGGGGCCTGAGGCATCCTAGCCCAGTTCCTGTAACCAGATTACATCTGTGCTGCGCTGTGCTGGAGGAGCAATAAACCACCCTCAATTCCACTGGCTGGTACAGTCTGTTTGTGCCATTTCGGGGTGCAGGAGACGGGGAACCCCCAACGTGCCGTCACACCAAGCTGGGAGGGGTTGTGACTAATCTGGAGGATAGGGTCATAATTCAAAATGACCTGGACAAATCGGAGAAATGGTCTGAGGTAAACAGGATGAAGTTTAATAAAGACAAATACAAAGTGCTCCACTTAGGAAGGAACAATCAGTGTCATACATACAGAATGGGAAGCGACTGTCTGGGAAGGAGTATAGCAGAAAGGAATCTAGGGGTTATAGTGGACCACAAGTTGAATATGAGTGAGCAGTGTGATGCTGTTGCAAAAAAAGCAAACATGATTCTTGGATGCATTAACAGGTGTGTTGTGAGCAAGACACGAGAAGTCATTCTTCTGCTCGACTCTGCGCTGGTTAGGCCTCAGTTGGAGTATTGTGTCCAGTTCTGGGCACCACATTTCAAGAAATATGTGGTGAAATTGGAGAGGGTCCAGAGAAGAGCAACTAGAATGATTAAAGGTCTAGAGAATATGACCTGTGAGGGAAGACTGAAGTAATTGGGTTTGTTTAGTTTAGAAAAGAGAAGATTGAGGGGGGACATGATAGCAGTTTTCAGATATCTAAAAGGGAGTCATAAGGAGGAGGGAGAAAACTTGTTCATCTTGGCCTCTGAGGATAGAACAAGAAGCAATGGGCTTAAACTGCAGCAAGGGAGGTTTAGGTTGGACATTAGGAAAAAGTTCCTGTCAG